>NW_022109980.1:7282150-7302470 GCF_000313985.2 Echinops telfairi
TTGGTATCTGATGTTTTTATTATTATGAAACATCTCTTTTTAATCACTATTTATACTTCATGATATAGTTGTAGGCACTGTATTTTGCTTATAGATTACTATCCTATATCTATCTTGGTCGACATATTTACTTTTGTGAGTAAATATATACATGAAGTTCCCAATTTCTGACATACTAGAGATGAACCACACTTCTAAGTACATTTTATTTTTTGTACATCTTCATGTTAATCATTTGAACTATATGCAATATTGCATAACATAGTTTGCTAAAGTAATCACATATTTCAAAGACAATTAATGATTGGGTTTATAAAAATGCTGATAATAAAAAACAATAATAATGAAGACTAAAATAAAAAGGTATTTGACTTAAGTCAGAACAAGTTTAAAATAGAATAATTAGAACAGAACCATATTATAAGTCAAGAACTACCTCTAGTTGAATCTTAGTATTTATGCTAAATGTCTTTCAGGGAGAACACTGTTATTAATTTTACTCATAAGTAACATTATCTACCTTTTATATATATTCTGCGATTATGCTATTTGCTTTCTTTTTATTTTCCCCCCAATCTGTCTCTCTAATTGCTTTGATTTGTATTAGCAAATTGTTTCTAAATTTCAAATTTATTTTCTGTGTCTCATGAAGGGTTATTCAAGTATTTAAATACATCATTCATATTTGACATAATCTACTGGTATTCATATTGAATTACTTCAAGAACATATAGGAAACTTGCACAAGTATATTTCCATTTTACCCTAATTTTTAGAGTAGCTGTCACAGAGAATATTATGTAGTTTAAACTCATGAATTAAATAACCTTCAGCGTGGTCTGTGATCCACATGGTAAGCAGTTCTAAACCACGAGCAGCTAAAAGGATAAATAATGGGTTCTCTACTCCTGTATATAGTTAGTCACTGAAAGCCACAGGGGTCACTGTGAGTCTGCATTGACTCATTGGAAGATAGAGGATACAATTTTATGATTTTTACTATAAGTTGTCACATGCATCTTAATGAACCAATAGAATATAGAAAATAATATACATAATTTTACATATTAATCCACATATTAGTGTTCACTTTGACCTTTATTCATGTACACCCAAGTTGATATCTAGTGTCATTTCCTTTCAGTTGCTTGAGACACTTCCTTTACGATTTATTATAGTGCTTGTATGCTGGCAACAAACTCAATTTTTATTCCAGAATGTCTTTTCCATCTTTCATTTGGAAGTTTTATTTTCTTTGTCTTTAGAATGCTGGGTTGAAAGTATTTTTGTTTTTCTGTGAATCAGATTTCTGTCTTTGGAAGTCTTTTTGCTAAGAGAAGATTTTCTTTGTGCTTATTATGCTTGGATACAATTTTACAAAAGGAAGTTTTCTCTGACTTCTGTATGCTTTTTGATGTTTTGCAGTACAATTGAAAGTTACTTTTAACTTGTGCAGATTTTATAATTTTTATCTATGTAAAAAACTTCATTCCTTGTCCATTTTGGAAGTTCTTATGAAGAGCTAATTCTCAGAGGAAAATAAGCATGCATATAAACAAGTTTACAGTTACATTATGTAGCAGTAAAATTTGAATAGTAAAATAACATAATATACATCAAATCAGTGGAATATTATGGAGATGATAAAATGATATTTACAAACAGCAGATCTTGAATAAGCCATCCTTTTCAGCGGTTTTCAACCTGTGGGTCGCGACCCCTTTGGGATTCTAATGAACCTATCCCAGGGGTCGCCCAATTCATAGCAATAGACAAATTACAGTTATGAAGTATCGACAAAAATAATTTTATGGTTGGGAGGTCACCACAACATGAGGAACTGTACTAAAGGGTCACGGCATTAGAAATGTTGAGAACCACTGCATCCTGGTGCCCATTCTTCTTCACATAATACAGCTTTTCTGATGATTTTCTCAGAATATAGATTGAACATGTATGGTGAGAGGATACAATCCTAACAGACACCTTTCCTGCTTTTAAACCATGCAATATTACCTTGTTCCATTCACAAGCTGCCTCTTGAACTATGGAAAACTTACGAATGCAAACAATGAAGGGTTCTGGAATTCCCAGTCTTCCCAGGTTATCCAGATTGTGTTATGGTCCATACAGTCCAATGTCTTGGTGTAGTCAAGGAAACACAAGGAAACATTTTTCTCTGCCTTGAGCAAAGATTCATTTGAAAGTCAGCAATGATATTGCTTGTTCCACATCCTCTTCTGAATAAAGCCTGTCAATATACTGCTGTAACCATTGTAGGATCTTCAGAAAAACTTTACTGTGTGTAATATTATTCTTTTTTTTTTGACAGTTTTATTAGCATCTCATCCACATGGCACACAATTCAATAGTTCAATCATGGTCCAGAAGAGTTGTTCAATTGTAACCATATTCAATTCTAGAACACTTTCTCCTTTTTTTTTTACATAGATGAATTTATTTATTTTTATTTATTTATTTTGTTTCCAGTTCTTTTTTTTATCATTTTATTAGGGGCTCATACAACTTTTATCACAGTCCATATGCACATCAATTGTGTAAAGCACATTTGTACATTCATTGTCCTCATCATTCTCCAAACATTTTCTCTCCAGTTAAACCCCCGGCATTAGGTCCTCATTTTCCCCCTCCCTCCCCGCTCCCCCCTCCCTCATGAACCCTTGATAGTTTATAAATTGTTATTTTGTCATATCTTACCCTGTCCGACGTCTCCCTTCACCCACTTTTCTGTTGTCCGTCCCCCAGGGAGGAGGTCACATATAGTTCCTTGTAATCGGTTCCCTCTTTCCTACCCACTCTCCCTCTACAGTCCCTGAGCCCTACAGGACCAGTGGTGTGAGTGTAATATTATTCTATAGTTTGAGCGTGCTGTTGAGTCACCTTTCTTTAGAATCGTCACCAATATAGATCTCTTCCAGTTACTTGGTCAAGTAGCTGTCTTCCAAATTTCATAGATCATTGAGTGCTGCCCGTTCTCCAGTTTTCTGAAACATTTCACTGGGTATTTCATTCATTCCTGGAGCCACTTTTTTTTTTGGAAAGTGCATTCAGTGTAGTTTGAATATCTTCCTTCAGCACCATTGGTTCTTGCTTTCATTCTACCTCTTGAAATGGTGGACTAGTTTTTTTGTTTGTTTGGATTTTCTTGGTATAGTGACTTTCCATCAATCTCTTGATGCTCTTTACATCAGTCAAAATTTTGCCTATAGAATCTTTCAAAACTGTGAATCAAGCCTTGGATTTTTCTTGAGTTACTTCAGTTTCAGTTATGCTGAGCGTGTTCTTTCCTTTTGTTTTTCTAAGACTAGTGCCTGCCACAATTTATTATATTTGACTTTGTCTTCCCAAGCTGCACTTTGAAAATTTCTGTTCAGCTCTTTGACTTCATTCTTTCTTCCATTTGCTTTAGCTACTCTTTGAATAATAACAGGTTTCAGAATGACTTCTGACATCCACTTTGATCCTTTCTTTCTTTCCTGTGTTTGTAATGACCTTTTGATTTCTTCATGAATGGTGGTCTTGACGTCCTTCCGCAGCTCATTGGGTCTCAATGCCACAAATCTAATCATGAGATGTTCTTGGAATCAGGTGGGATAGACTCAAGGTCATATTTTGATTCTAGTAGAATTGTTTTAAAATTCTTCAGCGTTATATTGAACTTACATATGAGCAATTGATGGTTTGTTCCATAGTCAGCTCTTGGTCTGGTTTTAGCTGCTGATATTGAGCTTCACCATTGTGTCTTCACACAGATGTTGTCAATTTGATTTTTTGTGTATTCCATCCAGGGCAGTCAATGCCTTTTGTGTTGTTGAAAAATAGGTATTTTCTATGAACAAGTAGTTGGCTTTGAAAATGTTTATCATGATATCTCCACCTTCATTTCTATTACCAAGTCCATATTTTCAAACTACTGTTCTTTCCTATTTGTTTACAACTTTTACATTCCAATTGCCAATAATGATCAATGCATCTCGATTGCATGTTGGATCAATTTCCGACTGAATTTGTTGGCAGAATTCTTCAATTTCTTGATCTCTAGCTTTTGTGAGTCTTGCACAAATTTGAATAATAGTTGTATTGATTGGATTTTCTTGAAGGCCAATATATACAATCTGATCATAGATAGAACTGTCCTTCATGATGGCTTTAGTAAGATCCTTGCTGAAAATTAATGCCAGTGATTCCTATTGATTGTGTTATTCCCAGCATAGCAAATCATATGATTTTCTGATTCAAAGTGGCTAATACCAGTATATTTCAACTCACTAATGCCTATGATATTGATCTTCATGCATTCCATTTCATTTTTGACCTTTTAATTTCCTAAATTCATACTTGAAACATTCCAATTTCTGAACATTAGAAGGTATTTGCAGCCATTTCTCTTTACCTTGAGAAAGGAAGATCCTGAAGACTCCAACCCCCATAGGCTTTTCTGAACTCACATGGTCAATTCCCTTCCAAGAAATAAGCTCATCTTCAGTCACTTTTCAAGGGTCCTGGGACATGAATGAGCCATTTTCAGACACTATCTCCCACAATGTTCTGCTTCCTTTGTTCAGGATTTCTGTATTTGAAAATGCTTTGAAACTGCACATAAGGTTTCCTGTAGCTCTTTCTTCTGAAGTGGGGATCCAAGTCATTCTTTGTTGTTTATTATTGGTCTGGAATCACTGCTGAAACCTGTTCATTTTGGGTAATCCCCTGCTGGCACTTGAAATCCTAGTGACATGGCATACAGCAGCACAGCAACTCACAAGCTACCACAGTATGACAAACTACCAGACAGGTGGTGGTTGGGTTCTTAGGGAGATAAAATTACAAGAGCTGTCATTTGGGCCTGAGTACAGTCGCTAAAATCAACTTTACAATGCTCACCATCTGATTTAAAGACCATTGTCATATCTAGTCAATGTGCATTGGGAGTTCACTGGCTCATCCTATATAGTGAACCTGTAAAGGGATTTGGAGATAACATTGCCATCTGTAGTTTGCCACACCAATTTAACTTAAAAAGAAGAAAAAAACGTTTCTGTAGTCTAGTCAATATTACTGTGAATTTCTGAGACTGGCACTATTTTTGAGAATGGAATGCCAAATCTTTCTCCTGATTTGTTGTGGGTAGGTTCAAACTGCTGAACATGTGGACCACAGCCCAACGCCCAACCACTACACTACCACGGTTAAAAAGAAGTAACATAAATTAACTTTAGAAAGAAACAAAGATGCTTGTTTACATGAAATACAACTTAAGGTGAAATTTAAAAGAATTTACTTGTCAAATGAACTGAGTCAGATAACAGTGAAACCACTGTGGGCCTCATTTGTGTAATAATAATTTATAACTAAACAAAACAATATTTTAAAGTACAGCACAATAATATGCAGCTTTATATCCTATAGCATGTTGTAAAACATAGTTACATGGAAGACTCATGTTTTCTGTACATTTTTATAACCAAACAGTATTGCCTTGAATGAAAATAAAATGAGGAACTGTGATTTCAAGAAACATGCCTTAGACTGGAAGAAAAACCAATATCAAATTGAAAAATGAAATCTCCTGTTATTGTCCATTCCAACTCCTATCTATCCTGTTTAAAGTTTCCAAGACTATAAAATGTTGATGGTACAGACAGACTAATATTTCTACCATTGAGTGGCTGTGGAGTTTTAATTGCCAGTCTTGCTATCATCAGTTCCACTCCTAAACTAGAGAATCAGGGAAACTTGTATATGATATATACAAAGGCTTATTTTAAGGAAATATCTCACACACTTACACTGTCTGGCAAGTTCTAAGTATGTGGATCAAATGTCAAGCTGGATGCTTCCCCTGACTTGCACAGTGGCAAGGGCCAATTAGGCAAGATTGTCAAATCAGATGGCACTCTTCTGGCTTCAGAGATGAATGAATGAAAAGCCAATAGGGAATAAGACAAAGTGCTGATGACTCCCAGGATCAATACACAAGATAACAGGTTACTGGCTCCAGTCCAAGGAGCCAGAGATCAGATAAAGATCTAGATGCAGAATCCACATTCAGTGAATAGAAATTAAGATTTTAAGAGCATCCACATATATTGAAAGCATGACACACCCCCTAGAAAATTATCTTTCAGTTGACTGCTCATAGTAGGTATCATCAAAAGGGTTATTGCATTATGTCATCTTAGCCTGAACCTCTAACAACTCCCTGTCAACATACTGTTGCAAACACTGTTGGGTGTTCTTCGGCAACATTTTACTGGCATATAATATTAATGATATTTTTCTATAACTTTAATGTTCTGGAATTCGTACAAATTCCATATCCAAGTTAGTTGGCCAAGTTGCTGTCTGCCAAATTTCCTGACATATACGTGACTGTTTCCAGTGCTTCATAAGCTTGCTGAAATATTGTAATTGGTATTTCATCACTTCCTTGAGCCATATTGTTTCTAATGTCTTTAGTGCATCTTGAATTTCTTCCTGCAGTACTAATGATTCTTGCTCATATACTAACCCTTGAAATGGTGAAAGGTTGTCTAGTTGGGGGGGGGGGTTGGTACAGTAATTCTGTGTATTCTTTCCATCGTCTTCCTTTTTAAAATCATTTTATTGGGGGCTAGTACAACACTTATCACAATCCATACATATATCCATTGTGTCAAGCACATTTGTACATTTGCTGCCATCATCATTCTCAAAACATTTGCTTTCTACTTGAGCCCTTGGTATCAGCTCCTCATTTCTCCCCCTCCCTCCCCACACTACTCTCCCTGATGAACCCTTGATAATTTATAAATTATTATTATTTTGTCATATCTTACACTGTCAAACACCTCCCTTCACCCACTTTTCTAATGTCCATCCACCAGGGAGGAGGTTATATGTATATCCTTGTACTCGGTTCCCCCTTTCCACCCCACCCTCCCCCTACACTCCCGCTTTTCATCTTATTTTAATGTACCTGTATCATTTTATATTTTTCCCATCTAATCTTTCAATGTAGCACCTGGAGGCTTGGGATTTAAAAAATTTGTTTCAACTTAAGATATGGTGAGGAGAAGGAGGCAAGATGCACTCAGGTAAACATCACATACAGGGAGCTCCATGGCAAATGGTGACTGGTGTCCAGGAGGATTAGTAGGAAAATTATGGTAAGTGAGGGGACCTCCACCACAACCAAGAGTGCTTCCCTTGTCCAGGAGGTGAAACTCGCATGCATCTGATTTGCATCAGAGCCCGCAGAGATTTTCCAACAGATCCCTGGGATTTTCCAGCCCAAGTTGGCCTTGCTATCCTTGCATGCCATTGCCACTGTGATTACCACCCACCGATTGACCCACCAAACCACCCAGCATGTTTGCCTCACTAGTAGCTGAACGGCTTCCCTGCAAAGATCCACACAACTGTGGAAGAAAACCTCACTCGGTAGATGCCCATGTGCAGCACTCCCCTAGAGGGTGATTCCCTTCTCCCTTGGTTTCCCTTTCTCCATGTTAATTCCAAGCTCTGGTCCCTCCATCCACCAACCCAGAGCCCCAGAAACGTAACTGCAGTCTACCTGCAGTAGGTTGGGTCACCTGCAACACAGTGTGCACTCCACATCATTGCCTGAGACCCCTCCAACCCTGCGGCAGCCGCTTCAGCAATGCCCACTTGGCAGCATGGCCCATCCACCTGGCAGTGCGGCTCAGCATTTTCCCAGCCTCTCTGGCCTGTGAGGAACAGCAGAGAGTGCATGCTTTCTCTGGAGGGCATACATCTCCTAACTCTAGCCTGGGCTCCAGAGTCCAGGGGATGAGCGACTTGGGCCCTGGGACTCCCAGCCCATGCCAGCCACACTACCTCAGACACCAAGATGACCACCACTCACCGATTTCCCCACTCGGCCTTATCATTGCACCTGGAGCTCCTCCTCTCCTGTCACCCCCAACACCAGTGGCCTGTCCCATGCTATTGCAGCGCTCCTCACCCGTGGCAGCAAATGCTGGCCCCACTAGTGCCAGGCACCTCCATCCTGTGGAGGCTTTCCGCCGGCACTGCACCAGTGGCAGTGGGGTTGTTCCTGCCCTTTATCAGCACCCCCTCCTGTGGCAGCAAGGCCTCCCCCACCTTTGTATTCTATTAGGCACCTTTTAAAAATTAAAAAATAATTTAAAAGTCTGCAATTCATGGCCTCACAGCCAAGTCCAACTCAGCCCAGGGTCATACATACAGTCTCCAGCTTCACTGCAGGCACTAAGGGTTCTTAACGCTGCTGGTGACTGAATCACTGTGGAATCCTGCCTACACAGCAGTCTGACCCACCACCATAGTAGTTCATAGGAAACCCTCAAAAAACACCCTTACCAGTAACACAGAGGAAGAGCTCAGGGCCCCTTGGTCTCTGAAAAAACATAGCACCCACCTCTATGAAGCTGTCACATAAACAACAGCATACTGCAACACTCTCAACAACAACAACAAAACCCAGAAAGAACAAACAAAACAGCAGAGCTAATGATGCTCTTAGAAGAATCAGACATGGATCTACCACAAAAAGAAATTTTCAGAAGGCTGATTGATGTAGTTATACAGGAGTTGAGGGAAGCAATGCAGAATTAAGACACAATGATAAAGGAGATGAAGTCCATGACAGAGAGGATGTAATCCACGCACCAAAGGGAAATACAGGAGTTAAAGGATGAGGTAACCAAAGCTACACAGAATCTCACGGATCTTATGAACAGACTAGAAGAGGCAGAGAACAATATCAGTGATCTCGAAGACAACCAGGCACACTTCATCAAATGATAAAAGCAGCCAAATTAGAAAATAAAAGAGGCAGAAGAAAACCTGAGATCAATGACATATGCTATGAATAGGCACAATATTCGAATAATTGGTCAACTGGAACAGAACACAATGAAGGAGTCAACAGCTAAATTATCGAGTGTATTTCTGGAAGCAAATGTTCTAACTTTAAGGAATGAGAATCAGACTCTCATACAGGAAACAGAGAGGACACCAGTTAGACTAATCCCCAGGAAGAATTCACCAAGGCATATAATAGTTAAATTATCCATCTTCGAGGTAAAAGAGAAATTTTTAAGAGCAGCAGGAAAAAGGAGGATGGACATATACAAGGGTGCTGAGGTAAGAATATGCTCAGACCTATCAGCAGAAACCATGAAGGGGAGAGAGTAGAGTAACATCTTCCAAAAGCTGAAAGAAAAAAAACCCCACCTGACCAAGAATCCTCTACACTGCCAAATTATCTATTAAGATAGAATGATAGACAAGGGTCTTTCAGGACAAGGAAAAAGTCAAAGAATATGTTCTAAGACACCCAGTTCTGTGGAAGATTCTCGCCAACTCATTATGGCCAGAAGACCAAAATCAAGCAAGCACAAGCAGGAGACCAACATATAGCCCAACTCCATCCAGAAGCCAAAGTACCAGTAACAATTACCAAGATAACATAGCCTTAGAGGGAAAAGAGGGCAAGAATAAAGCCCCAAACATTAACACAACACACCGATATGAAGGGAGATAGGACAGCTCCCGAAACAAAAGGCACACGATGTTAGCAATGAATCCACAGATTGTGATAATAACTATGATATTCAATGGTCTCAATTCATACAATAAAAGAAAAGAGTTAGCAGACTGGCTCAGAAAACAACCCATCAATCTGTTGCCTCCAAGAGACATGTCTTAAGTGCACAGGCAAAACTAAACTAAGAGTGAAAGGCTGGCAGAAAATATACCAGGCAAATGGCTACTTTAAAAAAGCAGAGGTTGCAATCTTAATCTCTGATGAAATTGACCTCAAGTTTCAAACCATAAAAAGAGACAAGGAGGGGCACTATACAATGATCAAAGGATCAGTAACCAGGAATCAGTGAGCATATTAAACATATATGCACCGAACAAGAGACACACAAAATTCAGCAAATTATTCTAAAGATGTAAAAAGAAATAACAGATTCAACAATCATAGTAGGTGAATTTAATACACTAATATCAGAGAAGGATTAATCTCTCGTAAAGAAGCCCAGCAAGGAGGCTACAGAGCTAAACAATACAATTAGGCAACAAGACCTGAGAGAATATAGAACTTTCCATCCAAACGCAAAAAATCACATTATTTTCAAGCATTCATGGCTCATTTTCAAGAATAGACCACATGATGGAACACAAGTCTAGCCTCAGTAAATTCAAACATAGAGATTACTCAGATGTCTTTCTCAGATCACCAGGCCATAAAGCTGGAGATTAATTCAAGGACGACCAGAAAAACAATGGCAAACAATTGGAAGATGAATAACAATCTTCTGTGACATGAATAGGTACGGGCCCAAATTAGACAGAAGTTTATAGAAACTAATGAGAATGAGAATACAACATATCAAAACGTATGGGATACTGCAAAAGTAGTAACGAGGTGAATTGATATCAAAAAACACATATATGAAAAAGGAAAGAGACTGATATGTTATCACAGAACCTCCAGCAATTAGAATAGAGTCAACAGAACAACCCTTCCAATAGAAAAGGAGAAGAAATAATAAAAATCAGGAAAGAGTTAAACCAGTGGGAAGACAAGAATGATGCAAAAGATTAATGCAGCAAAAAATTGGTTCTTTGAAAGGATGAACAGAATTGAGAGACCGCTGGCTAACCAAACCAAGGAAATGAAGGAGTAAATATCAAAAGCCAGGATGAGAGATGAAACAGGGGAAATCACAACAGACCTCAATGAGATTAAAAGGATAATCACAAAGTACTATGAAAGTCTGTATTCTAATGAATAAAACAATGTGGAAGACATAGACAAATACTTGGAAAAACAATCCTTCCCTAGATGATCCCAGGTAGAGGTCTAGAACTTCAACAAGCCCATAGCAAAAGAAGAAATATATATGGATATCAAGAAGCTACCAACCAAAAAAAGCTCCTAGACCAGACAGCTTCACAGGAGAATTATACCAAGCATTCAGGGAAGAGTTGACACTGATCTTCCACAAATTATTCCAGAGAGTAGAAATAGATGGCAAACTCCCAAACTCATTCTACGAAGCCAGTATAACTGTGATACCCAAACAGGGAAAGGATCCCTCAGGAATAGAAAACTACAGACTGATACCTCTAATGAACATAGATTCAAAAATCCTTAACAAGATATTACCAATAGAATACAAAACAAAAATGTATCATACACCATTATCAGGTCGGATTCATCCCAGGGATGCAGGGATGGTTTAACATCTGAAATTTTATCAATATTATAAACCGCATTGAAAAGAAAAAGTATAAGAATCACATGATAACATTGCTAGACACAGAAAAAACATTTGACAACGTCCAACACCCATTCCTAAGTAAGACACTCAAGAATATAGGAATGGAAGGAAAATTCCTCAACTTAATACAAGCTATTTATGAAAAGTCAATAGCCAACATCATAGTCAGTGGAATAAAAGTGAAACAATCTCATTGAAAAAGGGAACCAGACTATGATGCCCCTTGTCCCCACTTCTATTCAATATTGTACTACAGATCCTAGCTAACAACATAAGACAGCAGAAGGACATTAATTAAAGGTATCCAACTGGGAGAGGAGGAAGTGAATCTATCGCTATGTGCAGACAACATTATTCTGTGCATTGCAAATCTCAAAAGCTCCTCAATGAGAGTACTGAGAGTGATGGAGGAATATGGTAGAGTAACAGGATACAAGACCAACAAAGAGAAGTATATTGGTTTGCTATATACAATGGACAGGACCATGGAAGAGGAGATCAAGACGGTTGTTCCCTTCACAATAGCCAAGAACAAATTAATACCTAGGAATATATTTAAACAAAAAAACTAAAGACCTATATAAGGAAAACTACGAGACCCTACTACAGGAAACCAAAAGCAACATCCAGAAATGGAAGAATATCCCAGGCTTGTGGGTTGGAAGATTCAATATAGTAAAGATGTCAATCTTACCCAAGACACTATATAAGTTTAATGCTATTCTGATTCGAATACCAACAACCTTCTTCAAAGATTTGGAAAAACTGACCACCAATTTCATATGGAGTGGAAGAGGCCCAGAATTAGCATAGAACCCCTCAAGAAGAAGGACAAAGTCAGAGGCCTCATTTTACCTCACTTTAACACCTACTATACAGCTACAATGATCAAAGCAGTGTGGTGATGGCATAATGACAGATACTCAGACCAATGGAAAATAAACAAACAAACAGAAAACCCATCAATAAAACCATCAGCATATAGACAACTTATCTTTGGACAAGGGCCCCCAAAGAATCAAGTGGGAGGCAGATGCTCTCTTTAACAAGTGATGATAGAAATAATGGATATTCACCTGTAGAAAAACGAAACAGGTTAACCTCAACAACAAGAACAAACTCAAGGTAGATCACATAACTAGAAGTAAAACCCCTAACTATCAGGACCGTCAACAAAGAAATCAGGACAAACCGTAGAACCTTGGCTCAGGGAGTACATGGGCTAAATCCAATAGGGAAGGGTACACACACAGGTGAACCCGAAATTGACAAGTGGTATTTACTACGGATAAAACACCTGTGTACATCGAAAGACTTCACCAAGAGGGTAACAAGGCAACCCACAGACTAGGAGAAGATTTTAGCAATGACACAACAGAAAGTGCTTATTACT
The DNA here is from genome assembly GCF_000313985.2 of Echinops telfairi. Lineage (NCBI taxonomy): Eukaryota > Metazoa > Chordata > Mammalia > Afrosoricida > Tenrecidae > Echinops > Echinops telfairi. The sequence continues at coordinate 7,294,841 of NW_022109980.1, forward strand.
AAGATCTACAATACCCTCCTAGCCTGTAAAAAGCGGAAACAGTTAAACCTGTGAGGAAGTTGGCGAAAAGAACTGAAAAGAATTTTTACTAGGGAGGAGACCCATATGGCCAATAAACATATGAGAATGTGCTCCTGATCATTAGCCATCAGAGAAATGAAAAGCAAAACAACCATGAGGTGCCATCTAACACCCTTGAGGTTATCCCAAATCAGAAAAGCAGAGAGCAACACATATTGAAGGGGATGTGGTGAGATAGGAATTTTCCTCCACTGCTGGTGGTCATGTAGATATGTTAGCCTCTGTGGAAAGCGATCTGGCGATGTCTAAAGAAAATGGAAATTGTCCTACCTTATGACCTAGCTATCCCTCTACAGGGCATATACTCAGAGGAGGTAAGATAAAACACGACCAGTCATCTGTGCTCCAATGTTTATTGCAGCACAATTCACAATCACAAAGATTTGGAAACAACCTAAATTTCCATTGATAGACGGGTGGATAGTTAAACTCTGGCACATACACACTGCCATCACTAAAAAGCATGGATGATCACATGAAGGATGTCATTTCATGGGAAGAACTGGAGGAAATTATGCTAAGTGAGATCAGCCAATCACAAAAGAAAAGTACAACGTAAGTCCCCTGAGGTAAGTATAATCAGAGCAGTAGGTATAGAAGAAAAGCCACTTACCTCACAATCTATGGGTTGAGGTACAGGCAGCCAGGTTGAGGTCAGACCAAACCCAAGGAGCTACATGTTCATCCAACACATAGAAGGGGCAAGGGGAGAGAAAAGGAGGGAGTGTGCATACTGACTCGACCACGGTGCATGAAATCATGAGGGCAAAGTAGCCCCATAGAGGAATGCATGAAAAAATTGGCCTAGAGGGATGGCACCAACCAGAGCCAAACTGACCCCGCCACAGAAGTATGTGCGACTAGAACAAAACTAAACCTACAGGTTGGGTAAAGGGGCCGGCATGTCACTGACACCCATATGGAAGCAAGGCAAGAAAGAAAAAGAGAAAGGAACCGTCGACCTAAACACTGTATTGGCACACCAAGCCCGGAGGACGATGTCCCTGTATGGAGCTGCTAAACACAGAGAGGACTGTAGGACCGACAACAGCTCATGATATATTGTCCCCTTACTGGACTGGATTGTGAGAGAGGACAACAATGGAGGCACACAGTGTGGAGGTAGTGTGATCTAAACCCCCCTGCAGAAGGGCAAACTAAGAAGCTGAGCATAACAGATCAGCATCTAAAGCCAAGCCATGCCAAGCCAAAAAATCCCTAAAGAGCCCCCAAAATAGACTTCAGGCTAGGAGGGGCAACTCCTAGAATTTCCTTAGGACCAGAGGTGAGATAGTCATAAAGGTCAGCAGACAGACCTGGAATTATATATGTTTTTTTTCTCTTTCTTTTTCTTTTATTTTATCAATCTTTTATTTTCTTATTGTTTGGTCTATGTCATTGTTGGTTTGCCTACTTATATGATACAGGCATGGGAAGAAAGTTCATGGAGAAAGCCACTGGGACAATGGCCCTGGAGGGTCTTGGGGGATGAAGGTGGTGGTGGTGGTGGTGGTGAGCAGCACAGGGGAATAACTAGGGAATTAAAACCAACAACAAGGAGTATGTAGAGATCATGTGGATGTTGGAGCAACAGAATCTAGCTGAAAGGAAGTACTTAGAAGCAGAAATAGGAGGTACATGATGGTGGGGCAATAGGAAGGCAAAAGGAAACGGAGGAAGGAACTAGGAAGCAACACTATGGATAGAGGTATAAGCATAGGTGTGTACATATGTAAATACATTCATCCATAAAAATAGAGGTACTGTCCTATGTACCTATATTTATATGGCAATACTCTGAGGTTGAGGATGGACTTCAGCCCTCAGTTCACACGCTCCCACAATACAAGAACACTTTGTTCTAACAAACTGGCATTTTGTGATGCTCACCCACCCTCTAACCCTGGCACAATCACTGAAAACAAAATGAGTGCATAAGCAAATGCAGTTAAGAAGTGCATGGTGCTTAGCTATTAAAAGATACAGCATCTGAGGTCTTAAAAAGTTTGAAACGAAACAAGCGGCCATTCATCAGTGAAGCAACAATCCCACTTGGAAGAGGCACACCAGCCAGTGAGATCATGAGGTTTCATCGGGACTAGGTAACAGGCATCAGAAGACCAATGACAAACAAATAAACAAAAATATACTGTTGAGAATGAGGGGGTTGGAGCGGAGACCCAAAATTCTTCTGTAAACAATGGGACATCTACCCACAGAGGGGTCGCAGGGGAGAGATGAGTCAACCAGGGTGCAGTAAAGCACAAAAAGAACACAAAATAACCCTCCGGTTCCTTGAGGCTTCTCACCCCTGACTATCAAGACACCAGTGCTGCTTCTCACTCTGGTCTAGACCAGAGAATGTACACAGGTATAGATAAGAGACAGAAAAGTGTGTGAAGGGAGACGTCGGACAGGGCAAGATATGACAAAATAATAATTTGTAAATTATCAAGGGCTCATGAGGGAGGGGCAGCGGGGAGGGATGGGAAAAATGAGGACCTAATGCCCGGGGCTTAAGTGGAGAGGAAATGTTTTGAGAATGATGAGGGCAATGAATGTACAAATGCGCTTTACACGATTGATGCATGTATGGATTGTGATAAGAGTTGTAGGAGCCCCTAATAAAACGATTTTTTAAAAAAAGAGATAAAAGTTCACAACATATAGAATTCAGGAACAGGAACGGGAATAGTGTTACCAGAAGGGTAGAAGGAAGGTGGGAGAGGAGGAAGGAAGGGGTAACTGATTGCAATGATTGACACATAACCACACCTCCATCTCCAGGGGGAAGAACAACAGAAACCATGGGGTAAGGGAGACAGCAGTCGGTGTGAGAGATGAAAATAATAATAATTTATAATCTATCAAGAGTCCACGAGGGTGGGGGGTAGGGAAAAAGAGGAGCTGATACCAAGGGCTTAATAGAAAGTAAATGCCTAGGAAAGAACGATGGCAACCTATATACAAATATACCAAATACACTTGATGTATGGATTAATTTTTTTTTAAAGATGCTGAGAGTGGTATTCCTCTTCGACTTTTTCATAAACACTACTCAACAAATGTTTAAACTCCAAGTGTAGCATTAAGTGCTGAAATTGAATTGGTTAAGGAGCCAGACAATTCCACCATCATGGAGCTTATTATCTATCTATCTTACCAAGAATAATAATATCCTTTACTCATAATAATCAGTAAAATGTTATTCTTCAAGTAACAATTGCATCACATCAAAAAGAAATAATAGTTACTTCGTTTAAAAATCTAATGGGAAATGCTAAAGAGTACAATTCAATTGAATAAATTTCATGCAAATTATAATAATAGTAATAACTGGTATTTATTTATTTCAATCACTTTCTACACAGTGTACTTAATCATAAACAAGCATTAATTTATTCAATCTTCACAGCCCCAAGTTGAATGGACTGTCATTACATACATTTCAGAGATGAGGGACCTGAGACTCATGGATCTTAATAAATTGTCTAAAAGTCATCCAGGTAACAAACAATCAAACCATATTCAGAATTGAAACCTAAGTAAACTAAATTCAAAACTGATTTTAATTCTAGCAGCTCAATGGATTTCTAGGTTTTGAGATCGATTCACATAGAAAGAATCTTGAACAGCATTTTCCAAATGCATTAAGAATCATTTAAGAATATTTTAATTTTATAAGAAAGCAAATTGAAGTTTATATTCATGTGCATGTGCAGAAAGGATTCAAAGAAACTCATATACAGTAAATATATTTTATTTATTCTTAGCTGTTTAGTAAAATTAATTACAAGTAACATTTCTAATTTATATTATGCCCTACTTAAAAAAAAAACCTTTCAGAATGTTGCAATAATACAAGAATTTCATTGTGTACCTAAATGCATTCCAAGAATTTATGTTTTGAGCATTCTATATACTAAGGGCTGGCAATACAAAAGACTCAGAAGCCAAGGAAAAATGAGTAGACATGTAATTACAGTGTTCATTTTGGTGAGCGATAATGGGAGACCTGTAACTATTCTGCTGTGAATCTTAATTTTAAATATACTTTCAAAGTTAGAACAATTTTAAATTTACAAGATGATTGTGAAGTTAATACAGAGACATTAATACCGAGGTTTCCTTCCTTTTAATAGCTTACATTAATATGGTATATCTTTTACAATTAACAGTCAATATTAATACATCATTATTAACTAGAGTTAATTAGATATCCTTAGTTTTTCTCCACCAAGATACCATGGTATTCTTATTTGTCATATTATCATAGCTTCTCAGAATTTCTTTGGTTTTGAATATCCTGACAGCTATATGGAAGACTGAAAACATATTCTATAGAATGTTCCTCGCTTAGAATTTAATGTTTTCTTATCAAGTGTAGATGAGGTTATTGATTTTTGAGAAGTATATAGAAGATAAATGTCATTTTATACATATAACCAAGAATACATGCCATCAGCCTAAGTTATCACTGTTAATGTTTATTCAGATTATCTTGTTTGTCAAGTTTTTTCCACTGTAATCTATTTTTTTTTCTTGCCACATTGTGCTCTTTGAAAGAAAGTCACTATAAATGGCCCACATTGAGGTGAGGAGAATTTGAACTCTCTGAGAGACTTGCTTCTTCTTTCCCATGTATTTGTTTGTTACTAATTTTATAATTCATAACATATTTCTTTTGTTAAGTCATTAAAATTTTCCAGTTCTAGCCATTGGAAACTTGATCATTTGACTTCAATATCAATTTTACGTACCTTCATTTAAAAAAATTGTTTAAAATATCTTCCATACTTTTTGACACTGCAAAAAGTATAACTCCCCAGGAGTCCTGGAATGTCTCTAGAGAGAAATAACATTTTAAACTGAATCTTATACCATTGGCTTGATTTTAAGAGGTTCAAAATTATCCCATGCAAAGGGGAAAATATTCAGTCAAAGAGGTGTGAAAGAACAAGATGTGTCTTTAGAAAAACAGTATTTTTGTGCAGTGGCTTCAGAAGATTAGTGGGGTCAGAAATAATGACAGGAACAAGTTGTGTTTTCTTTTTTGAGACGTCTTCTAATTTAGCCCTGCTTAGAATCTTTTAGGACAGGAGAACTATAACCTAAACAGATTTAGGGAAATAAAAATTAGGGATGAATGTGCAAAAGTTTAGTAACTTAAAGAATGGCATTAAAATGAGGAGTATGCATCTTTTCGTTCAATGCCTCTAATGGTAGTTGAGGCCTAGCACTTTCATCTTTGGTTAACACACTGAAAGTGTAAGAAAATCCACTGGAGGCTTGAGATTTCCTAATAGCTAAAACAATACAAAATGTCCCAAGATTGCAGCTGTTAAAGTACTGTGAGTAATGATGAAGGCATTTATAATCATAGGTGGTGATAGTCTTATAAAACCTCTTCATTATGACCTGGTAAGGCAGTTGTACAGCCGTCCCTTTAATGGACCTTTATTACCAAGTTTTTAAAACCTAAATCAACATTCAAATAAAGAATGCTATATTTAGTTAGGGTTATATAAACTACTTTTGCTTAAGACAATTCGAGATTGAAATTTATACATTTTAATGTCAACTTGGTTTCAATTAAAATACAGTATGGCTCCACAGAAAAACAAACAAAAAGTTTCTCAATTTTTACCAAACACTAGGTAAATTATATTCTAGCAATATAACTTGCAAACAATTTTAAATACCACGCTTTCTCCCCCGCAATATTTCTTTGAAAAAGATATCTGTCAAGCTTTCCAAAAATCCAAAAATAGCTTTCATAATAAAGTTACAAACTTACTCATTTAGAAACTCACTGAATACAAATGTATAATCTTTGTAATTATATTAACTAATTTAGTGAGTATGAATGTTCTAATATCTCATGAGGTTTTATGATGCTACCAACTGCCAAGGGGTGCCAAAGGACAAAAACCAGAATATACACAGTTGCTTTTGAACTCACTCTGAACATATCACTTGAAACCTATGTATTCTAAAGGTGTCTCTGTTATTGTGTTTTCAAGGAGCATTATAAATGAAAATATACTTTGTGCATGTTCACAGAAAATTCTTAATTGGGAAAAAATATCTCACACCACCACACAGATTTACTATATAGCCCATGTGCTTTTTACTTTGTCCAATTTACTAATGTTCTTCTAGAACAGGATTAAAGTCATATCTCATGGAGGATTAGATATCCCCTTTATACCCCTTACACCCTGAGGTGCAAGGAAATGAATGGAAGCAATTTCTTTTCAATAGGCAAAGGTGAATAAACAAAGAAAAATACCAATTTGCCTTAAAAGTTTGGCTGCAATCAGCCTATCCATGCCTATGGTAGTGTCTTTATACATATACGCAGAATATTTGTACATCAAAATGTATGTAAATTCCTATAATATTTTATTTTAGATTATAATATAAGATCCCTAAATTATCAAGCTAAATACAAAATCTGTAAGTTAAAACAATATGCTAAAATAGGAAACTTTCCCACCATTCCAAGTTCTTATTAAAGAATTAGAAATTTTCTTTTTTCAGATTTTGATTTTTCCCTAACATGTGACAAGGTTATGTCAACATTTTTCCTGCTAAAATTGAATTTTAAGTACTCTGTATTATCAAAATGACTCAAATACAATAAGTGCAATGAGGTCTGATAATATCAAAAACACAAAGCTAGGAAAGACAATGCAGAACAGTCTTGTTTTAATATTTTCTGAAAACAAAATTTTGCTAACAAGCAGAACATTTGGCTAGTTGTGGCCACATATGGAAGCAAATTTACTTAGAATAATGCTATATAAAATAAGATGTCTTCCTTGGATTAGTACCCCAGAGAAGGAAGGGATCCCTATTTTAGTAATAGACAATCTGTATAACAGAAAGAAGTACATGCACTTTGAAATAGATTACATGAGGGGTACCAAAAACAAAAACAAAAACAGTGAATAAACCTCCACAGGGCAGAGCTTTCATAGTACACGTTTCCCTGTCGAGGCAAGGATCCAGCAACTCACTCTGATTTAGTGCACCCTGTGGGCATCACCTGAGAAAGTTCTCTCTGCTCACAGTGCATTTTTTCATGAAAGCAGTTTTGCTAGAACCTCGATATTTGTGATGGCCGATTTAAAAGAACAGCATGCAGTTATGAAATTTTGTGTCCTCCTCAGGGAAAAATGCTGCAGAAACTGTTGTGCTATCGAACACAGCTTATAAGGACAGCGCTATAGGAAAAACACAAGTGTATGAGTAATTTTGTCTTTTCAAAAAAGGTGAAATATCAATTGATGAGAAACCCCTTTCTGGATGTCCATCAACTTCCAAACGGATGAAAATGTTGACATGTAGTGCATTTGGGTTCGTTTCACGAGATCAGACTGCTAATCAAGCTTTCTATTTAGAGGTGAAAGATTGTGTAACAAGGTGCAACAAAAAAGGCCTAATCTGTGGCAAGTGGGAAACTGCCTTTGCCACCACAACATTGCACCTGCTCACAAACCCATCTCAGTGTGACAGTTTTTGACAAAAACAAAACAAAACAAAA
>NW_022109980.1:7303858-7311238 GCF_000313985.2 Echinops telfairi
TGAGTCAGGGTTGTATCCTCTCCCCATACGTGTTCAATGTGTATGTGGAGCAAACCACCACAGAAGCTGGATTATATGAAGAAAAATTCAACATCAGCATTGAAAGAAGGCTTATTGACAACATAATGATATCCAAATGACACAACCTTGCTTGCTGACAGTAAGGAGGACTTGAAGCACTTGATGAAGATCAACGATTGCAGCCTTCAGTATGAATTTTAAGTTCATGTAAGGAAGACCAAAATTCTCACAACTGGACCAATAGATAACACTGTGATAAATGGAAAAAAGGTTGAAATTGTCAAGGATTTCATCTTACTTGGTTCCACAATCAATGCTCATGGAAGCAGCAGTCAAGAGATCAAATGAGTAAATTTCTTTAAAATGTTAAAAAGCAAGAATGTTACTTCAAGGACTAAGGTACACATGACACAAGTCATGGTGTTTTCAATTCTCTCATAGGTATGTGGAAACTGGACATTGAATAAAGAAGATGGATTCTTTTTCAAAGAATGGAAGTGTTGGAATTTGGGTGCTTGCAATGGATATTGAAAGTACCATGGAGTTCCTTTGGGACCTTGTGGCTTGGCTCTGCTCTCCTTGCTGATCTGTTATGTTCTCTTCTTGGTTCATTCACTTGTGGGGGTGGTCAGACTGGAATCACTCCCCACCATGTGTCCCCAGTATAGGCCTCTGTCACACTATGCTCCAGCAAGCGGACATCATGTCTCAAGCTGTTGTCGCCCCTACAATCCTCTCTGTCCCTTAGCAACTCCAGGCAGGGATGTCATCCTCAAGACTAGATGTGCCAGTATGGTGTCTCCTCCTTCACGCTCTCTTTTTCCTTCTTGGTTTGCTTCTGTGTGGGTGTGGCAGGGCGGCCCCCTCCCCAACCTGGAGGTTTAGTGTTGTGTTCTGTCACACACACTTCCGTGGAGGGTGTGTGTGTGTGTCAGTCTGGCTCTAATTGGGGATGGCCCTGTAGACCTCTCTGTTAATGAGTTGCTCCATGTAGAAATTCCTGGAAACTCCCAGCACTAGTGGGGAGATAGACATAAAGGTCAGCAGACAGACCTGGAATTATGTATGCTTTTTCCAGGCTCCCTTTTCTTGCTAGTTTTTTATCTTTTTATTCAATATTTTCTTTTCTTTTCATCTCTGTTGTTGTTTTTCCTACCAATATAAGATATGCATGGGAAGCAAGCCTGAGGAGAAAAAGGAGAAAGCAACGGGACTGAAGGTTCTGAAGGGACCTGGGGGGAGGAGGTGTGGGGGAAACGAGCAGGGAGCAAACAACACTATAGATGGGAACAACTGGGGAATCAGAAACAACAAGGAGGACATAGAGATTCTGGTAGTTTTTGGAGCAACAGCAATCTCTCTGAGAGGAATTATTAAGAGGCAGAAGAAGAAGAGCAAGCATGATGGTGGGGCAGGAGGAAGGTAAAAGAAATCAGAGAAAAGATCTAGGAAGCAAAGTTATGGATAGAGGTATAAACATAAGTGTGCACTTGTGTAAATATGTTATTTCATAAAAATAGAGGCATTGATGGCCTATGTACATATATTAATATGAGAAATGGACAGACTTCGGGCCTCTGCTCAAGCCCTCCCTCAATGCAAGAACACTTTGTTCTAACAACCTGGCATTCTGTGATGCTCATCTTCCTGACACAATCAATGAAGACAAAAAAGGTACACAAGCAATTGTGGTGAAGAAATTGGATGGTGCTTTACTTTCAAAAGATATAGTATCTAGGATCTTAAAGACTTGAAGACAAACAAGCGGCTATCTAGCAGAGAAGCAACAAGCCCACATGGAAGAAGCACACCAGCCTGTGTGATCATGAGCTGTCAATGGAATCAAGTAAAAGGCACCAGAAGACACAAAACAGCAACAAAAAAACATGTTGTTGAGAACAAGGGTGTGTTGGAGCACAGACCCAAAACCCATCTGTAGGCAATTGGACATCCCCTCACAGAAGGGTCACGAGGAAGGGATGAGTCAACCAAGGCACTGTATAGCACCAATTAAATATACAATATTTCTCTGGATATTTTAGGCTTCCTCGCCCCACATTATCGTGATCCCAGTCCTGCTTTTAAGTTCTGACTAGACCAGAGAATATACATTGGTACAGAACAGAGCTCAGGATACACAGAATCCAGGTCAGATAAACCCCTCAGGAACAAAATGGGAGTAGCTATATGAAAAGGGTATGAGGAAGGTAGGAGGGAGGAGGGGAGGATAATACCTGCCTACCCCCCAGGGGGATGAACAACAGAAATGTGGGTGAAGGGCAAGAGTGAAGGGTGTGATATATGAAAACAATAATAATTTATAATTTATCAAGAGGTCACGAGGGTAAGAGGGTGTCAGGGAGGGAAAGGAGAGGAGCTGATACCAATGACTCAATTAGAAAATAAATGTTTAGAAAATGATGATGGCAACATATATACTAATATGCTTGATACAGTTGATGTATGGAAGGTTATAAGAGGTGTAAGAGTCCCCAATAAATTGATTTTTAAAAATGAAAGTACCATGGACTTCCAATAGAAACAATAAATCTGACATGGAAGAAGTACAGCCAGAATGCTCCTAGAGGCAAGGATGGTGAGACTTCATCTCTTGTAGTTTGGACATGGTGTCAGGAAAGAACAGTACCCACAGAAGGACATAATACTTATTAAGTAGAGGAACAGCGAAAAAGAGGATGACTTTGACACAGTGGCTGCTACAATGGGCTCAAACATAAGAACAATTGTGAGGATGGTGCAGGACTTGGTAGTGTTTTGTTCCGTTTTACATAGGTTAGCTATGAATCAGGCTGACCGGATGCCACCTAATTAATACCAACAACAACAACATTTCTATTGATGGTTCATTTGTTTGTATATTATTTGTTTCTGTGTGCTCAACTAGTCCATCTGTCTCTAATCTTGCTAAATTATGACTGTATATCTTATGACAACATTCAAAGCAAGCAACTTTCATATGCAAGCTAATCAAATTCTCTTTGACAACCTCAACAATCTTTCTATTTTAGATGGGGTGGCATATTTGTCCTTCTCAATCAAGTCATAACTAATGGATGAAAATGTTAACATCAAAAAAAAAGAAAATGTTAACATCTTACACCTTTTATATTCATCCAGATAGAAATAGGAGGGAGGAGATAGTGTATGACACATTTGAACTGGTTTTGCTCATTGTTTAGACAGTTATGTGTAGACAAATGCATATAAAATATGACAATGCTAATATTTGCTTCCATCAGTGAGGCAGTAAATTTGAAAGTCTTATTTCGATATTGAAGTCATTTATATATCATATTTCTATTTAAATGAATGTTAGTAGTTGACTGTCTGATGAGGTGGTGTGCTGAAAAATTTTTAGGCATCAGGAAAACAGTCTCTAGCAGTTCTCAACCTGTGGGTCACGACCCCTTTAGGGGTCAAATGACCCTTTCACAGGGGTTGCCTAAAACCATCGGAAAACACATATTTCTGATTGTCTTAGGAACCTAGATACCGCTCCTCTATCCGTCTCCAGGCGGGTCTGCTCACATGCAGGTACACCCACATACAAGTACCCAGCATGAAGACTGTCACCCATACTGCACCATGCTTCAAGACAAAATTTCATTTATTTGTAATGAGAAATAAATATTTCACAATATATAATCAAATATTGTTTTGTGATTAATCATTAAGCTTAAATTATGTTCAATTTGTAACAATGAAAATACATCCTGCATAGCAGATATTTACATGACAATTCATAATAGTAGCAAAATTACAGTTATGAAGTAGCAACAAAAATAATTTTATGGTTGTGGGTCACCACAGCATGAGGAACTGTATTAAAGGGTCGCGGCATTAGGAAGGTTGAGAACCACTGCTCGAGATGGGAAAGTACCTTTTCACTCTGAAGAGGAATTAAATGGGCAGCTCTCCTAATTCTGAAATCCAAACTGGGATTCATGGTATTATTATTATTAACAATTGTGAATTAAGACATATATCATACCATTCCATAGTTCAATCATGTCCAGCAGAGTTGTACATTTCCTACCACAATCGGTTTCCAAACATTTCTTTTCTACATGGATTTCTTGACATTTATTCACTTTTCCTCCACCAAGACCACTGTACCCACCCACCCCCAAATCCCATATTTTATTTTCTATCTTTATAGCAGTGGTTCTCAACCTTCCGAATGTTGTGACAGTGTAATAAAATTCCTCATGTTGTGGTGACCCCCCAATCAAAAATTATTTTCATTACTACTTCATAACTGTAATTTTGCTACTGTTCTGAATCGGATGACCCCGGTGAAAGGGTCATGTGCCCCTCAAAGGGGTTGCGACTGACAGGTTGAGAACTGCTGCTCTATGGGTTCATCAATCTTGGGTTTCATATACCATTAAATGGGAAAACAAATAACACAACTTCAAGAGGGTGACCCCCAATGACCTAAGTCCTATGAGATACCCCCTAATATGTAGAAAAAAAACCAAACCAAAAATAGAGAAGCATTTGGAAATCAGATCAGGCCCAGCACGTATCATAGAAGGGATCTATTATCATGCTTTAGCTGTTCAAGTCAAATTTATGTCTTTGATCTACTCAACTCTCTCATGCACTCCGTAAAGTAATCACTTCCTCCTATCCCACAATTGTGGATAGAAGAAGTTCTTTGTCTTTCCACTGCCATCGCCTTCTGCAGTCCAGACTCTCACACTTTACGTTTTGAGACTAATCCCTCCTTTCACTTCAGATTATAACCTTCACAGTCCTTTGGGGACTGATGATGGTATGCTTCCTTCATGGTGTGCTTCTTTCATGACACCTTACTTAGATGGCTGCTTGTTTGGAAACAAGCCTTTAGGGCCCCAGATGGTATTTTATGTAATAACTGGGGATCATCTAATTTATTCACTACATTTTGCTACAGCGCCTGTCTCATCTGCGTTCCCTTTCTGAGGCAGTATCTGAGATTCATTTCAAAAGATGCTAGTATCAATGTATTGCAACACATGAACATTTTCCAGCTATATTAAGGCTTTTATGTTGCTTGTTAACGTAACAGGAACTATATCAATATTATTTCCATTTGTTATTGAAAACGAATTAATTTTCAAATCCTTTTCACTTTTCTTTGTAAAATGTGCATACAGACTTACATATATCATACCATTTGGGATTAAGGACATTGTGTTAGTCAGAGTTGACTAGAGAAACAAATTTATAGACACTCATAAGTGTATAAGAAAGAGTTCTATATAAAAGAGCAATTGCACATAGAGAAAACATCGCAGCCCAGTCCAGATCAAGTCAATGTCTTAAATTAACCAATATGTCCCAATACAGTCTATAAATTCTTCTTCAGACACACGCTACACATGCGATGATGCTGACTAGAGGAAGATCAGAGGCCAGTGGATAGAATGTCTTGTGGATCCAGTGGTGGTGGAAGCATTTCAGCCACATGGCTCCTCCAGCTCCAGGGCTCTGGCTCCATCAGTATAGCTCCATATGGCTTGTCAAGAGGAATATGTATCAGAGAGTATGGGTATGGCCTCCAGTGATCTATTTATCTCCTTAGCACCTCCAAAGGAGGTCATCAAGCTGCAACCTGATTGACAGGCTAAACTCCACACCTTCACTCTTAATAGTCTCAAGTTGACACCAGCCTATGTAAGTACAACAGATATAATATCAGTTTTAATAATTTTTTATCCTGGATATGTTGAGTACATTTGTCTTTTTGCTTCATCTCTTCTGTAATTTATCATGAAAATATTCAGGTTTGAAATTATTGGGAGAAGATGCAAGTAGGACTATTAATAGTAACAGCACAAGTTTCTACATGCTATCATTGAATCTTTACTCCCTTTCAGTAAAGATAATTTCTTCATTATTAAAGAGTTTTTGTGAATATTTGATTTTTAAAAATCATCCAAATATAAGGTATACTCTGGGATTAAAGAAGAGATAAACATATCTCAGATCATGCCACCATTTAGGTTTATATTTCAGTGCCAACATTTGACAATAGTGGGAAAGTTATTTCACGTTTTTATGCAATAATTGTAATATTAATTTATATTTTTCTTTTAGGAAAAATGGGGAAATATGGATACTGTAATTATCATTTTAGCTCAGAGTGAACACTTAAATGTCAGTTCTGTTCTTTTTCCTCCTCTTTTAAATTAGGAATCCTAGAAAACATGCTTTTTCCATTGACATGACACAAAACATCTCTTTTATATCAGTTAAAAGTGCAGGTAATAAAAAGGAGACTGATATAATCTAGAAAATATCTGTTAGCTGAGTTCTTTCATGTTACATGAAATAGAAAAACTGAACTACCCTCATTTTTGGTAGTTTAACATAATATCCAAAAATGCTGTCCTCCAATAACGACAAATCCCAGTACCCTGTCTAGGAACCCACCAAAAACTCATTGCTACAGAATTGATCCTGATGCATACTCAACTTATAAAGGGTTGTGAGGCTGTAAATCTTAATGGGAGCAGATAGCTTCAACTTTTCCCCATGGAGAAGATGAGGGGTTTAAAAGATTCCACTGTGGATTCCTAAAATACCTTTAAATTAAGGGGAGTAGTAATGGTTTCAATTTGAGTTTATATCAAAACTTTGTTATAGCCAATGCAGCACTAAAACCAGTGATTAATTATTAGCAATCAGATGCAGTTGTGAAAGAATAGTACTAAATATGAGCTACATTATTTAGTTGTTAATTAACACTTTTTTATTTGGTCTTCTCAACTTTTCCAGAATTGTTCACCAATTTGAAATTTCAGAGACACACTAAGGGGAAAAAAAAGATGTGGCTTGTATGAAATGTTTGCTTATTTAACCATTAATCAAAGATCAAAAAGCATCTCCTTCCCGATGAACTTCCCTGAAGGTTTAATATGCACTGTGAAACTCTCAGAGGGAGAGGACTAATTTATTTTTAAAAAAACAACTTTTCTCTCTCTCTCTCTCTTTTTTTCTCTGTATGAAATAATTTGCTCTAGGAGTGCAAAGTAACATGTATTTCTCCTTAGGGTGCAATTTGGGAAATGCAATAATTTAAGGAACACTATATCATTTTGTCAGTTTTAAAGTAATGTTCAAACTCCCCTAATCCCTAGTTGACTGTATTATAAAACAAAATTATATAATCCAGAAGAAAGATAGGTGAAGATATACAAAAGCACAGTGGATTTCTTGGAGCATCTGATTTATCCAGCATAATTTGTGTTTTCTCTATTTTCTCTGGGAACATGGTCATAAGGTAACAAGCAGGGGAAGAACTACTCACCAACTACCAGAGTGGTTCCACCAGGATGGAAGTCCTGTGCT
>NW_022109980.1:7311933-7325103 GCF_000313985.2 Echinops telfairi
CTCTAGTCGTCTGGTTCTTTTTTCTTTGGACTTCTTCCCCCTTCTGTTTTTTCTTCCTTTTTTCATTTCTCTCATTTTCCTTTTCTCTTTAATTCTCCTTATTTTTCCAAACACACATGCACACACACTTATTGTTACAGCTACTGTGCCAATCCTTCTTGTCAAGGGTCTTCTTTTATGCTGTCCCTCTATGGAGCTCATCATTTGTAGGTTACACCATATATACATAAAAAATACTCCAAAGCCCTAGCAAGACTTATCCCTTCTACCAAAGCTCAGTCAAGAAATAGAAGTATGGCTTTCCAGGTGAAGTAATATATTTTAGAACTGTATGGTGGTACTAGTATATATATATATCAGGCAAGGGGGGAGGATGTTTTCTTTAATCACACCTTCTACTAAAGTAGAGTCAAAAATGGCCCCAAGGAAACAATCGTTGTGGCCGGGTTCATACCCTCTACTAAAGTAGAGTCTTAAAGGTACCTTCAAGGAACTATTGGTATGGATTGCTTCACACCTTCTACTGAAGTATGTATGGTCTTAATCTCACTCTAATCCTGTCTATTAATATAGTAGAGAATGCCTGACAAAATGAGATTTATAATCACATGAATACAGAATTCAGAAACAAAAACATATATCATAAGTAATTATGCCTAGAAGGGTCATATTAATTGACCCTTTAATAATTGACATATTAGTAAGTGCTCTGGGAAAAAGGAGCTTCTTTTTCTTCTCTCTTGTTCCCTTTCTCATGCTTTCTAAATATTCTGTTTAGTGTATTGCTTGAAACCAATTGTCTTGATTAAGGAAAATCATTTAGAATTTTGCTTGAACATTTTGATGAAAGAGTAACAGCTAGGGGCTCTTTTTAGAGAACTGCAGATTTGTATCTGGGGTGTAAATATGAAAGGTATAATTCTGCATTCAAAGAGCCCTGAATTCTGTAAGCCAGAAAAATCCCAAGCACTTAAACAGACCAGTAAAAACCATTAGGGTGGTCATTGGCCCTCACCATGCGTATTTAAGGCTCCTGAGTGTCAGGCAACCCAAACATTGCCTTTACTCTGCTATGTTCCCTACTAGCTACTTTTTGTGATCCACAGAAAACCTAGGAAATAGTTCTCCATTTTAAAACTTTCTTTCTTAATTCAAAATTTGAAGTAGTCAAAACAAATGTAAAATGCCAGTTGGCTACTTGGAACTCCCACTGCCCATATAGGAAAAAAATGAAGTTTGGTTCTATAATTGGAGAAATGGCATATATTGACTGATGAAAAATAATTTTCTCCTGTGGCCTAGATGGGGACATTGTGAATTGGCTACATTTGTCTCTTCAAAGCACACATTAGAAGCCAAAGGATGTAAGATAAGTTTGAATCAATGAGGAATATTTTTCAAATGGTACTGCGAATCCTCAAGAAAACAGTAGATGTGCATTTTTTCTACAGTTCAAGAAAATATTGCTGAACAATCTAAACAAATATTAGAGCTACAAAAGGGTCAGGCAGCATTGTCAAATTCTTTAATGAACAGAATGCCTGTGCAATCTAAAGAGAATGAAAAAGACTCAGAAAAAAATAAGAAAAATGTACTGCTTTATATCTTGATTTGTTCTTACATTCTCTGATGGTAGAACTGACTTTTCAGTCTAGTAATCCACTTGAATTTGAGCTCCCATCACATCTTATGCACTTGGTACTAAACTGGCTAAGGGTTCAATAGAAGTAAACATAAATATAAATGTAGAGTTATTGTAAAAGACTTTCCTGGCCTTTGTGAAAAGCCACATGAATTTTTGGATGAATTTACCATATTGACTAGTAGCTATGAGTCAGGTGCTTTAGACGTGAACAGATTATTACACGTGTTATTAAATTCAAGAGAATCAACTAAATGGATGACTGAAGCCAGCGGACATCCCATTGGCAAGTCTAACCACAAAGACTGGAATTATAGGTAAAACTTTAAGAAACAAGCTTCAAAATTTAGTAAAAGAACTGAATGCAGCATTTCCAAGCATTCCATAAAAGTTAACTGGGCAGATTCAGGTATAAAGACAGGAAAAGGAACATGTGTGTGCCTTTATAAATTGTTCTCAAAATTCTTCAATGATCCTTAGGGCTTAAAAGCAGTCACAAATACATATCTACCGGCATTTAATTCTTTTCTGGGGGGATGGGGTGGGGGTCTCTCAGTTACAGCAGCCTTAGGGAAAATATATAATTTTGAATTGGGAAAATTTAAATCCTTAATAATTGGCTATGCTGGCCCATGCATTAACTCTGGTTGAGGACCAAAAGATTAACGAAGGAGCGTTGCGAGGTAAGAGTAGAAATTAATGGCTTTACAATTACAGCAGTCGCAAAACAGAAACCATAATGCAGTTCCTAAACAGAGTGTGGAGCAGACAGGCAAGCCTACAAATGTTATGGTTTGTTACTACTGTAGGAAGCGTGGTCATTTAAAACATGATTGCTTAAAACTTACCAACAAATTAAAGTGTATCCCTTCGGCACTTCTGTTACCATTACAGTGAAAGCACTCCATGTTTATGAAAACCTCTTCTTCAGAGCAACAACATCTTAAAATTGTGGGAATTTCAAAAGAGGAACAAATGTTACCTCATTCAGAGATAATTCCAATATCTTTAGAACTATTGACTATTTAAATCCCATTCTCCTTAGCAATGATGTTCATCTATTGGTGAGAGACTTATCCAAGTGATGAGGTCACATACAGTATACTGACAGTAGCAAAATTCTATTCTTCAGGTGACTCCTCTACTGAAGGAAAAAATGAAAGACACATTATGCTCTATCCAATTATTGATGGATAAATTCAGGGAGTGAAGGAAGATCTAGAAGGAGCACCTACTGAATTTGAGGCAAAGACAATCACAAACGTGGGAAGAATTTTATCATCTGAACTCATGTAAAGAAACCAATTGGAGAACTGTATAGGACTTGAAGAATATTGATGTCTATTTCTAGATTCCCTATACTCCTTAATCCTCCTTTACTTCTGTCCCAAGTGCCAAGTGATGCTGTGCACTGTACAGTTAAATATCTCCACAGTGCATGTTTCATGAAAATAGCCAATTCAGCATCCTAGTTCAGGAGTATCACCACTTTTTGTTTGCTTTTACTTGGAAATATCAACAATTTTGTTGGAAAGTTTGACTCCGGGAGTACAAATAAAATTCTACTAATTTTCACAGGTATTGATTTCAAATGTGTCCCCATTTCACTTTAAGTATGGATCAATACTATTTTAGTACATAGACAACCTCACCGTATATTCCAATTCAGTGGGAGATAATGTTGAAGGCAGCATACTGTTGTTGTAATATCTGGCCGACAGAAGCACAAGTGTCAAAAGAAAAACTGATAATTACCCTACATAGAGGAACTAAGTGGGGCATCTTATATAAGCTGAAGGCATTTCCACAGAGTGAAAGTGGCAAGAAACAATATTAGCATTTCCCTTGTCTACTACAAAAGAACCGTCAATGGGGTTTTTAGTTCTCTGTGGATATGGTAATAACTGGAGTCCTAATTTTTATTTGTAGTCCAGCTTTTATATTTTTACTTGAGGAGAGAATTCAGTTATTCCTTCTCTCAAGAAGGTAGGGAGGCTTTACAAGCTCTCTAGCAGGCTCTTCTGACTATATCCACTTTGCAGTTCCCATATTCTGCTTGAGATTTTCATTGTATGCACGTGAACACAATGGGAATGCCTGTGGCATTTTCACCACAAGTATGCATGAGGCACACTGTAGTCATCCATTAGATCCAGTGGCTTGTGCTTGTCCTCTATGCCAGAGCGCAGTAGAAGCAACCACTCAGCTAATAGAAATGCTGACATAGTTTAGACCTGCTTACCCCAAATGCAATGGCTGCTAATCTCAGATCTGTAACAACCCAGCATTTATCGTCCAGAAGATTGACTTCTTATGAACCCAATTAGTAGCTGTCCCAAGCAAACAAATACATGCTATTAACACTTAGGATCCCATTACACTTTTCCCTTTGGAATAGTGAGTACCATATGACTGTTTTAATTTCACAGATCAAATCCTAACCCCAAGAGGTCTCCAAGAATCTCCTCTGTATAATCCTTATTTGGTTCTTATTTGCAACCAAATCCAGCATCAAGCTAACATCAAGGAAGATGCGTGGTGACTTGAAGACACATGGTGACTAGTTCCTCAGAGGTGTTGGAAAGTGGTCTTTTACCCCAGGTTGCTTTCACACAGCAAGACGAGTTAGTGGCTCTTCCCCATGCTTGCAGACTAGCAGAAAATCATTTTGTTATTGGGTTAGTCTGGGTAGACTAGAGAAACAGATCCATAGATACTCATATGTATATAACAAAGAGCTTTATGTGCAAGGGTAATTGAGTATTGAGAAAATGTCCCAGCCCAGTTCAGATCAAGTCCATAAGTCCAATATTAGCCTGTATGTCTGATAATAATCTCTGAAGTCCTCTTCAGACTCATGAAATGCATGCAATGTTGCCAAATGCAGAAGGATCACAGGCCAGTGGGTGGGAAGTCTTGTAGATCCAGTGGCATTGTCAGCATCTCAGTGCTGTCAGGGGTCTCTATGTGACTTCTCTGCCTCCAGAGGTCTGGTTGCATCAGGGTAGGTCTATTTGGCTTCTCCAGGTCCCACGGCATAGTGCTATGTGTCTTCTCAGTAGAGTGTCTCTCATGGAGTGAGCTGCAAGAAGTGTCTCCTGCCTCCAAGGAGGACATAAAAGAGTTCCCAGAATTCTCAGGAGAAGGCCATGCCCACACAGAGACTGCATTGGTTATATCTTGATTGACAGGCCAGAATTCAACCCTTCACTCATAATTATCTCAAAGTGACACCAGATTATGTAACTACCATAGTGACTATGTTTAGTGACTCATGTTATAGATTTGGGGTGGCCCTTGTTTTTTTGAGTACTGTGGAAGCAGCTAAAATTTCTGACAGCCGAAGAATCTCCCATTAAGAACAGGGGAGAGTCTTCTATGCTTTACTATTAGTTTCAGAATAGCTGTGGTTACCTGTTTGAATGGAAATCTTGACCGGAGGACGTCACTGGAAGGGAATGTCCAGTTGCTAAAACCAAGAAAGCAACTAGCAGTGAATTCCAAGGTCAACCAGCTAGAGCTGATCTTTCATTAAGAGTACTCAATACAGAAAAATTTAAGACCATGATCATTCTAAAATCTTTACACAATCAGAAATTAGAAATATTATAACCTGTAAAGTTCCCATCTTCAATTCAGAATCCAGATTTAAGAATGCTTAGAGGATACGAAAAGTTGGTCCACCAAATTGAAATAATAGAGTGGACAGCAAGTCTTTGCCATTTTGATAATCAAACTGAATTGTGGAGAGGTTCTGGAAATAGAATTGTCAACCCTAAGGTAAGGCACATATACCTTTGCTATTAGCTGGTTTATTTGACCTTAAGTGTTAACACGACCTTGTAACATACCTGTGCACTGAAAGGCTGTAAATCCTTTGGAACAGCAGATTTGGGAGAAGGAACCATGTAAGTTGAATTCTGATGCAGGTCTTTCCATTGGGCTTGATCAAACTCTGGCTCTTCCAAAGTAAGTATATGTGCTTATAGTCTATTGTTTGCACAAAAAGGACGGTTTACAATGGGATAAGATCTTACAAAAATTAAAAAGTTGTGAATGCAAGTAGTAAGAACTACTGGTCAAGAATTTATCTGAATTTATTCAGCTCCTCAAATTTGATAGCCTCTTTTCACAGGACTCACGACTTAATGGCAAATACATTTTATTCAACTACTCAAAACTCAGAGCTTTAAATAAATTTTAGTAAAGTTATGCAAATATTTCATCAGGTTGAGGCATTCCCATGTCCGAATATCACTTTAATCTTTGTTTCTAAAAATTACTACAAAATATTTTTCCTACATTGGAGGTACATTTATATTCTGTGTAGTGATAGTGGGTCCCATTTTACCGAAAAAGCACTAGAGGCGATTTGTAATTTTTTTACCCCTCTCATTTTGCATAGATTACACTGTCAATATCATCAGAAATCTTCTGGACTTGTTGAAAGAATGAATGGAATTTTAAAAGCTCAGTTAGCTAAACTGCCAGACTCTTTAAATCAAATGTGACCTCAGGTGCCACCTATTGTACTATTGAATCTATTATCAATTCCTTTTGATTCTCCCAAATTAACTCCTTTTGGAATTGTTACTAGACATCTTATGCCTCTTTCTTACACTGTTATAGTGATTCAATGTTAATTTCTGGTAGCCTGTTTAAGTATTGCCCATGTTTAATGTAATGTGATAAGGTGAATGATGAAATACTTGTACCCATGCTTCTTCTCCTAATATTGAAAGCTTTCTTTTCAAGATCCTGGTAATATATATACATATGAAATGGCACCAGATGAAGGACATTTTTTTGGAACTGAGAAGAAAGGGTCTTTATTTGGTTTAATTAAAAAAATTAATTTGCTATAAACATAGAGGGCATAAAATCCTACGTACATCTTTGTCAGTGAAAGACCAGAGTTCCTGATACAGTGGTTGAGCCAACTGGAGGATTTAAGCTGAATTCAGACAACCTCCTAAGACAACAATTATCCTCTTATGTACTAATTATTATAGCTTTCTAGTACTTCTGTATTGATTGTGATCTAAAATGATCTTGATTATTAGTTACCAGTGTTCTATTTAAAGAAGAGATGCTTGGCATAATAATGCTTTTATTCAACGTTCACAATCTGTAATCAGTTTGGGTAATCGAACACAATGGTGGATTTTATACATGAATCTTCATTCTGTTAGGAAGAACTCTGACCCTTTTGCACCTTCTATTTTAAACTATCATTAGATCCCCCCTCAAACTTATACATTAGTAAGCTTTTATCACATGCAATAAAGATTAAATTATGACTCCACCATTGGTGACCCAACTACATTTAGTGCTTTGCTTTAATCTAACTTGGATCCAGTTAAATGATTATTTATGTCACAGCTGGTTACTTAAAATGTATCCACACTTAACTTGTAGTGAGAATGGAATTTCATAGCACTGCACCAAACTTTTCCCTGAAGTTTAAGTAATTGGTATAAAGAATGACAAAAAAAAGACCGGTTGTAATTGCAGCCTATAATTTGTCACTCTCATCCCATATTAATGATAATGAGTGTTGGGAAAACATCCCAAGTGTGAAAAATAGCAGTTAGGGAGACAATCTATTTGTGATAATTACATAATGGAAACATGGTTGTCATATGCAAATTTTTTTGTACCCTCTGTTTCCTCCAGAGAAAGTTTATTTGTCCCTTATGGATGTGTTTCTGTGTGGTGGATCCAATTACACTTGTTTAAATGATTCCGCTCTGTGGTAGTTACAGAATCTGTTGTCAATTTTTAGATTTAAGAGTGAAGGGGAGTTTAGCCTGTCAATCAAGTCACAGCTTGATGACTTGATTTGGAGGTGCTAAGGAAATAAATAGCTAACTGGAGCAGGACACACACAAACTCCCTGCAAAACATTCCTGTTGAGAAGATACATGGAGCTACTCTAGAGCCCTGGAGCTGAAGGAGTCCTGTGGAGACCCCTGCCAGCACTGAGATGCTTCAACTGCCACTGGATCCACAAGACTTTTTTTACCCACTAGCCTGTAATCTTCTTGTATTCAATATCATTGCGTGTGTTGTGTGAGTATGAATCAGACTTTATAGATTGGTATTGGACTTATGGGCTAATATCGGACTTTTGGGCTTGATCTGGACTGGGCTGGGATTTTTCTCAATATTCAATTTCGCTAGTATATACAGCTCTTTCTTATACACATATGAGTGTCTATGGATTTGTTTCTCTACCCAGAGTAACACATTATGGTACCTTGAGAGTGGGGTGCTAGAGGAAAAATCATAAAGATGGAGAGTGGATGCTTGTGCAATCTGCCTCATGGTAGTTTTTCTTCTTTGACAAACCAGAGGTCAGATATGGCCATGAAGTTTACTGGGTTGTTTTCTTGAAAGATTATGGGAAGTTAAACTTTGATCATTTTCTTTGATTGTAGCCTTTGGTTATACCTGTGTGAAATGGTGAAAATGATTGTGATCAATGTATATTTTGAGCACAGGGCACAAAATCACCCCTTGAATTTCTCAAAGCTGCTTAGAGAAAATGGCTGAGAGAGGACAAAATGGCTTACAGTAAAGCCTGGCTCTGACATCAGAGTGTCAGAGACCTAATCCCATATTTTATACCAATAGAATAGTTGAGTTAAGGACTAAGATAAGCTTAATAAGGATTGAACTTGACTGTTTTAAGAACTGAGATTCTTATCTGATTCTACTTTGTTAATATTTGTTATTATTATTGATATAAGCATTTACAGAAATGATTATTTGGAAGTATGGAAATACAGAGTTTGTAAGCCTTGTCTTCAGCCATTAAAATTTGAATCTTTAAACAGGTTAGGATATACTTGCAAAGAAAGTTCTGAAAAGATAAACCCCACCCAGTGCTTTGGAGTATTCAGGACATTTGCATTCCAAGAGACTTGCCTAGGGAGCTGTTGACAGAATGAAGAAAAAGGAACTCTTTGACTTTTTCAATCTTGAACTAGTGGTTTTTGTCAGAAGCTAGAAATAATCTGGAGCCCTGAAGAAACTCTCCACTCTAGAACTGAACTGTTAAAGGGAGCCTGTGGGCAACCTGAAATGTTTGCTAGGTTACAACCTGGATCCATGTGTTGTGTGGAAGTGAGAGAAATGCAACAATATAACAGATGGGTTGAGTCTGGCCACTGACACCTGTGGATGTGGTTTACAGGAACTAGAGGAGAATATGAGAGCAGATTGATTGGTCTGAAGTTCATGACCTAGCCCAATGGGCCTAGGGTTGTTGAGAATTTGTAATGTGTCCATAGGCTAAAGGCAAGACAGCCAATGGGCACCCTGGTATGGCTAAGTGAGGTAGCCCACACCAAGTTGACCAGAACCCAACCAGATGAAGAGAAGATTTTTGAGCCAGTGAACTGGTACATATTGCTGCTGACTATGGATGGCCTGTCCTGATTTGACTTTGCTTATGGATGCAGACTCACAAGGTTAAAACTGGAATGAAGATTCTTCACATCAACACATATGATTTTTTTTCTTCTAGCATTGGGTTGATGTAAGT
The DNA here is from genome assembly GCF_000313985.2 of Echinops telfairi. Lineage (NCBI taxonomy): Eukaryota > Metazoa > Chordata > Mammalia > Afrosoricida > Tenrecidae > Echinops > Echinops telfairi. The sequence continues at coordinate 7,321,125 of NW_022109980.1, forward strand.
GGGCAGTATAGAAATTTGATTCCCAAAATGGGGCAGATAAAGGCATGGAATGGCTGGCTTACAAACATTCATAGTTGCGGGAATATATTCATAGGGTTATATGATTAAGGAGTAGGTGATCACATATGTATAGAATATTTTTGTTTTGTTCACTTATAGAATGTTATATTTAAATGAGGGTGACACATATTGAATTGTATACATTTTAGTTTTATCCTGTGTGGTAGTTGGATAATCATTTCTCAAATTGAGAGTATTAAGAGTGAAGCGGTGGAGCCTAGCCTGTCAATCAGGTCATAGCAAATGAGGCCTCGGTGTGCCCATGGCCTTTTCCTGGGAACTCTGATATTTCTCGTTGGAGGCAGGAGACACCTCCTCTCTCAGCTCAATCTCTGGGAGACATTGCAGCTGACAAGACACATGGAACTACACTAGTCCCCTGAGTTGAAGAAACCACATAGAGACATCTGCCAGCATGGAGATGCTTATACGACCACTGGATCCACAAGACTTTCCTCCCACTGACCTGTCATCATCCTGCATTCAGGACCATTGCATGTATTTCGTGAGTCTGAAGAGAACTTTATAGATTGGTATTGAACATACCAACTAGTATTGGAATTATGGACTTGATCTGGACTGGGCTAAGATTTTTTTTCTAAATATTTAATTGCTTTTGTATATAAAATTTTTTCTTATACACACATGAGTGTCTGTGAATTTATTTCTCGTCAACCCAGACTAACACATCCTGTTAGGTACAGATATAATTTTATTATTGTTTGTTTAAAAATTATATGTACCTAGAGGGTTGTGTAAAAGTATCAAATTGACAAGGTTTGTGGTAGTTACATAACCTGTTGTCACTTTGAGACTTAACAGTGAAGGAGTGGAGTTTTGTCTGTCAATCAGGCCACAGCTTGATGATCTCATTTGAATGTGCTAAGGAGATAAATAGCTCGCTGAAGGCAGGATACACAGAGACTCCCTGGGGGACATTCCTGTTGAGAAGACACATGGAGCTATGCTTGAGTCTGAGAGATGAAGGAGCCACTTGGAGACCCCTACCAGTGCTGAGATGCTTTTACTGCTACTGGATCTGCAAGATGTTCCACCCACTGACCAGTGATCTTCCTACATTTGGTGTCATTCCATGTGTTGTGTGAGTCTGAAGAGGACTTCATAGATTGTTAAAGGACATATGGGCTAATATCAGACTTTTGGACTTGATCTGGACTGGACTAAAATGTTTTCTCAATGTTCAATTGCTCTTGTATATAAAGCTCTTTCTTATACACATAGGAGTGTTTATGAATTTGTTTCTCTAGTCTATCCAGACTAATACAATCAGATTTATATGTGTGATCTCATTTGGAATCTTGGCCAATATGTGCACAATGTTCTCTGGGAACTTTAGGGTTAACTTTAGCTATTCATAGTAAAACTGCCAGTAAATATTGGAAAGTGATATTAAATCATTTCATATTGTAAAACTAGAAGCAGGAGAAAACCCAACACTCAGGTTGAGGCTGGTCATTTTTGGAACTAATTCCCATTTATGGGATGGCTCAATTGGAGAAATATTTGAGGAATTTCTTAATCACAATAAGCCAAGCAGACAACGAAGTAGCGGAGGGAATAGGAGTGCAGCGTCAATCTTGACTTCTTTGGTCAACGTATCACAATAGAGTGACTTTGGATTTTTTCCTAGCCTAACAAAGTAGAGTTTGTATTATAGTCAACACTTCTTACTGTACATGGACAAATATCACAGAAGTAGAACAGGATATATTCAGAATTCAACAGCGAGACACATGGCTACATGCTATAAAAACCCTTGGAGACATCAGATTTATTTTAGTGACTACTATCAGGAGTAGGTCAGTTTTATAAGGGATAATATTTTTAATTTTCAGTCTAAATATAGTAGATATAATTAAAATTATATGGGATAAAAATGTTTGTAATTTGCATTCTAGATATAGTATGTATAATTAAACGTATAATTCACTCTTATGTGTGGTAGAGGGTAGAAAATGGCTTGGACCAAAGTGATGTACATTGGTACTGACAGACAGTCTGATACACAAGATACACTTGGATTTTACTCAAGTCTAAGTCCCAGTGAAGGACCAGATAGCATCCCATGGAAAACCAGCACTGTGAGTTTAAAGAGCCAGTCATGTAACCCACTAAGATCCCAGCAAAATCAAAATTAATCATAAATGTGCTCTCCTCAATCTCTGAACAAGAGGAGGCAACGCTTTAGTGTATAAAATCAACGATGCTTCAGTCAGAACTTTGGTTTCATTCCAAGCCTTACCATAGTCCTAATGACATTTTGAGTAACCCACACACATTTCTAAACACTAGACTGCCAAGCGGAATCTCCCTAACTGCCTGAGAAGTTAGAGAGAAGCATTTTGCCTAAGGAAAAGACAGAGAGATGAGGCCAATGAACACACAAATAATAAGGAAGATGGGCCAAAGAGAGCTCCCCTTCAAGATGAAGACATGTAAATATAGGAAAACTATTCATTTGTCCTCTCCTATGCTGGTTTGTTGGATCAATTATAAAAAAAACACCTTCATGACTGTCATTAACACAAAGCACCTGCCAAAGACCTTTAGAAAAGCTACTGCTAAGGCTTAGCCTGTCTTTTGAAAGTATCAAACTACTACCAACTTTGTAGGTAACTGCTTATCTTGTATTGCTTTCTGGTTTCAGCCAGACATACCTTTGATGCCATAGCAGTCTGTTTCCCACTTCTCTTTTCTCTTTACTGCATAGGCTGGATAAAATATTGTTTTCCTCACTATTATAATTTGTTGATAATTTCTCCCTTGGCAAACCATGTGGTACTCTTTGTTCTATAAGAAATACTATCCCTCATGTTCTATTAGAAAGACACATGAGCATAATTAAGTGTCCTGGAATCTGATTCTTTGCAATGTGGTTTATAATTAGTAATGATAAACCCAATAGGATATTTTCTCACAGTAAAACACACACACACATCTTTCTGGTATTCTCTACTTTTAGTCATAATAGATTTTATATATATCAGCAATGATATCCCTCATTCTATATTCTCTTCCTAATCTTTATTAATTTCTGGCACTTTCCTACCTGGAATTACATCAAGCACATCATAAAGAATACAAAAGTTCTTTGAAATGAGAAAAATAAAGAAAAGACCAAAGGGATGTTAGAAGAGACTCTGAAACTTTCTCTTGAATGTTAAATACTTAATGTGAAAGGGTAAAAATAAGGAAAAGAATTGAATATTGGAATAGGGTCTGGGGTCTTTCAGGCTTGTAGTCACACAAGCAGTCAAGTAAGTGAGGCGTCAACTAAGTTTAAGTGGAAGAAGCACACCAGTCTGTGTGATCCAAAGATAATGATAACAAAATCCAAATATGATGAAGGAAAAAGTATAAGAGCTTAAAATTTGAACACCCAATTTGTAAAACGCCGTGGAGAACAGTGGAATCCCCAAATCCATCTGTGGACAATCTAGTCAGATTAAGCCTCTGGAAGATCACCTCTATCCCTAGGCATGGGACTTGAGAAACTGTACTATCCAACAAAGGCTATTGCTAACTTTATTATGGTGAATCAAACATGGTATAATATGAAACTTAGTTGACCTCCCTCTTGATCCAACCTAAATTTGCTCTAGGCTCAAGAATTTCTTGCTCGCTCCATGACAGAATTTTTTTCTCTGGCTTTTAAAATATTGATGATGGTCTTTTCTTTCTTACTCTTTACTTGCATTTGTATCTTTAAATTATGATTATTATTTTCTTCCTGCCATTTTGCTTTGTATTGTTTCTGTTGAGTTTCCCAGTTTGTGAAGCACAGAAGTCATATGTGCATAGAGACAATAACTGATGCAATGTTTGATTGGGAATGTGAAGGGCAGGTAGGAGGTGGGGATGGTGATGATATTTGGGGAGCAAACAATGAATGTTGTAG
>NW_022109980.1:7325452-7326932 GCF_000313985.2 Echinops telfairi
TATAATCTATGGCACTGAATTATACATGTAGAAGTTGTTGAACTGGAGAATGTTATGTTGTGTATATTTTGCCTCAATTACAAAACAGTAATTACATGAATACCAATGAGTACAAGAAAAAAGATGGGTAAATATTGGAGGGTTCAGGTAGCATTCAAAGAAATGGGGGAATAGACAGATTCACTTTATTAAAAATTAATTGCTTGATGTTCAACTATTTCAGAAGTAGTTCATGATCAAAAACTTATATTATTGAAGGAACTTCAAGCTGCACTGCAGGATTGGCCACAAATAAGAATGCAGGACTTATAAAATACCAATGGGATGCTTAAACAAATGAGGGCAACTCTGGAAGCACTCACTTGTCTCTACCAAGAAATCTGGGAGACCAAGTACCTATTCAATCACCTAGAAGAGATCATGTTTCCAAGAAAGATGACTTAACTGAATGCGACAATGATAGAACAATATCCTTAACAGTTACAATATTAGAAACCCTATGGGGTTAGTTCTGTCCTATAAATTCACTATGTATCAATCAGACTGGACTAAAAGTTTTGATTTAATCTCCCCAAATCTGTGAAATACTAAATGTTGATTGCTTCAAATTTCTCTATTTTAGGTAACCTTCACATGGCAATACATAACTGAAGCATTTTACACTTGAAGAAAGGGAGGTAAAGTTATTTGATTTACAGTAAAAATCCAATCATGGTGTTACTTAGCCCAAGTATTTAATATAAAAATGTACTATTCTTAAAGTGACTATGAACCTTAATTTCAAGTTGGTCTTCTGTGCTAAAATTATATGAAAAATTTTAAATATGACATACCAATAATAATTACATTCTTGACAAATGCTTGTGATTTGAAAAGGTATAAATGAAAATTATTAGTCTGGCAAACATTAAAACTTTCTGACATCCTCAGTATTTACTATTCAGGAAGTTGATTGATCAACACAAGTTTGCAAGTTTGAATAATGTCAAACAACCTGTTTTCTCCAAGTTATTCACAATTTGACATAATTTCTTTACCAACACTTTAAGTCTTCCCTTGAACTGTTCTGGCAAGGAAATGCCTATGGATATTTGTGTTTAATACAATGCAAATTTCAAGATAACTGTCACTGTTCCTTTAATTTTAATAAATAATCAAACATGCTCAAAGTTAGATGCAAATTTTAGCTGATATCTTTCTTTAGTCAAACAACAATGGTTTAATTTACACAAATATCATTTATTAGGTTCTCTTTTGTTATATTCAGGGCTCTAGCCTGAAGCCTTCTAGTACACCATGAAATGAGAAAAAAACAACAACCTGCCTTTAGAAGTTAGTAGTTGCCAATGCAAGAGCACTTTGTTCTATTAAATTGGCATTCCATGATGCACACCTTCCCGACACGATCGCTGAAGACAAAGGTGTGCATAAGCAAATGTGGTGAAGAAAGCTGATGGTGCCCAGATATCAAAAGATATAG
>NW_022109980.1:7327167-7342327 GCF_000313985.2 Echinops telfairi
TTCATCCCCCCCACTACCATGATCCCAATTCTACCTTACAAATCTGGCTAGACCAGAGGATGTACATTGTTACAGATAGGAACTGGAAACACAGGGAATCCAGGACAGATGACCCCTTCATGACCAGTGGTGAGAGTTGCCATACCTGAAGGGTGCAGGGAAGGTGGGGTAGAAAGGGGGAACTGATTACAAGAATCTACATATAACCTCCTCCCTCGGGGATGGACAACAGTAAGCTGGGTGAAGAGAGACACCAGACAGTGTTAGATATGAGAAAATAATAATAATTTATAAATTATCAAGGGTTAATGAGAGAGGGAAAGCGGGGAGGGAGGTAGAAAAATACGGAGCTGATATTAAGGACTCAAGCAGAAAAGAAATGTTTTGAGAATGATGATGGCAACAAATGTACAAATGTGCTTGACACAATGGATGTATGTATGGATTGTGATAAGAATTGAGCCCCCAATAAAATGATTAAAAAAAAAAAGATGTTAGGCAGTTGCAATAGCTTAGCTTTTTATAATCTCCCCATGAGAAATTTAACCATGCATTAAAAATTCACTTTTGGGGGGTAAGTGAAAGACAATCAAGTGCACACTGGAATCAATTAAAAGGTAGTAAAATCGCTAAAGTTTACTTTTTCTCAAACTATATTTTTAGGTAAATGCAATCGCTTTCCATGTCAGATGAGATTGGGCTTTGAATGCCAAGTTGAGTAGTTTGGACTTTGACTTGCACTTCTGCAATTTGCCAATGTTTAATGAACTTCAGAATGGCCTAGGGACCTTCAAGGTATAGGTCCTAGGCTTGTTTACTCTGAATAGCTGAGGCATACATTTGATTTTCTCCCTCCTTTTGTTCTTGTATAGTAACAAAATGACAGCGGAAAAAAAGTGTTTTAGCACAATTCTGGGTAGAATGTACATGATTGACTTATAAATAAAACTGTGTTGGGGAGCCTTGCAAAGCAGAAGCAATAGTCTAGTAAGGGGTCTCTTGTTGAGACAGTCTTCGGGATGAGAGGAAATGCCAAGATTAAAATAGTGGCAATGGCAATTGAAAAATAAACTCATGTTAGACATTTCCCAAAGTCAGTTTCTCTTCACTATTTTGGTCTGGGTTCATCCTGCTCTCTTGTGCTCTTCCTATAAAGGCCAGATAATGTTAAATTTACATCTGTATAGAATAAAGCAGCAGAAATTCAAACAGTTAGAAATGTCATCCTATCGGTCTGGGTTCTCCTTTGAAGATCCTTTCAATTGAAAGGAAAGCTTGGGTTTCCCCTGAGATTATATTTGATCCTCAGATCTTTCTTTTTCTACCAACACAGGGGTTAAAAAAAGATAAAAATTCTGAACAAATACTTTTTGCAAACAACCAGCCCCTGTGCATTAGGGAGAAGAGAAGTAAGGTCAGGAAGGTCGTCTTTGAAAAGAGCACCAATTTATGTACAAAATACTGTGATATATCACTCTTGGAGCTAAATGAAAATACTCTCAATTCATCAAAAGAGGGACAAGCAGCCTTAACCCATACATGGGTATTGATGTATATCGATACCCAGTGACAACCAATATTTTCTGTGTTCAATCAGATATCCTTGGCAATGCTGTTTGTATCCAGTTCAATCCTTGGAAATATTTTCCCTAAATGAGCTAAGCAGATATTTATAAATAAGGGGTTGGGAGGGTAGTCTCACCCTCAAAAAAACAAATAGAAGTTTAGTTTGTTGAAAATCATGAAGCATCAAAATCCAAAGTTTTGTGCTGTATCCTACTGCTTTCCTTATACTATTTGATCCTATCGAGACTAGCTACTTCCTTCATTCAAATGACCACCCAGATATACTCAGAATTAATATCAAGAGTTAACTATGCATGTCTTTTGAGGGAAGGCAAATACTAAGAGAAAATATCATAACATATTAACACTTAACATTAATATATGACATTCATGCCATTTGGACACTGGATTTTCCTGCACATTTGTCTGTGTATTTTAAAAGTCCCCACAGCAATTAGATTTATGAATCAACTGAGGCTAATGTTAATAATAGTAAAACAATTATGATAGTACCACATGTTATTGAAAACATTTCTGATTTTGTTTTTGGCAAGGGAAGGCAGCTATTTTGAGGTTTATGTAAACTCTGATAGAACCCAGGTGGTACATTGGATTACCAGTGAAGCTGATACCTGCAAGATCAAAACTACCAGCTACTTCAGGGAAGAAAGATGCTGTTTTCTACTCCCATGAAGATTGATAGTCTTGGAAACCCATGGGGGGGGGGGCAGGGAGCAGTGCTATTCTGTCCTATATGGTGGTGAGTCGGAATCAACTAGATGTCAGTGAGTTTCCTTTGGGTGTTTTGTAAGCCCTGTGAGAGAAAGGAATGTTGTCTGTTTACTGCTGTATTTCTAGTGCCTACACTCATGTTTAGCATCACATCAATATTGATTGAACAAATAACCAACTGTTATGTATCCAATACTGTACTAAATGCTGGGGATTGAGGGATAAGAGTGTCAGTGTATCTGTCTTCCTGAAGTTTATTGTCTAGTACATTGCTTTCCCCATGAATATATGTTAAGTACAGGGCCTCTCTCGGGTCACTGTGAGTCTGTTGACTAGATGGCAGGGGCTTTGTTTTATCATGTAGAGGTATAGGTTTAACATTCATAGACTTCCTATTTTTAAAAATTGTTCCATGCAAGACTGTAAGCTCCATGGAGACGACTTTCCCGCCTGTCTATTCCACATACACTAGTGGTTACAACAGTATATGGGATATTATACTCAAGCTAGAGCTGGAAAATAATTAACATTAAAACTTATGACAATTCCATGTCCACTTGTTTGCATTTCTTAGATATTTATTTATTTGGGAAAAGAAGGAAGCCAGATTCAGCCTAGACTGCTTTAGTAAAAAGTAATCTTAGTAAAAAATAAATCACACATACACATACCCACACCCTCACACAAAATAATTAACCAACTAACTAACTAAATAAATAAAACTGAAAGTTAGGTTGGGAATCCTAAGAAACAGTCTTGAAAGATCAATGTGGTAACAGTTGTTCTGTATCTGGAATGAATCAATGCCAATTTCCTGGTTGTTATGTTTTAATACAGTTTTGCAAGATATTAACATTGAGAGAAATTGAGTAAAGGCTACACCAGCTTTCTCTGTATTATTTCATTATAAGTCCATTTAAAAATATAATTATCTCAAAATTAAATGTTTGGTTAAATAAAAGGAAACTGAAAAGGAGTTCAAAAATTCACTTCAAACACTTAGATTTTATTCATCTTAACAGACAGTTTGTTCACCTACACAATGCTTTCCTTCTAACTAGATTTTCAAAGGATTGGTAGAGACACCTTACAGGCCAAAGCCCACAATTACTGACATAAGACATAGTCGTGTGCTACATAAATGTATGTGTTTAACACATCTCTATTGCCATGAAAAATATTTGTGAAATTCAAAATGTCATGTTTTCAAGTGATTCTCAAAACTGCTGTCAGTTGTAGTTGTTGGTAACATAGATTCTCAGTCTGGAATGTATGCTGAAAAACTTAAACATGGCTCTGGAATTTGGCATGTAGGTCTGTTCACTCTTTTCAAAGATTTTGGATGGCATCCAAACAAAATCATAAACGTGATATTCAGAGCATACACTTTTTCTTTCCCAGTTCTCCTGTAACATGAACATCACTTTCTTTGATGTGTATTTGGATTCTCCTTACCTGTCCTCATTTTGAAAAACAAGGAAGAAGTTAATTAAACGCTATGATCTTTGGGGGTTCATGATTGAAAGGAAATTACATAGAAAAGGCAAGACCCATTTTTCAATAGCAGCATAAAGTTCAGTTTCCATATATTATGGCCTTCACCTTATTGGCAGTAACATTTTGTGTTTGTTTGGTTTCATATATAACATGTTAACATGAATATGGAAATCCATGAATTTTTTAACCAATATTGATTCCAAACTGACCACTCCTTTAAAATGCTATGTAAATATGAGTATCTTATCAAGCCTCTGTTTTGCATGAAATCAACTTACATAGGTAACAACACAACTATATGTATACACACACACACATATATAGATATATATACACTGTCCTCACTGTAAAAAGTAAGTGTGTGAAAAGCAATATTTGCTTTGGTGAAACTTACCTGACACATTTGGTAACTATTTAAATGTAATCTGTTTATATTATTTAAAAACTTCTATTTATAGACTTCTACACACATACAAAAAGGGTAAATGATATCATTGTTAAGCTGCTTCGACCTCATAAAAAACAGAACTATTTTCTGGTTGATATTTATTATAGCATATTTCATAATTTTATAAACTGTTAGAGCACCCACAGTACAAATTATTTATTCCCCTTGAAAATTATGTTGTTCTTTTTTCCTAGCTATATAAAACTATCATTTCTTTGAAACCTAATTTTTCAAATACAAAACCAATATATATTCAATGGATGATATGTGAAAGATATAAAAATAAAAAGGCAAAACCATTAAAATTGGACTGATATTAAATTTCTAAATAGTATGCCATATATATTTATTATAGACATACTTTGCTTAATTTTATTTTATTATTTTATACTTTGGTCTAAATATACAGTATATGGGATATTTTAATCACATTGAATTAGTTTTATTTTTTAAATTCTCATTTCCTATATTTATGAATGTTGGATAAGTTATGTAACCTATTGAAGCTTTATCTCATCTGCAAAATTAAAATGGTAGGAACAGCTACATTTTCCAATTATTGTGAAAATTAAATGAAAGAATCAATATAACTTTTTCCCCCATATTGAATAAGTGGTATGTTACCACTCAATGAATGTTAAATGCTATGTTACTACTGCCGCTATTACTAAATATACTATCTATTTCTGTGTTTTGCAGTTGTTTTCTTTAAATTTATTATAACAAGTATCTCCTCAGGATACTAGGAACCTGTACAAAAAGTAATTAACAGATATGTGTATATATATTGTAATTCCCTTAATTATTTTTGATTGTATGATTTTCAAAAACAAGGTGATTAATAGCTTTGGCAATAAAACAAATTTTAAACTATATATATGTGTTTTAGGGTATGCATTCACATATTTCAAATTAATTAATGATTACACTGTTTTAAATTAAATGTATTCTTATATGTTTGAGTCATGGAGTACCCTTATTCAGCACAGATAAAATGCATGTTTATCTATGAATTCTCTTTGCTTTGGGTATAAAAATGATATGTGTGTGTTTGCTAGGAAGGGATTATATGAACTTAACCATGCAGGTAAGCTCTTTACCTATCTATCATCCTGAGATAGTGAAGAATTATTGTGCCAACCTGGCCAATAAACACATGTGGTATTAATTGAAGGGTGGAGAGATAAATGGCTCAGTGAGCCTTTCCCTTTTTCGGGTCTCTTGCTTTCTGATGGTCAGACCAGGGTGCAGCTGCCTTAGCTGGTTCCCTGCTTCAGCTGGCAAGACTCACTTCCTGCAAGACATCCCCATGGAGAAGCCTCATGGACCTACCCTGATGCAAGTCCATTCCATCGCATGCCAGTCCTAAGGTTTAAGGGTTTCAATGATGATATTGGTACTTTATGTAGAGGTTTACTCTATAGGTTATGCAGATGTTTTCATCCTGCTTTGAAAACTAAATATTTTCTAATGTAACATGACTAATTCCATGTTCCAATTACTAAGGAAAATAGACACTTGGAACAGACCTAATTCATAAAGTGAGATTGTATCTAGATATCAATTTGCTGTTTTTCTGCAGTCTTACATGTACATAAATATAATTCAATATCTCTCTACATAAATTCATTTATATTTATAATCACATATTCACATATGTATTTTCACAATCTGACAGGAAGGCCTTTCTATAAATAGCTACTGGCATTAGAAGTAACATTAGGGTACTGAAGGGAACTATTTAATCTGGTAAAACCATCTCACTATCCAAAGCTGTTTTATTTTATCAGATGATATTTTGGAACTAGGCCACAGCTGGCAGCAGTGATGGAAATAAACAATGAAAAAAGAAAGCATTTGTGAAGCTGCTAATGAACTGATTTGACACAGTGTTTAGCACGCAGAGTTCATTATAAATCTGTAGATGACAGATATTTAGAGAATAAAGTGTAAATGTATTAAGAAGGGAATTGTTATGGATTGGATTGTGTGTCTCCTAAAGCCATGTTGGACCCCTAACACACTACCTGCTACTGTGACCCTATTTAAAAATGGGAATTTTCTTTTGGCATGCTAATGAAGCCATATCAGAGTAGAGTGGTTGGTAAAACCAAACCTTTTGACAGTAGTGTCTAAAAATATAAGCAAACTAGACACACGCACAACGAAGACAGCATTTGAAGGTCTATTTACAAGGCCATATACCAAGAAACAACAATGTTTCAGATGCTGAATGGATCAAGGAATTATATACACCTAGAGTCAACACAGAAAAAGCACAGCCCTTCTGAAGACCTAAATTCAGAATTACAGCTTCCACAACTGTGAGATAAATTCCGCTATTTAAAGTAGCCTATGTTGTGTTGTTTTACTTATGGCAGAAGTAGAAAAGTAACCCCAAAACAAAAGAACAGTTTTCTGAAGTAATATATAATGTTAAAAATGTCTTTTTATAGGTTGTAAACTATATATTCCTTCACAAACTGGTGATTCACAGGTAAGTTTATAACAAAAGTTAATAATATAGTTAAACTCTTCTAAAACTGAAATATATTTGAAAACTGTTTGCACTCTTAATATAATATGAAATCATAAAAAAACACTTCTGTTGTACATAGGGTCATTATGAGTTGGAAACAACTTGAGGGTACCTAACAACATGTATGTATTGTTATCAATGCATAATGAGAGATGACATTTATTTCAAAAATGAGGAAGATAAGAATTAGCTGGATAAAGAATAGATTGTAAATAGAATGAGAGCTCTAAAAATAAATTGAAAAATACAATGTGCAGCACTATAAAAAAGGATCCCCCAAATATATTTGTACTACACAGTGTAAATGCAAGACTTCTGTAACTATGTCCTGGAACATGGAGGGCAAATCTTCCATGCAGGGGAACAAAGTACCCATAGCAATCCTCATAGAAAGATGGTCTGCAACTTCAAATTTCAAAGTGGTAGGATTATGGTCTCCACGATGTGAAATATTCCTTGAGGGGCCCAAACCAAACCATGTTGTTTAGAATAACAAGAAGGGAGTATGGTCATTTATACATCACATCTGTAAACTGAGCACAAAAAAAGTCAGGCTGATTGAAATATTAAATAGGCAACAGACTGTGGTTATTGCTTTTGTTTTTAAGCAAACCCATTGCTGCCAATTCTGACTTACAGGAACCATATAGGACAGAATAGAAGTGCCTCATAGGATTTACAAGCCAGACTGCCATATATCCCCCATGTGGAGCAGTTTCTCAGTTCAAATTATCAGCATTTTGGTTACATAATAGTCCAACGCTCAACCACTGTTCCATCAGGGCTCCTTTATGGTTGTTTAGAGAGAAGTTAGAAGTTCAAATCATCTACAATTCTGCACTGTAAGCAAAAGAACACTACCTTAGCCCTTACCCTTCATGCAACCCCATGGATTATTGGCTTATTCAAATTCAAGTACTCATCATTGTAAAGGCAGCAAAGAATTTCTAAAACTTACAAACAAAAAACAAACTCATTGTCATTGAGTAAATTCTGGACTCAAGGTGACCTTATAGAAAAATATAATGAGAGGAACACAAAACAAATGTGGGCAAAGAATAATTAAAAGAAAAATATTGCAATATAACAGATGTCATAATGAAATATACCATTAAATATTCAAATAACTGAAAAATAATCACTTCTCTAAATAGACATCCAAATCACACCAATCAGAGGCTGTGTGGAATTAACAAAAGAAAAGAAAATATGAACCAGAAGAACTCAGGAGAGAAAGGCAAGAGAAAAATTAAAATCTTATATTTGATGGAAAGTAAAGAAAGAAAATTGTTGAGAAATCAACAAAGTCTGGGGAAACAGAATAGAGAAAGGTTAGCATGGAAAATACATAAACAAGATATTTGTTAAAAGATTAATTTAAAATGATAAAAGTAAAAGACAAGCAAAACAGAAACTTTAGCATAATTGGTGTCCTTGTATACAAAAGCAATATTTAAATTTATATATAAATTTATTTTTATGGAAATAAATTATATTTCAATTTATAGACAACATTTTTATTTGGGAAAATGCATATAAACATTCACCATTTCAAATAAAATTATGTATACAATTCAGTGATATTATTTTCACCACGTTGTACAATCATTACCACTACTCATTTGCAAATATTTTCTTCACCCTTTTCAGAAATTCAGTACTTCACTGCCCATTTTCCTATCTTATCTGTTGGGAATAGAAATCCTGGCCTCTCTCCCGCGGGGTGGCTGGTGGTTTCAAATTGCCGAACTTGCAATTAACAGCCCAATGCATAACCACTATGTCACCAGGGTTCCCCCATAAAGAGTTACAGTCTCAGAAACTCACAGGAGAAATTCTACCCTGCCCTATCGGATCACTGAGAGTCAGAATCTACTTGATATCAGTGTGCAATTTTTGTTTCTCTCTCCTCATAACCACTATTCTACTCTCTGCCAGTGCACATCCGTCCATTCTAGATGTATCATAAAAGGGGATCGTAGAATATTTGTCTGGAGGTACCAGTTTTATTTTATACAGCCAAATGTTTTCAAGTTGATCCATGTATTGAAATTTATTCTTTTCTATGACTGATTAATATTCTATTGTATAAACATATCACATTTTGTTTATATGTTCACTGGTGGACGGAGAGGTCACAACTCTGCCATTGAGTCCGTTTTGAGTCAAAGCAACCACATAGGACAAGGTATTACTGTTCCTGTAGAATTCTGAGGCTGTAAATTGTACAAGAACAGAAAGCCCCATCTGTCTCCCTCAAAAGAGCTAGTGACTTCAAACTGCTAACCTTGCAGTTAGCAGTCCAATGCATAATCAGTCCACTGTACTACAAGGGCTTCTTAGGGAAGACCAGTCCCTGGAAAAGGACATTATGCTTGTTAATGTACAGAGCCAGAAACAAGTAGGAAGACCTCGGATTGATTGACATAATGACAGCAACAGTTCATTCAAACACGACTATTGGGAGTATGGCAAAGGACTGAGTAGTGTTTCATTCTCTGGTACATACGGTTGCTGTGAGTCGAAATCTCTGAGTCAAAACAATTCTTTGCTTGATGGACATTGAGGTTCTTTCCACCTTTGGCTATCATCAAGAATGCTGCAACAAATGCTGATAGAGAAATAGCTGTGTACACTCCTGATTTCAATTATTTGATGTATATACCTGGGAGTGGAGTTGCTCTATTGTATGCCAATTCCATGTTTAACTTTTTAAGAAAATACGACACCATGTTGCACAGTGGCTGCACCATTGTACAGGGCCAGCGACAATAGAGGACAGTTCCGGTTTATCTAAATATTGGTCAATATTTGTTGTTTCCACTTTTCTAATAATATCCTAGTAAGGATAAAGTCATACATTCATGTTTTTATTAGCTATTTGAATACTCTCTTTGCTAAAACATCTATTCAAGCGCTTTGCTCATTTTTCAAGTATTTTGTGTTTTTGTTGATGCGTTAGTTGGAGGAATTCTTCAAACATGCTAGATAATATATTCTAATGAGATATATGATTCCTGGATATCTTCTTTGATTGTTTACGTTTCTCTTCACTTTGGGCTAAAATCTTTTGATGCACAAAAGCTTTAATTTTTCTGAAGCCCAATTTGTATATTCTTGTCTTTTGTCACTCGTGGACTTGGTGTCACTTTTAAGAATACATGGCTGTAAAAGATGTACTGAAACACTACACCTAGGTTTGGTTCTAAAAGATTTATAGTTTTCAGTTTTACATTAAGTTGTTTCATACATCTGAGTCCACTTTTATATATGGTGTAAGATATGGCTCTTTGTTTTTTGCATGTGGAGATCCAGTGGTCTCAGCAGTACTCATTAATGAGAACAATTCTTTCCACATATGTTCTACTTAGCACTCTTATCAAGGATCAAGTGTCCTTAGATGTATAGACTTATTTTAGACATTTAATTCTGGTCCATTGGTCTATTTGTATATTATTATATCAGCAAAGTACTCTATTTTTAGTATTTGACTTTTATGGTAGGTTTTGAAATATGACCTCCTACTATGTTCTTTTTTGAAGATTGATTTTAGCTATTTGGGATCACGTGTAACTCCATATAAAAATTTTAAAAGCTATTTGAATTTTGTTTAATAGTGTTACTAAATGTTCACATATTTCATTTTCTAATTTTGATGGACATTTCAGAGTTGGTTCTCTTTTCTTTTTCCAGCACAATATTGTTTGAGTAGAGAGAAGGGCTTTTGGTGCTTCCTACTCTACCCTTTCACATAGTGTCACTAACTTAGAGACTCCTAAGAGCATACCCAGCTCCAGGGGGCAGACTGTGGCAATCAACATATAACAAGGGACACCAAATATATCCTAATCTCCTAATAAAATTTCTGTTCTTTAAAGACAAAAGAAAATTCTTTGAGTAGCCAAGTCAAACTATCAAATCACCCATAAGGGAGAAGAGATACAGTAAGCCTCATATTTTTCTGTAGCTTCCTTTAATACTAGAAGCAAGCATAACAATGTACAGAGAATTCCCAGAAAATAGATTTATGTTGAGTGAAATTAATCTCAAAGAGACAAATATTGTACTCACATCAGGAAATGTAGAAGGAAGGGTAAATCACTTTTAAGTCAATTCTGATTCACAGTGACGTGGAATCCAGTGGTCTGGAATTCAAATTCTTCTCAAGGTTATGCATAGTTTGTTGTAAGCCACACAGTGAAAGGGGTCAATTTAAAGTCACATGCAATATGACTTTGCATAGTCAATAAAAAAAGTAAACATCTTTCTGATACTCTCTATTTTCCACCAAGGACCATTGACATCAGCAAAGATATCCCTTATTCCATGTCCTCTTCGTTGCATGCCCTGAACTTCAGGCAGTTCCCTGTGAACAGTTGAAAACTTGTTGAATGATAATCACAAAAATGTTTCTTGCATGTGATATAAATTGTTTTGTTCTATAGTTTGAGCATTCACTTTTGGTCACATTTCTTTGGAATGGGTATAAATATGGGATCACTTTCAGTGAGTTGGCCAAGTAGCTGCCTTCCAAATTTCCTAGGAATGAGAAGTCTTTTCTTCAGATGTTTTCAAATTTCAGGTTGAATAAACTCAAAATCATATTTGGCTCTTGTGGACTTGTTTTAATTTTCTTCATGTCTATCCTGAGCTTACATATGAGCAATTGATGGTCTGTTCCTGAGTTTATTTTAGCTGCTAACATTGAGATTTTCCTTTGTGTCTTCCCACAGATGTAGTATTTGATATGTGTATTCCATCAGGGGAATTCTATGTGTATAGTTGCCTTTTGTGTTGATGAAAAAAGGTATATGACAAAATAATAATAATTTAAAAATTATCAAGGGTTCATGAGGGAGGAGGAGCATGGAGGGAAGGGGGGAAGGAGGAGCTGATATTAAGGGCTCAAGTACAAAGCAAATGTTTTGAGAATGATGATGGCAACAAATGTACAAATGTGCTTGACACAATGGCTGTATGTTTGGATTGTGATAAGAGTTGTACAAGCCCCAATAAAATGATTTTGTTAAAAAGAAAACAGGTATTTGCTATGAATAAGTGACTGGTTTTGCAAAATTCTATCATATAATCTCCAGCTTCATTTCTATCAAGACCATATTTTCTTAACTACTGTTCTTTCTTCTGTTTTCAACTTCTGCAATTCAATCAACAGTAAATTATCAATGCATCTTGATTACCTTTTTGATCAACGTCCATTTGAAGTCATTGATAGAACTATTCACTTTCTTCATCACTAGCTTTTGTGTTTGGTGCACAAATTTGAATAACAGTTCTATTGATGGGATTTCCTTGAAGGCAGATAGATATAATCTTATCACAGGTAGCATTGTACTTCAAGACTGATTTTGCAATATCCTTTCTGACAATGAATGCAATGTCATTCCTCTTGATTGTGTTATTCCCAGCATAGTAAACCCTATGATTTTCTGATCAAAATTGTCAATATCAGTGCATCTAGGCTCACTAATGCCTAGAATATTGTTATGTGCCTAGAATATTGTATGTGTTAAATTTCATTTTTGACAACTTCCAGTTTTCCTAGTTCACACTTAATACATTAAAACTTAAGATCATTAGCAGTTTTCTGCAGCTGTTTCGTCTTACCTTGAGTCATGCCCCATAAGCAAATGAATATCTAGAAGGCTCCATTCCCACAGGGTTTACTTCATTCACTTCACCATGTTCTATTCTACTTTGAGAAATCAGCTCCTCAGTCACATTGAGTGTTCTCCAACCTGAGGGGTCCTTCCTCTGGCACTATCTTAGACAATGCTGTGCTTCCACTCATGAGCCCTTTAGTATCTGTTATTGTTTTGATGCTGTGCAAAAGATTTTCAGCAGCTACTTCCCCCAAAGTGAGAAGCCGTTTCCTTCTGTTGTCTGATCTTAGTTTGGAAGCTATAATGAGATTTGTTCATTTTGGTTGACGCTGCTGACATTTGAAATACCAGTGACATAGTTTCCAGTATCAGGGCAACACACAACCTTCACAGTATGACAAACTGACAGACAAGTGGTGGAATATTTCTAATATCACAACAAAATCCTAAGTATTCAGAAACCAAATCATGTCATAAATATTTAACATTATGTTCAAACATGGTGTTTGTCAAGTATGTAAGACTAGATCAATGATCATGAATTCTATTAATAAATTACCTAATGCAAAGGTGTCTGTAAATTCAGAAAAATATCTGATAAATTTTAACATTCATTTTTATAAAACAGATATTTACAGATACTGAACGCATTCTTATTAAAAATGTGACTTTACTGCATCTCAAGTGGCCCTGTGGGTTTGGTGTTGAACTAACCATAAGCAGGTTTGACTGTTGGAACTCACCACCTACTTCTCAGGAGAAAGATGAGGATGTCTGTTACTGTAAAGATTTGCTAACTCTGATATATATATAGGGTCACTATGAGTCAGACGCAACTCGGTGGCAGTGAGTTTTAGAAATCAGCATTGTATTTAATATTGAAATTATAATTGTATTTCTGCTAAAGTCAGAAATATGACAAATATGTCAATATTAAAAATGTTTTCTTGTTATAGAGGGTTTAAAATATTATCTAAAGGGTTAATTTGCCAACAATGGTATAAATTAACATTACAATTCTGTTCTTATTAGATGCCATCCAATCTGTTGGAGCTCATAGTCCCCCCATGTACAACAAAGCTACAGCCAGGGGAAGCCTTTTGGAACACATTGCTACTCCAACGTACTTGAGGTCATGATGAGTTAGAATTGACTTCCAGACAACTGTTTTGTCAGATTATGGGAAGCAAATGATCAATCAATTTGACTAAAAAAGATAACCGAAGATACATGAGGAAAAAGGGCCCAAAGTTGAAGAAAGATTTGTGTGTATGTATATATTATGTATATATATATATATACATATATAAAGTCACTGAAAAGTAAAAGTTCAGATACCTTACTTTAAAAACCTAGAAAAAATATTTAACATATTAATGGATATTCCTACTACTTATAGATATAAAACTATTATATATATATCTATAGAGACTTTGTTATTTTTCATATTCATATGACTTTAGCCATTCGCCAAATATCAGTATGGTTAAATTTCAAAGATGAGTTGATTATTTGAAAACCAGAATTATGGAAAAATGGAGGGTGATCACATTAGATCACAAAGTTGAGGGTGACTACATTACATAATTGACACAATACAAAATTATATAACAGTCACACAAGTGAGAATCATACATAACTGTCACACAGTTGGGAATAATGTATACAGATAATTCTTTTTTTCATTTTGATGTAAATGCTATACTTAGAAGAATATCCTTTTAGAAGACTGAATTGTTTGCTGTAAAAGTTAGCATTCTTCACTATTTTTGTGACAGTATTTCATTGCCATAACTTTTGTTTAATTAATTAATTAATTAATTATCCTGTTAAATACACCATTTTTTTGCCCCTTCACCCCCATCCCTCTCCTTTCTCTCTTACCACCCGTTTCTGGTCTCCTCATAATCATTAAAGTCTTGTCTATAACCACAATTCTTCATCTTTGTTTTTCCTTATAACAGTAGTGATATTAAATATTTCTATTTGTAAGGTTGACTGAGTTTTCTAAGCTTAATGTTTGCTAGTTTTGTCCATGTCTTACAGTGTTTAAGAGAGTCAGTAATCATTTTTTTAATTGATGAATAAAATTCCACAGTATATGTGCACCAGGTCTTGTTTATCCAATTCTCTATAGGTGGAGTTTTTGATTGTTTCCATGATTTTGCTATTGTGGAAATTGCTGCAATAAACATATGTGTACATATGTCTGTTCGTGTTATATTCTTACTTTCATTTGGGTATATGTATTCCCAGCAGAGTGTTTTCTGGATCATAAGCTACTTGTGTTTGCATTTGTTTAAGAAAGTGCCCTACTGATTTCCATAATGGTTATACAATTTTACAGTCCCATAATCAATGTAAAAGTGTTCTTATACCTCTGCATCCTCTCCAGCATTTTTTATTTTTGTTTTATTGAATTTTGCCAAAAATGGCGGTGTGAGGTCATATCTCATTGTTGTTTTAATTTGTATTTCTCTTACTGCTAATGATATCAAACATTTTGCCACCTGGATGTCATCTTTGGTAAATTTTCTATTCATGTTTATGTCCCTTTTTTTTGAATCATTTGTATTTTTCTTGATAAGATGATACAGTTTTCTATATATTTTGGAGATTAACCTGCTATATATTATTCCTGAATTTTTTTCACATTCTATTGGTTCTTGGTTGGCTCTTTTGATGCAGTCTTTTGATGTGCATAAATGTTATATTTTTAGAAAGTTCTAGCCCTTTGTTTTGTCTTCTATACTGTGG
>NW_022109980.1:7343423-7345451 GCF_000313985.2 Echinops telfairi
TGAAGATAAATTTAAAAAGCAAGTAAATCATCAGTAGAAGTGGTGGAATAAGGAAATCCCAATGTCCAGTCTTCCATAAGATAATTAAATTATTGGCAAAAACCATCAGAATATACATATTCAAATCTCTGAAAACTAACCTAAAGTTTAATTAATTAAATAATGGAATTGAATAAATTTCTTAAAATAAGGGAAATGCTTAATTAAGAAAATTGATTAGATCTCAGCAACAAAAATGCTTTACGGCATTTAACTTAACCTGGTCACATCATCTCCTACAAATCTTGGTGGTGCCCTTGAACATAAAATTCCAGAAGCACTGAGAGGAAACAGACTAGACTTTGTTTACAATGTAAATTTTATTTTATTATTTTGACTTGCCTGGTGGTTCCTTTGAGTTCTGACTCAAAGGGCTTGTCTTTATATAGCCTAACTTGGACCTTTCACTGTGCTGATGGGACAACTAGTAATGGATAGGGCATTTATCTAAGATATATAGAGATTCATATATTCATAACTTTTGTCTGAAAAATAGTTAACAGTTGGAGCAAAAGTAGAGTAACTCTAAAATTTGAGAGGATCAAAGGAATGAGGTGCTTTGGGGAGTAAGATGTTTATAAAAGTTTGCTGTATTTCATGAAATCAAGAAGGCTGGCAAAATTCTTAGAAATTATTGTAGAAGGCCTCTATCTGTCTTCTAGACTCTGCACAAACAGAAAATAAATTCTATTTTCTATTTTAGGTAAATAAAGTTTAGATTTACCTAGCTGAGTGTTAAAGGTGTGTTCCAACACTCACTGATCTCCTCAACAAAGACTGGAAGTTTGTGTTTGAGTCCAGAAAACATTTGAAAAATATAACTGATAAAGCACTTACATGAAAATATGTAAAGAACTCTTAAAAACTCAAAAGCAGAAACATCAAGAACTAAATTTTAAAATGAATAAAATATATGAACAGATATGTCATCAAAGAAAATATACCAATGACAAGTACATTAATAGATACTCAATATATGTTCAGAGATTCATAAATAAACTTTAAAAAAGTTAAATATATGTGCTTCTATAAATTGTGCTTAGGGAATTACAAATTTGAGCAAAAATGAGATGCCACTAACACACCTAACTGAATGGTCAAAAAGCAAAACTGTGACAATTCTAAATGCTGACAAGGATGTGAAGCAAAAGAAATATAATTATTTAATCATTGAAATGAAACATGAATCACTCAAACGAAACAATTTTACAAGATAAGTCATAAGTTTCAGAGAAAGCTTTAAGCATACACAAAATAAATTGTGTAAACTTCAATTGTTAACAGCTCTATCAGTGAAGTAGAACTTTCCCATAAGATTTTCAAGGCTGTAATATTTATAGAAACTGACTCCAGCAGCTTTTTTTCCAATAGTAGAAGCAATCAATAGGCGAAAGCATAAAAGAACTATGGTACCCCTACCAAATTGAGTATTATTTACCAAACCCTCAGAAATATGGCAATTATATTGTTGTTTTTGCCATTGAATCACCTTCAATGTATGGTTACTTTAGGTACAACTGAAGAAAATCTTGCCCCTTCTTGGCCATCTTCATACTCATTGGTATGTTTGAGCTCAATGTTGAAGCTCTTGTGTTAATGCATCTTATGAACGTTTCCCTCAATTTCGATGAAATTCTACCAAACATATCTTTTTCTAGGGAAGTCGTTCTGATTAGGTGTTCAAAGAAAGTGAGTCAAAGGGCACAGTATCTTCAATTCTAAGGTGTGCTGTGACTGTACTGTTTTTTCTAATCATTTTATTGGGGGCTCATACACCTCTTATCACACTCCATACATAGATCTATTTTGTCAAGTACACTTGTACATTTGTTGCCCTCATCATTCTCAAAGCATTTGCTTTCTACTTGAGCCCTTGGTATCAGCTTCTCATTTTTTTCCCCTCCCTATCCCATCCTCCCTCCCTCATGAACCCTTGATAATTTATCTTTTTATTTTCATGTCTTACACTGACCGATTGATGTCTCCCTT
>NW_022109980.1:7345551-7356181 GCF_000313985.2 Echinops telfairi
TTCCCCTTACCATTCTTTTATTGTTACTCTCATTATTGGTCCTGAGGGGTTTATCTGTCCTGGATTCCCTGTGTTTCCAGCTCTTATCTGTACCCATGTACATGCTCTAGTCCAGCTGGATTTGTAAAGTAGAATTGGGGTTGTGACAGTGGGTGGGAGGAAGCATTAAAGAACTAGGGGAAAGTTGTATGTTTCCTTGGTGCTATACTGCACCCTGACTGGCTCATCTCTTCCTGTGAACATTCTTTAAGGGGGTGTCCAATTGTCTACAGATGGGCTTTGGGTCTCCACTCTGCACTTTCCCTCATTCGCGTTGATATGATTTTTTGTTCTGGGTCTTTGAATGCCTAATACCTGATCCAATCGATACCTCATGATCACACAGGCTGGTGTGCTTCTTCCATGTGGACATTGTTGCTTCTCAGCTTGATGACCACTTGTTTATCTTTAAGCCTTTAAGACCCCAGATGCTATATCTTTTTATAGCTGGGTACCATCAGCTTTCTTCATAACATTTTCTTGCTTATGCACCCATTTTGTCTTCAGTGATCCTGTCGGGAAGCTAAGCATCACAGAATGTCAGGTTATTAGAACAAAGTATTCTTGTGTTGAGGGAGTTCTTGAGTAGAGGCACAATGCCTGTCTGCTACCTTAATACGAAACCTATAAATATATGCCCATAGATATATTTCCCCATCTTCATATATAAATATATTTACATATGTGCATGCCGTTTGCCTCCTAGTTCTTTCCTCTAATTCCTTTAACTTTAACTTTCCTCTTGTTCCACTATCATGTTCGGCCTTCATTAGGGTTTCAGAGGGACCAGACTTCAACCCAGTGCACCAGGACGTGAATGCAACATACAGGCATGAAGAAGGAAACCAATAGAGAGGTCTGTGGGGCCAGGCCTATCCCAACTACGTGGACACCCTCCCACCCCCCAGAAGAATTCACTTCAGAGGACAGCATTGAAGCCACAGCTCAGGACAAGGGCATGCCTGATCAGAGCACACAGGAGCAAACAAAGAGGGAAGGCAACTGGGTGGAACACATCCTGGCCCATCAAGCCCAAGGACAATATTCCTGCTCAGAGCAGCCAACTCACAGAGCAGACCACAGGGCTGGCCCAACCACAAGACATGACGTTCCTCACAGACCCATAGTGCTTAGAAGAACAGCACTGGAGGCACAGTGAGGGAACTGTGCCTTATCTGACCCCACCACACCTGGTCGATATGCTAAGGGCGTGCAACAGAGCTGCAAGGGGAACAAAGCAATGAAGTCCCTGGGAAATGCCAAAAATAGACTTTGGGGCCAGGGTGTGGGACCCCATCAGACTTAACCAGAAAACATTCCTAAAGGTCAATGAACAAACCTGGAACTATTTATAGGTTTTACGTTTTTGTTGCCGTTGTTTTTTTGTTGATGTTTTGCGCATTTATTTTTAATTTGTTGTTTTATTTAGCTCTGTCTTGTTTTTGTGCTTATTATTCTCTGTCCAAGTCTATCTAGATAAGATAGGTGGGATAAACAATCTGGGGGAGAAAAAGGGACCTTTGGTTCCGGGGGTACACAGGGAGAGGGGGAGGTGAAGGGAAAGGAAGTGGTTGTTAACAAACCCAAGGACAAGAGAACAGCAAATGATCTAAAATTGTTGGCAAGGATGGCATAGGATGACTGGTGGGGCTTGATCAAGGGCAATGTAACCGAGAGGAATTACTGAAATGCTAATAAAGGCTGAACATGTTTGTATTTTTCTAAGACTTATTTGATCTTTTGCCAGTCTACAGCAGATACAAGATTTTGAGCCAACAGCACAACTTGAATGTATTGAATCTTCAGTCCTCCTTTCTCACTCTCCAGCATTCACAGGCATATCAAGTGAATGAAGAGACCATGACTTTAGTCAGGCACTCCTTAGTCTTCAAAGTGGTGTCTTTACTTTCTAAACCTTCTAAGAGGTTTTTTGAAGCAGATTTTCTCAATGCAGTATTTCATTTAATTTTATAAATGCTACTTCCATGGACATTGATTTCCAAATTGAATGAAATAGTTGAAATTTTCAATTTCTTCTCTATCTGGATGTTGTTAATTGATCTAGCTGTGATAGTTTTCATTTTCATTATACTCAAATGTAGTTTACATAAAGGTTGAAGGTTTTACCTTCTTCAGTATGTACTGCAAGTCACCATCATTTTAAGCAATTAAGGACATTTCACTTGAATATCTCAGAATATCTCACTTGAATACCTCCAATCTTTATCCTTCAACATTAGGTATTTTGTATGGCTTATAATTAGAAATGATCTTAGACTTTAAATTCACATTTACCTATAAAATATTTGATAAGGATTATTTGGTTATTTGCTGCCTAGAGTAGTCATTTTTATATCAGTGCATTTATTATAATAATATTCATACAGGATAACAGCATAGAATAAAGCACAGGACAAAAGGAATGGAAAATATATATTTAGATCACAGTAGTTTTATTACCTTATCCAGAGGAATAGAGTATTTACTAAAAGTATGTTGGGGATATTGCATAAATTTTCTTAATTCTTTATGCGGTTTGGGTTCAAACTGTGTAATAGTTGCACCTGCTATTCTTAAAATACAGATAAAAATTGAATGGTAAAATGAATAACCACTTGATGTTGCTATTGAGACCAATGACTGAAAACAGGTGCAACTAATTTAATATTCTATCTGTCTTCTCAAGCTCCCTCACCAAAACATGTCCTATAAAAATGTAGATTCTTGATGTAGGTTGAGAAGATCACAATATGACTTTTGAGTAGCAACTTGAATGTCTATGTTAATGGCTTGGGAGAAAATACAGTGTTTTAATAGATAATAACAGTTAATAAAACAGAAATATGAACGAAACTGTTTTTCAATTTATAAGTACTGTATACGTTTTTTTTTAACTCTAAAATGCCTAAAATATTCCACAATTCCTCATTTGAAGGTAATGAATGAGTTTTATGACAATAATTGCTTTGTAGTGTAAGAAATTAACTAGTAGAAGTGGGAGTGACCTTAGCAATGAAGATTTATTTAAATTATTGTGCATATCTTGAATTTTGGAAAATTGAATTTATTTTTCTATGCAATGGAGGGATTTTCTATGTGAAGGAAACTTTTCATCTAAATTTATTAGGTTGGCATAACTAATCCAGCATAGTATAAATGAAATTACTCAGTATCTGACATTTTTACCCACTATTAAAGTAGCATTTAGTTGTGTAAAAAGGAAAATATATTTGCTTGATAATACAGAAGTATGAAATAATTAATTTAGTAAATTTAATTATGTGGCTATTGAAGACGAAATCTCAAAGTGTAACAAAATATCAGGGGGTATGTGGCTCTCACATCATAGCATTAAAAGAGAATAAATACTTTTTCCTAAAATATAAATCAAAATATTTGACCTATAATGTCAAGGCAAATAATGCAGTTACATATTTCACATGTTGTTGTTTAAGTGTCATTAAGTTGGTTCTAACTCATAAGAGTGGCCTAATGTATGAAAGAAATAAAACATTACTTGGTCCTACACTATTCTTACAAATGCTATGTTTGAGCCCATTATGGGAGCCAGTATGTCAATCCATCCTTTAAGTAGTTTTCCTCTTTGTCCTCTTTTTTTTCCACATAGAAAAGCTAAAACAACTGTAAGAAAGTGAAGAGTATAGATAAGTTTAGTACAATTGAAAGTTACCTGTTAACAAACCAATGAACATATGTATAGTCTTAACATGTCTACATTCCTCATCTTCCTTTTATTTTTTCCTCTATCTTAAACACACACACACACACACACACACACACACATGTATATACAGCCTTTTACTCTCCAATATCAATAATTATAATTGCAAAGATGTTTTTTCCAGATAAAACTTTCAAGTTATACTGAGCTTGTGCTCAAGACCTTTGAGGACTTGGTAACATTTGCACAAATTCTTCCCTGGAGCCTTTGACCTGATTTCTGGAAACTATTTGAAATTCTCAGGTGTCTGAATGCATGTTTTACCCTCACAGTTCATTAAAGGTCTATAAAAGTTAAATATACGGGCTACTGAAAATTGAAGCTGCTAAACTATTTGCTTAGCATGGGCACCACAGTACTAAGAGGAATGTAAGATCACGATGTCCATTTCACTTTTCCATTTATTATTTTTCCTTTTCATCAACTCTACTTCTACATGTTATAGATAAAATTTCCACTGAATGTATCTGAATAAAAATAAAATTAAAAACAATCTGAAACATTGTTGTGATCAAGTCCTTATTTAAGTCTTAGGTCTATAGAACACAGTCAGCCGAAAGTACAGAGCATGCGCATCCACTCGCTCTCTACAATGTATGAACTTTCTCCTGTTATTAACACTTTTCATTAAAGTGACACAGTTGCTATGATTCATGATCCAATATTGATAAATCATTATTGTTTAGTGTCTTGAGTTTTTTTAATCTGCTTTTGTAATACTTTTGTTCTTGCATGCTAATATTCACTCATTGCATTAGTGACTTTAGTATATTGATCACAACTATTTAAAATCCCCAGTCAGATAATTTGAAATTTCTGACAAATCTGAATCTGTTTTTGGTGATTGTTTGTTTGTGTGTATGTGTTTGCCTTTTACCATGCATCATAATTGTTTTAAATGAACATGATGTATGGGGAATAGAAACGGAGGTAAATAGCTCTTTAGTGTTAGGTTTTATGTGTATCTGGAGAGGAATTAATCTGTGTTCATTATTTGATATAACTATGACAGAAGATCAGATGAGTTGTGGGAGGACATAAAGGGTATCAGTCACTAAGAATGAAAAATGTCATTAAAAGGACAGGAAGTAAAGAAAAGATCTGAAAGCTTGCTCTTACTTAGATTTTGTATTTCTTCTTTGATAATTTGCATCCCTAAACATTTGCTTTAGCTACTCTATCATTAAGAGCAAGTTTCAGAATCTTTTCTGACGTCCAATTTTCTTTCTTTCCTGTCTTTTTAATGACCTTTGTCTTTCTTCACGAAGGATGGACTTGATGTCCTCCCACAGCCCATCAGGTCTTCTGTCACTAGTGCTCAATGTGTCCAATCTGTTCTTGAGATGTGCTCAAATTGAGGTGGGATAGATTTTACTTCGTACTTTGGCTCTCATGGACTTGTGTTAATTTTCTGCAGCTTTATCAATTGATGGTCTGTTCCACAGTCAGCCCCTAGCCTGATTTTAGCTGTTGATATTGAGTTTTTTCACTGTGTCTTTCCACAGTTGTAGTCAACTTGATTTTTGTATATTCCATGTGGGCAAGTCCATGTGTATAGTCACCTTTTGTGTTTTAAAAAAAGGTCTTTGCTAAATAAAAGTGGTTTATTTTGAAAAATTCTATCATGGGATCTCCAGAATCATTTATATCCACAACACCATATTGTCCAACTACTCTTCCTTCTTCTTGGTTTTCAACTTCTGCATTCCATTCACCAGAAATTATCAATATAACTTGATTGCATATTTTATGAATTTCAGAAGGAAGTTATGGGTAAAATTCTTCAATTTCTTCAACACTAGCTTTTGTGGTTGGTGCATAAATTTAAAAAATAATTGTATTGATTGGATTTCCTTGAAAGTGGATAGCTATAATCTTATCACAGGCAGCAGTGTAGTTCATGATTAATTTGACAATGTCTTTTTGTACAATGAATGCCATGCCTTTCCTCTTGATTGTTTTATTCCTAACCTGGTAAATCATATGCTATTTTGATTTAAAATGGCCAATAGCAGTACATTTCAACTCACTAATGCCTAGGATATCGATCTTTATGTATTTCATTTCCTTTTTTACTACTTCCAATTTTCCTAAATTCACACTTCGCACATTCCAAGTTCAGTTCATTAGATTTCTGCAGCTTTTTCTCCTTGCCTTGAGGCATGCTCCAACAGCAAACGAAGAACCCGAAGACTTCATGCCCTTAGCATTTACCAGGCTCACATCACCATGGTTGACTCCATTCCAAGAAATCAGTTCCTCCTCAGTTACATTTCCAGTGCCCTGGGACCTGAAGGGCCCATCTGCCAACATTATCACTGACACTGTTTGGTTTCCATTCATTAGGTCTTCAGTGTTCAAAACTATTCATAAGGTTTTCAGTGGCTCTTCCCTCTAAAGTGCGGAGCCATGTGCTTCCTCGTTTCCTGTTCTTAGTCTAGAATCTCCAGCGAAACCTGTTCACTGTGGGTAACTCTACCCACATTTGAAATACCAGTGACATAGCTTGTAGCATCACAGCTACTACAGTACAACAAACCGACCAGCAAGTGAAGGTGGATATATAGTGGAGACTCCATAACTAAGGATCTGATCCTTTTGGTCCTAAGCAGCTTTAATACTCGATTGTAATACAGAAAGCACAATTGATGTTATGTAGAATGTGTGTGGTGGGGAATCATGCTATAATTTTATATTTAGGTCTCAGTCTTTCAGGAGACCTGTATCACAGTCTGTAGCCTTCACAAGTGCTTTTCAATTATTTTTTTTTCACTCTTGAGATTAAATAAGAAGGCTAGAGGAAGCTGGAATTGTGTATTTCCCATCCCATTAATATTTTTTAAACCCCAAACGTCACTGCTATGAAGTTGAGGATTGTGACACATGGTGAAACCGTAGGACAGAGTGGAACTGCTATGACAGTTTCCAGAAGCAGACTATCTCGTCTTACTCCTCCGGAGCAGCAAGTGGGTTTGGACTGCCCACCTTTTGGTTAACAGCCCAAGACTTACCCATTGTGCCAAGTGAATTCCTTCCCATGTTGATAGGGCCTATTAAAACAAATGTTAATAAGATTCTGGTAAAATTGTTTCTTTTGATGGCAAACCATCATCAAGGAGAATGGCATTGTGAGTATATTTTAAGATGGTTAATTTTACCCGACCTCTTCCCTGCCAAGAACATATTCCACTTTGATCTTCACAGGGAGAATACAAAGTTATCTTGGATATACGACTAAGAAAAGATTGGGATTCCCCAATATTGGGTCCCTGGGAGTTTTTATCTCTCACATAGTTCACTCTACCATCCAACTATTAGCTCGTCACCCTTTTAATAGTCCTACATCATATCGGGTAGGAATATTAGTGAAAAAAGGGAAGACTTTCAACAAGATGCACTGGCACAGTGGCTGCATCAAAGGACTCAGGCATATGAATAATGGTGAGGATGGCACAGGACTATGCAGTGCTTTGTTTTGTTGTGCCAAGGTGTTCTGTGGACTGGCACCTAATAACAACACAAACATGTTATGGAAAACAAGGGTTCAAGAGGGACACGATAAAAATTGAAATGTTCCAAATATCTAATGTAGTGCTGGAAATGCTCATTCAACAATACCAATAAAATTTGAAGACAGCTCCCTGACCAATGAATTGGAAGAAATCGATATTAAAATCAGGGAGGGTGTGCATCTTTTCACCATACTTATTCAATCTGTATGTTGAGCAAATAATCTGAGACACTAGATTATATGAAGAGCAACCTAACGTTAGGATTGAAGGGAGGCTCATTAACAGATATGCAAGAGACACAATCTTGCTTGATGAAGGTGAAGAGTGCTTGAGGCACTTACTGATGAAGATCATGGACTACATCTTTCTATATAAATTACAACTCAATGGAAGAAGATAAAAATTCTCACAGGTGGACCAACACATCATGACAAATGGAGAAAAGATTGAACTTGTCAAGGGTCTCCTCTTGCTTGGATCCATCATCAATGGTCATAGAAACAGCAGTCAAGAAACCAAACAACATGCATTGGGTAAATCTGCTGCATAAGATCTCTTTAAAGTATTAAACAGCAAGGATGTCACTAAGGTGCACCTGACCCAAGTCCTAGTATTTTCATTCACCTTATATGTATGGGAAAGTAGGGCAATAATTAAAAAAGACTGGGGAAAATTGATGCATTCGGAGTATGGTGCTGGTGGAGAATATTGTAAGTGCCATAAACTGCCAGAACAAACAAATCTGTCTTGGAAGAAATACAGCCAGAATGCTCCAGAGAAAGGAGGATGGCTTGCTAAAACAAAAACAAAAAAAGTGGAAGCAAATACAATAGAAATGACGTTGGAGTCTTTAGTGACAAACAAACAAGTTCATCTCAAACAAAATAAAACTAAAAAATAAAGAAGCAGGATGGTGAGACTATGGGTCACGTGTTTTGGGTGTGTTATCAGGAAAGACATGACCCTGGAAAAGCACAGCATGCTTGATAAAGCACTCACTCCATGGCAACAAGTCAACCATGAAGGACAGATAACATTTTTTACAGAAGTAGAAACCCCCATCTTTCTCCCATGGAACAATTCATGGTTTTGAATTGCTGATAATACCCCAACGCATAACCACTATGACATAAGGGCTGATTATTTAAAGTACAGGGTCAGTGATCAAGAATACCTTCAAGGAAATGGATCGACAGAATGAGTGCAATAATGGGCTCAAACAACAATAACACTAATTTTGAGGATTGCACAAAGCCTGGGAATGTTTCATTTTGTTGTACATAGGATTTCTATGAGTTAGAGGTGACTAGAGGCTACCTAACAATAATATGTTGGGTCCAGAGGCAGCTTCATCTCCCAGGAAATTTTGGGGTTCTCCCCTTAATTCCAGTTTTTGATGATAGTTTGTCCTTGTACCTTGGTTTTGTTATGGATCCAAGAAGAGCTGTTGGTTTGCTACATGAGATCTCCTTAAAATGTTGAAAAGTAAGAATATTACTTTGAGGACTAAGCTGTGCCTGAACCAAGCCATGGCATGTTCCTTATATACATGTGAAAGTTGGACACTTCATAAAGGAGACTGAAGAAGAATTGATGCATTTTAATTACGGTGCTGGATAAGAGTATTGAAAGCACAGTGGACTGCCAAAGGAATCAACACATCTGTTTCACAGGAAGTATAGTCAGAATGCTCTTTAGAAGAAAGGGTATCTTGAACAATGTGGTAGTTTCATAATCTGGTGTCAATTTATGACTTGAGAGGATTAAGAGTGAAGTGCTGGAGCCTGGTCTGTCAATCTGGACATTGCCAATGAGGCCTCTGTGAGGACGTGGCCTTCTCCTGCTAATTTGGGGAACTCTTGTGTTTTCTCCTGGGAAGGAGGAGACACCCTCTCTCTGTGGAATCCAGAGAGACACTCTACTGACAAGACACATGACACTACACTGACAGACCCCAGGCCAACTCCAGTGGATCCACAAGACTACCCACCCACTGGTCTATGATTGTCCTGCCTTCAGCGTCATTGCATGTGCTTCCTGAGTCTGAAGAGGACTTTATAGATTGTCTGACTTTATTGATTGTTATAGATAGCATCAGACATATGGGCTAATATCAGACTTATGGACTTGATCTGGCCTGGTCTGGAATGTTTTCTCAATATCCAACTGCTCTTTTATATAAAGCTCTTTCATATATATATATATATATATATATATATGCATGTCCATGAATTTGCTTCTCTCATCGACTCAGACTGATGCAAACACATTATGAGAAGAAATCAATTCTTGAAAAAGGACAACAGGCTTGGTAAAGTGGAGAGGTAGCAAAAAAAAAGAAAATAAGTACTCTCAGCAAAATGGATTGACAGAGTGGCTGCAACAGTGAACTCACATAAGGACAACTCTGAAAATGGTGCAGAGGTGCATGGCCTGGAGGTGTTTTTCTCTCTGTGTGTTAGGTTCACTGGGCATTGGAACCAAATGACAGCATATAACCATAAAGAAAAACAATCAATAATTACACTGACTCTAAATGAATTATATGCACAAAAGTCAGAGAGCACAGAATGGATACCAAACCAAGAACCATGAACATGCTGTACAAAAGCACAACTTAGATTAAAAACCAAAGCCAAATCAACTCATTCCCATTGAGTCAATTCCAACTCATCGTGACCCTATTGGCTAGAGAACTGCACTCATGGGTTTCTGAAACTGTAACTCTTTACCAGGTTAGAAGGCCTTGTCTATCGTTTGCAGAATGGACTGGTGGTTTTGAACTACACCACCAGCACTCCTAACACCTTAGGCACACGGGCAAAATAGACTAAAAGTCAAAGTATGGAAAAGAGTGTATTAAGATAATGAGAATGAAAAAAATTAGTAAGAGTGGTGTGTTAGTCTGGGTACTTTAGAGCAACAAATCCACAGAAACTCATGTGCAAGAGAGAGTTTTATATAAAGGTTAAGTGCACATCAAGAGAACATCCCAACCCAGTGCTGACCAAGCCCACAAATCCATTAACCCCTTAACCCATATGTCCAATACCAATCTACAAAGTCCTCCTCCATTCTAACAAAACAGAGGCAATGATGCCAACTGCAGGAAGAAAGCAAAGTCAGTGAATGTGTAAGCATCTCAGTGCTGGCAGGTGTCCCCACAGGGCTGCTCCAGCACCCAGGGCTATGTCGGGTTAGGTCCATGTGGCTTCTCCTTGGGGAGGGCTTGTAGGAAGTCAGCCTTGTGAGCTGAAGCAGGGAACTGCTAAAGCAGCTGCACCGTGGTGCAACCATCAGAAAGCAAGAGACCCAAGAACTAGAAAGGTGAGGCTCA
>NW_022109980.1:7356499-7357736 GCF_000313985.2 Echinops telfairi
CTCAATGACGACATATAAGAATGAAACAGCACAATCAAACCACATAACATCGTATAAACACAGAGCACATTTCACACAAAAACAGAACTACTGACTTTCTTTTCCAACACACATGTGGAATTCTCCACAATATTCATATGTTAGGCCACATAACGAGAGCCTCACTAAATTAAAAAATATTGAGATAATACAAACCATTTTCGCAGATCACAATGGAATAAGATTTGAAATGAACCATAGGAAGATGAAGGAAAACACATAAAAATATTTGGAAACTGAATGGCATCTTGCTTAAAAACTACTTGTGTAAATGAATAACTAAAATGAAAAATTCATTGAAACAGACAAGAATTAAAATGTAACATACTCAAACCTTTGGGACATAGTAAAATCAGTATTCCCTGTGCAATTTATAGCAACAAATACACACATCAAATGGAAAAAAGAATAAAAATCAACATCTTATGCCAACATCTCCAACAATTATTAAACAAACAGAAAAGGAAACATACAGCTAATAGAAGAAAATAAATAATAAAGACTATGAAAGGAAGAAATTAAGCAAAAAACAGAAAAACAATAGGAAGACCCAAGACAAGAAGTGGGTTTTCTGAAATGATTAGCAAAATGACAAATCACTGGAAAATCTAACAAAAGAAAAGAGATACGAATAAGAAAGGAAATGGGTACTATCACAACAGAACCAACGGAAATAAAAATGATCATAACAGAATATTGTAAAGGACTGTGTATTATGAATATTAGAGAATATTATGAAGGACCCATAGCAACCCTATGAAACAATAGAATGAAACACTGCAAGGTCTTGTGCCATCCTCACAGTTGTTATGCCTGAGCCCATTGATGCAGCTACTGTGTCAATCCATCTCATTGAGGGCCTTCTTCTTATTGAAGGCCCCTCTACCGGACATGATATTCTTCTCTAGGGACTGATCTCTCCTGACAATATATCCAATGTATGTACAATGAAGACTCACTGTTCCTGCCCCTAAAGAGCACTGTGACCCTACATTTTTTTTTATACAAATCAGTTTGACCTTTGAGCAGTCCAGGGTACTTTCACTATTTTTTTCCAGCACCACAATTCAAACTCTTCATTCTCAGGTTAAAACAGATTTGTGAACTCAGTCAAGTCCAGTGGTCCAGGGCCTCAATGCTACAAAGAAGAATTGTTTAGACAATATTCATGTGTCTGAACAAAAGCACTCGAGGACTC
>NW_022109980.1:7358107-7360971 GCF_000313985.2 Echinops telfairi
AACTAAAATCAGGCCAGAGATCAGCTGCTCCTATGTAAGTTCAACTGCTCATGGGTCATTTCAGCTCACAGTTGAAGAAAATGAAAAAGTCCACAAGAGGCAAAATATGATCTTGTGCATATAACACCTGAATTTTGAGGCCATATCAAGAACTGAATCTATGAATTAAACATTAATGAGCTGTGTGATGACATCATGACCATCATACATGGAGAAAACAAAAGGTCATTGAAAAGACAGAAAAAAAGAAAATATCAAAGTTGGTACCAAAAGAAACTCTGAAACTTAACCTTGATCATAAAGTAGCTATGGAGAACGGACAAGATGATGATTTCAAAGAGCCAAACAGAAATTTCTAAAGGGCTGTTCAAGAAGACAAAGTCAAATATTATAGTAAAATATGCAAGGACTTGCAGTTAGAAAACCAAGACAGAGTGAGAGAGAGAGAGAGAGAGGGAGAGAGAGTATGTGCTCAGCTTATATTAAAACGAAAGAATTTGTTGGGTAAGGGTAAGGTGGGGGAGGCAAAGGAGGAACTGATCACAAATGATCTACATATAACCCCTTCTCAGGGGGATCGACAATAGAAAAGTGAGTGAAGGGTGACAGCGGTCGGTGTAAGACATGAAAAAAAATCATCAAGGTTTCATGAGGGAGGGAAAGAGGGTAAGGAAGGGAGGAAATGAGGAGTTGATAGATATCAAAGGCTCAAGTAGAAAGAAAATGTTTCGAAAGTGGTGATGGCAACATACATACAAATGTGCTTGACACAATAAAATCATGTATGGATGGTGATAAGAGCTGTAAGAGCCCCCAGTAAAATGATTTATAAAAAAGAGAATATAATCAAATAAGTTTATTCAAATTGTCAAAAATGAGCCAAATTTTAAAGTATTCTGCAATTAATTTCTAATTGTTGAACTCTGTTCCAAATTAAGGACTGTCTCAAAGATATTAATGTCATTGTAATTCTGTCTAACTGTAAGTTAAAATTTAATTTTTAAGTAATTTTAAATAAAATTTGTTTTCGTATTTAAAAACAACTAAATAAAAATAAAATGAAATAACTTAAGAAAAATGCAACTCTTGAGCTGCAACCTTGAAAGATTGTATGGACAAAATGTTGAAGAATGCAGGAAGCATCCAACGAAAATTTAAAGAGTATATAGTCACGACCAAAAAGAAGTAGTTAACATTTCACCATTTCAGGAGGTAGCACCTGAGCAGTAACCAATGATACTGAAGGAAGTCATTCAAGCTGCACAGAAATCATTAGCCAAAAACTAGACGCCATGAATTGAGACAATACCAATTGAATGTTTCAACAAGCTGATGAACCATTGCAAGAACTCACTCATCTATGCCAAGAAATTTAAAAGACCAGTCCTTGGCCAACTGAATGGAAGAGAACCATATTTGTGTCCATTCCAAAAAAAGGTGACCCCTGGGGAATTTTCAAGTTGTAGAATACTATCATTGATATCACATGCAAGTAAAATTTTGCTAAAGATCACTCAACAATGGTTGTAGCAGAACAGTGACAGGAAGTTGACAGAGGTTCAGA
Organism: Echinops telfairi; assembly: GCF_000313985.2. Taxonomy (NCBI): domain Eukaryota; kingdom Metazoa; phylum Chordata; class Mammalia; order Afrosoricida; family Tenrecidae; genus Echinops; species Echinops telfairi. Next base: position 7,359,672 of record NW_022109980.1, read on the forward strand.
CCAGATTCAGAAGAGGATGTGGAACACAGGATATCATTGCTAATTTGGCTGAAAGCAGAGAATACCAGAAAAATGTTTACTTGTCTTTCATCAACTAAGTAAAGGCAATCATCTGTGTGAATCACAACAAACTATCGATAGCAATGCATGAACACACTTCATTTTGTTCATGGGGAACCTAGATATAGATCAAGAGGCAGCTGTGTGAACAGAAAAAGTGAATACTGCATGGTTTAAACTCATGAAAGGTGTGCATCAGGGTTGTATCCTTTCACCACACTTATCAATTTGTAGCCTGAGCAAATAATCAGATAAGCTGGATGATATAAAGATGAACATCACAACAGGATTTGAGGAAACTTTATCAATAACGTGTGATACGCAGACGACAAAACCTTGCTTGCTGAAAGTGAGGAAGACTTCAAGCATTTGCTATTGAAGATCAAGGATTTCAGCCTCCAGAATGGATTAAAAATCAATGTTAAAAAATTCCTTACATATGGACCTATAGTTAACATTTTCCTACCTAGAGGAAAATTGAGGTTGTCCAGGATTTCATCTTAATTGGATCTACAAACAGTATTCATGGCAGTAGCAGTAATGATATCAAATGACTCATTTTGTTGGGTGAATCTGCTACACAAGACCTCTTTAGAGTATTAAAAAGTAAATATATTACTTTGAGGACTGAGGTGTGCCTGACTCAGTCATGGTATTTTCAATTACCTCATGTGAATGTGAAATTTTGACTTCAAATAAGGAGGACTGAAGAAAAATCAACTATTTGAACTATGGTGTTGGTGAAGAATATTGACAGTGACATGTGCTGTCTAAAAAAAAAATGTATTTATCTTGGATGAAGTACAACCAGTATTCTCCTTAGAAGCAAGGCTGGTAGGACTTAATCTCACATATTTTGGATATGATATCAGGAGAGACAAATCTTAAGGAAGGACATAATGCTTGGTAAAGTAGAGGGGCAGCTAAAAAGAGAGCTTAATGAGATGGAGTGGCAGAGTGGCTTAAAAAATGGTATCAACCCTAAGAACCATTGTGAGGATGGCAAAGGACCAGGTGGTGTTTCATTTTGCTCCACATAAAGTAGCACTTAGCAACAACAACAACATCTCGTACTAATATAGACGCAAACATTATTAACAAAATTCTAGTCAATAGAATTCAACAATAGATGGACAAAACATATATTATGACTAAGTGGGATTCATATCTGGTATTTAAGGCTGGTTCAACATTAGAAAATCAGCAATGCAATTGATGATATAAATAAAACAAAAATCTG
>NW_022109980.1:7361569-7363818 GCF_000313985.2 Echinops telfairi
AAGAATATACTATGCTTATTAACAGAAAGACAGCATTGTGAAAATGTCTACACTAGCAAAATTGATGTATAGATAAAATGTCATCACGATCGTTCTTTACAAAGATGAAAATAAAATCACCAACTTTTTATGGAAAGGAAAGGGACACCAGGTAAGCCAGGAATCTTAAAAATGAAAACAAAATATGAGGCCCCTCACTTCCCAATTTCAAAACCAGCTATGTAGCCTAGAAATGGTACAATTGCAGACACATAGACAACTGGAACAGATTTGAGAACACAGAGAAAAATCCAGTGATTTACAGCCAAGGGCTCACACAAATTAAAATGGGAAGCTATTGGCTCTTTAACAAATGATGCTGGCAAAACTAGGTTTCCATTTGAAGGAAAAGGAAACAGAACACCTGTTTTACTCCATATGCAAACATGAACTCAAGATGACTCAGCGACTCAAATGTAAAATATGGAACTACTAAGACCATCAATGAAAATATAAGGGCAAAACTGGGGACCCTAATGCATGGCACACTATCTACCATTACGAAAAAGGCATACACTACAAAAGACAAAATACGTTAGAGAAGAGAAAATAAATGCCTGGGAACTCCTAAAAATAAAAAAATTAATGTGCATCAAAATACTTCTCCAGAAGACTAAAGAGAGAATCAACACACTAGAAAAACATTTTTGGCAATGACATGTCAGAAAAGTTACTAATCTAAAAAATATATAGAAAACTTTGAGGTACAAAAAAGGTAATAATCCAATTTAAAAATGTGCAGAAGTCATGGAAAGAAACTTCACCAAACACTTTAAGCAGTCAACAATCATTAAGAAATCTCACTATCATTAGCCAGTTGAGAGATGCAAATAAAAAACATAAATGAGCTATAGCATCACCCCCACATTAATAGAAAAGTAAAAAACAAGAACAGAAAATCAAAAAATGCTTAAGAGGGTTTGCAGACCCTGAAATCCTCATAGCATTGCTGGTGGGACTGTAAAACGGTACATGCACTGTAGAGAGCAGACTGGCGCTTCCTCAAAAAGTGTGAAATAGAATATAATATGATTCAGCAATTCTTTTTAAGTCAATAGGAGCAGATGCTGTTATACATACATTCCTGCAATAATGGTGATCTGCAAATAGATACCTAGATCAACATGCAGACTTAACAGATGTGTAAGAGAGAGTGAGGGTATCCCATGGGTATAAATACATTCGACAGAGAATATGTACTGAATTCACTAAAATATATCCATGAACATGGTAGAGATGGAAATCCACTACATAGGTCTGGAACTGAACTCATCCTTGTGGTAGAATAATCAATTATTTAAAACAAAAATCTCAACATTTGTTTTTAAATGACAAGCTGATTTAAAAACTCGTACGAAAATATAAAGGACCTAGAAAGCCAAAACAATTTTAAAAGAAGGTATAGAGGAGATAGAATTATGAATACTTTTTAGACATAACAAAGCTCTTTGAGAGAATGAGTTATTGGGCCTGGGTGATTAGGACCATTATTCCAGGGCACCAAGGCATACACATTCACAATGGCAATATTATACAACTTACTTGGGGTGAATCGTGACTGGATTCTTTAATAAGTACATTAGCAGCTATCTAAGGTACAGCCACTGGTTTCTCCCTGCCCAGAAGAAAGAAGAGTGGCGAACAGCAAAAAGATATATGCAAACAATTAGTCTAATGGTCATGAACATCACTGTCAATAAAACTGAGACCAGAAGAACTAGATAGTGCTTGGCTACCAGGACCAACTGCTCTGAATAGATTCACATTAGAAGTTCCTGTATAGAATGGTGAGAAGATGTGGAATGAAAGTCAAATCATAAAAGAGATCAGGCTAACTGGTCAGATAGTCACTGGAGAGGGAAGGGAAGTTGTGATTACCACCCATGGTCAGCATTTAGGTCCAGCAGTGAACTAAACCCTGGGCTGAAATAACCAGTTCTTTAAGAGACAAAAGGATAACATTTACTGAATGATAAAGCTCAGAAGGTTGGGGAAGAAGGGAAAATTGAAGCAGGAAACCATGGAGAAAAAGCCTAAAATGTACATCAATGGAACTGCAATGGATGAGTTGAAAATATGTGTATGAATTTCTGTATATAAGAATGGTATCTGCTCTGCAAATCTTCACCAAATTTACAATAAAAAGCCAAAATACGTAAATGAAAGGAACCTATCAAATTACTACAACAGGATTAAAATATATTTAATTT
>NW_022109980.1:7364120-7365423 GCF_000313985.2 Echinops telfairi
AAAGTTCAGCACACACTTCATAAGCATGAATAGTATGAAGAAAATCGCACCAATGCAACAGAATAAAATGGTTCTAAACCAGTAATAAAGAAAAAAATCTTAAAAAGACATATAAAGAAAATTTAAAGAGAAAAGATGAGGATGATTACTGTCATTTCTATTCAACATAGTACTAGAAATTATAGCCAGTAAAATAGGAGAATTTTTTTAAAAAAGTAATTCAGATTCAGAAGAAAGAAATAAGCTGTCTTTGCAGATAGTACACTGTAATTTTTTTAACAGGCTGTTAGAAATAATGCATTTGGTAAATTATGTTTTTATTATCCTATATTACAATGGAAGTAATAGATTGAAAATCGTATTTACAATAGTATCACAAAACTTAAAACACTTAGAGATAAATATGACACAAGATATGTAAGACCAGTAAAATGAAATATTCACAGTATTGCTGAAAGAAATCAAAGAACATAGAAAGTAATGAAGAGATATAATTTATTCATGGATTGAAGAAATCATTATTATTAATATGTCAAGTTTCTATTGGATCTATAGAATAAACACTATCCCAATAAAAATATCAACTTTTTAAAATTGAAAAACTAATCCTAAAATTCATATGAAAATGCAAAGACCCTAGAAGAGCCAAAACCATTTTTAAAAGGACATTTTTCAGGGACTGACATTACCTAGTTAACATTATTATTACAGGACAAAATATTCAAATAGGTAAATGGAAATATTGGCTATTCATAGACAATAGAATGAACCTGTACTCATACTCCACCAGATATGTAACAACTTGAAGTAGATCCTGGGCATGACTATAAAGCCCCAAATTCTAAAATGTCTAGAATAAAATTTTGTAAAAACACTCTTTGACCATGTATCAGGAAATAATTTTGCGGTATGATATCAAAATCCCATTCATAAAACAACCCAAACAAATGGAATTCATAAAACAGTTTATCTTTTGTTATGTAAAAGGCACCAATTATGATGAGGCAAACTACAAACCAAGAGAAATACGTGAAAATGATTTTTTCCATGAACTCCTATTTTTAATATATGAAGAAATCGCAAAACTCTATAATAAAAACAAATATACCTATATAAAAGTGGACAAAAATATGAATGTACACTTTATCAAAGAAGACAGGGATGACAGATAAACACATAAAAAAACTACTAAGCATCCTTAATCTTCAGACAAATTCAAATTAAGCCTACAATTAAGGAGGAGGTTATATGTAGATGCTTGTCATCTGTTCCCCCTTTCTCCCTCACCTTCCCTCCTCCCTCC
>NW_022109980.1:7368384-7370433 GCF_000313985.2 Echinops telfairi
CTCTAAGGAGGAATATTAGAATTTCCAGAATCCTCAGAAGGCCATGCCCACACAGAGGCCTCATTGACTATGACCTGATTGACAGGCTAGACTCCACCCCTTCACTCAATCCTCTCAAATTGACAAATGATTATATAACCTCCACAGCCAGGGATCATATAATTCTTCTGGCCCCAGGATCATTGAAAATTTTTAAGTATCTATCATACCAGGTGTTGATGAGGATGTGGAAGAAGTAGAACTCTCATATATTTCTGGTGCAAATAAAAAGAATACAATCACTTTGGAAGACAGATTAACAGATTTATAAATAGATAACCACACATCTAATATATTATATAGTCAATTAAGTCCTAGGTGTTTCCCCAGAAGAAAAGGAAGCATAAATCCATATAGACACGTATATGCATATTCATAGCAGCTTTATTTATACATATTAGCAAAACCTGGAAATCATCCAAATCAGCATCAAAGATCAATGAACACATTTTGATATATACAAACAATGGAATACTACTCAGCTATTAAAACAATACACTGTTGAAATATGCCAGGGCATGGATTAGCTTGAATATATTCATGTTGAGTAAAAAAAACACTTCAATTTATAGAAAACTCAAGATAAAGGAAACTACTCTATATTAGTGGACACATAATTTCTTACTGCACGGAAGAAAGAATGTGAAACAGAGGGATTAGAGGAATAAGAGGAAACTTTGGGGGCTGATGGTTATGTTTATATCTTAGTTGGGCTGACAACTGCACAAGGGCACACATATGTCCAAATGTATTAGAGTATATAATTTTGATGTATACTGTTAATTGTATATCAGTTATACCTCCATATAATTGTTCAAGTATAGTTAATGTTGTTCAGAAGACCAAACAAAAATCTCCCAAATTTAAATGCCTTATATGTCCCCACCACACAAAACCTTACTGCCATTGAATCATTTTTAACCCATAAGAACACTATAGGAAAGAATAGGATTACTTCCTGGGTTTTCTAAGGCTGTATCTTTTGATTAAACAGTCTGATGCTTAACTCACTGTGCCACCAGGGATACTTATAGTTTATATAGTCATATAAAGCTACAGTCTTTCCATTGTAGGAAACCTAAACTTTGCACAGGAAATGTATAAACACTTATTTTCAGTATGCAGCTATGCAGCTATGAGAGTTGCTCAATGCACTTTGGTACTTTTTTCCTAATTTTTACTCTTTAATCTTAAAGAGAAGAATAAGAAAGGGTAAAAAGTAAAATGTAGGAATTTTTTTTTAAAAAACAAAATGTCCCTGCAAAACACTGATAGACGAGCAGCATGAAAACTGCAGGTGAAAGCTAAAAGGATGATTGTCACACTGGTGATTTCCTTGTTCTTAATGTCCCTTGCATTATTGCTAATAATGAGTGCTTCTCCTGAGCAGAGAATTCCATGCAGTGCCAGTGCACTCTTCATTGTAATTAAATAATGGCAATTATGAAGAAAATTAAACAAAGAAGAAAAATAAGCACACAACAAGAGCTCTTATGAAACAGTTCTCAAATTAATGCTCTGTAGAGGGGACAGCCAACCCAAAGTAGTAAACAAAAGCTTACTGAATTCTAAAATGGAAACAACCAGGGAAAGAAACTAAGACTAAGGAGTTGGGCTGGGACAGATACTAGACAGTAAGAGCTTTGGTGGAGGGTGCTAACTCATAATTTCTTTTTATGATTTCTCATTTCTTTATACATAGAAATGAAGTTTATTTTGTGTACCTACCGTGCCTTATGCAAGCATGTTGAACTCATTAGTTAATTCTTAATTGTTTTAAAGAACTAACTTTTAAAAAATCATTTTATTAGGGCTCATATAACTTTTATCACAATCCATACATACATCAATTGTGTAAAGCACATTTGTACAGTCATTGCCCTCATCATTCTCAAAACATTTGCTCTCCACTTAAGTCCGCGGCATTAGTTCCTCATTTTTTCCCTCCCTCCTCGCTCCCCTTTCCCTCATGAGCCCTTGATAATTTATAAATTGTTATTTTGTCATATC
>NW_022109980.1:7371430-7373479 GCF_000313985.2 Echinops telfairi
AAGAAAGCTGATGGTGCCCAGCTGTCAAAAAGTATAGCGTCTGGGGTCTTAAAGAACTAACATTTTAATGAAATGCTCAAATACCTGGAATTAGAAAAACAAAAGGGAAGGACACATTTAATATTTCTAAGGTTTAGAGAACTGGGAAAAATTCAAATTCAAGCCTCAGATCACAATAGTCACGGATTTTATGGGGAAAATACTGGATGATGCAGGGAGCATAAAAAGAAAATGCAAGAAGGAACTCTGGTAAAGATAGCTACCTAAATAGACAAGCTACACCAACCCTATTCAACAGAGATATGGAAATACACATAGAGAGGGAAAACTTGGTGCCCTGGATGTTTAAGGAGAGAAAAATAAGTAATGTTATCACTGACAAAATAAAGGGCGGTTGGGTAGAACCCACAAAGACATTGAGGAACAGCCAATTCTTAGCTGGCCCGTTAAGAGTTGACCAACCACTCCCACCGTGTGTAACATTCTCCGGTTTGCCACACTCTTGTTCCCTGCAACTGCTGGGTGAATGGGGGTATACACAAGACCCAACCTAGTCTTCCCAGAAAATTGAAACATCCCTAGTTATACTACATCACTGGATAGCTAGTGCGCTCTGAAAAGAGGAAGACATAATGGGACCACTATACAGAAAAACAAAAGAAAAAATCCTCAAGATAAGAATTTGATTCTTTGAAAGGAATAAAAAACATTGACAAACCACTGGCAATCATACAAAGTAAAAGAAGCAAATTTCATTAATAAGAAACGAAAGGAGCAACATCACAACAGAACCAACTGAAATAAAAAATATATGAACTGAACACTATGAATGATTGTACTACAACCAATTTGAAAATCTAGGAAAATTGGACAAATTTCTAGAAACATAGCACCTACCTAAATTAACACAGACACCAGAAAACCTCAAAAAAATCAAATATATTAGGTTATTTAAAAGCTCCCAACAGAAGAACAAATTTAAGACCTTAAGTTTTCACCAGGCAAGTCCACTAAACATCAGAGAATAATTGATGCCAATTCTACTAAAGCAATTCAAGAATATAGAAAAGTTTGACAAATTCTCTAATAGATTTTATGAAGTTAGAATAATCCTGATACCAAAAACCAGGCAAAGACATTGCTGCCAGAAAAGAAAATTCCATACCAATATCCCTTGTGAACATGGATGCAAAAAGTCTCATCAGAATCTAGCCAATAGAATTCAACATTTTTAATTGAAAAAATACATCATGAGCAAATGAAATTCATACCACTTATGTAAGGATGAGTCAACATTAGGAAATTAATCAATGTAATTCCTGAAATAAATAAAGGATAAGAACTAAAAGTTTATATATGTTGGTGCAGAAAAGGTATTGGACAAAATCCTGATAAAAGCACTCACCAAAATAGGAATAGAAGGAAATGTCCACAACATAATAAAAGCCATATACACAAAATTAATAGCCAACATCTCACTCAATGAGGAGAGATTGAAAGTCTTTCCCTTGTGAATGGAAACCAGACAACAATGTGCTTTATCAATATTGTGCTGAAAGTTTTGACTAGAGCTATTAGACAACAGAAACAAATCGAAATCATCCAAATTTGGCAAAGAAGTAATACTCCATTTTGAAGATGATATGATTGTATATGTAGAAAATCCCAAAGACTCAACAAGAAGATTGCTGGAAATATTTGGCAATAAAGTAGGGTAAAAAATGAACATGTGAGATTCGGTTGGATTCCCGTTTGGTAATGGATGTAGGTCTAGAAATGAAATCAAGAAAACAATACAATTTAAAATAGCCACATAAAAGTTTAATACTAGGAATAAACATAAACAGAGAAACAAAACCCATGTGCAAAAATCTACAAAACACCACTACAGAAACCAAAAGTGACCTACATAAATGAGAGAATGTTCCATGTTCATGGATAGAATGTCTCAACTCTGTGAAAATACCAAAATGACCCCAAATAATCATTGACTATAATGCAATTCCTATTCAGATCAATAAATATAATGTAATAAATATAATCCAATTC
>NW_022109980.1:7375063-7380323 GCF_000313985.2 Echinops telfairi
TATAGATGTGCTTTACACAATTGATCTATGTATTGTGATGAATTGTATGAGCCCCAATAAATTGATCTAAAAAAAAAAGAAAGAAAGGAAAGAGACTCAGGATAAGCAAAGCACTATTACATTTAAAAAAAGAATAAAGTAGGTTTCCCACTTGCTGATCTTAAAACCTACCACACAGCAATAGGAGTGAAAATGGCCGGCTTCTGGGTATTATTTAATCATTTTATTGGGGAAATTTTGATCTACCTCATGATAAGAATGTATTTGGAGGACATTTTGTTGTGTGAAGTTAGTCAATCACAAAACGATAACTGTTTTAAAAGAACATTGTAATGAAAGGAAAAAAAACACCAAGACAAAGGTTTTAAAAGCAGGCTTTGAAGTCTACTAGGGCTGGAAGTAAAAGAGATGGAGTGAGACATGATAGGCGAGAAGACACACAATTGGGAACTTGGATGAAAGGGAAGATAATATCATACAGAGGGAGAGGATCAAATAATAGAGGGGGCAGAGCAAGCTATTGTGGGTTCAATAAGTTGGTTAAGTTGGGAGTATCAAAATTATGATATGAAATGTAAACCTCACTAAATTCACAATTGAAAAAAAAGAGAGATGGAAGCAATCACTGTATCAAAAAGCATTGGTCAATGTTAAAATATTTTAGGAGGTAGTATATGATCAATAACAGAAGGAAAAACCCAAGCTGTACTGGAAGCATTGATCAAAAACAAAACAACATGATTTGATGGAATACTAGATCAGTTATGTAAATAGAGATTCAATCCTGGAAGTATTCACTCATCTATGCCAAGAAATTAGTAACAGAGATAGTAGGACAATTAACTGTAAAATACCAGATATTTGCGTACATTCCAAAGCAAGATGATCCAACTGATCATGGATATTATCGAATAATATTATACACAAATAAAGTTGTCCTGAAGATAATTCACATATGGATTAACAAGAGGAAGTGGTATGACCCAGCAATCCCTATACTTAGTATATGTCCAAGAGAAATAAGAGCTATGACACAAATAGATCTATCTGCACACCCATGTTCATTACAGCATTATTCATAATAAAAAACATATAAAAACAACCTAAATTCCCATGAGTAGAAGAATGGATAAAAACACTGGCACATACACACAATGAAATGTCATATAATGTTAAAAAGTAATGTCTAATCTGTGAAACACCACGGGAACCTTGGTGAAATCAGTTAATCACAAAAGGACAACTGTTGCATGAGACCATAATTGTAAAAAGCCACTTAAAGGTTTTCACACTTAAATATTTTTTACCTCAAGTCAGGGAAGGCAGAGGAAAATGACGCTACCAGCTAGTCACTATGAGTCATATCCAATTCAATGGCAATGGGCTTTTCTTTTTTATATGGGTAGTCAAGTGTTAACTTGAGTGAAGGGGGAAGCATCATATACAAAGGAAAAAAAAGATTTAAAACAAAGGATATCATTGTTGATTATCAGATGAATTTTGACTGAAAGCAGAGAATACCAGAAAGATTTTTACCTATGCTTTACAGATTATGCAAATGCATTCCAATGTGTGGCTCATAACAAATTATTAATAACATTGTGATAATAAGAATTCCAGAATACTTAATTGTGCTTTTATGAAATATGTTTCAAGACCTAAAGGCAGTAATTTGTACAGAACAAGGGTGTTGAGAATCACGTTTAAAATCATGAAATATATGCTAGAATCTATTATAAAATTGTTGAATAAAAGTGGCAGGAACATGCATCATTTTCTTGTTTTCAATTTTAGGGCCAATTCCTTCAATATTTCGTCATTACATATGATACTAGTTGTGGGTTTTTATAGATGATTCTTGGCTTTTAATTGCTAATTGTGAAATACTCATTTGAAAATGTCTATGTCAGTACCTGGCTTCAAAGGATGAAGAAGATGAGAAAAGGTTCATAATATCTGACAGTATGCCTGGAACACATAAAAAAACCACAGGGTACTGACACTATAAATCTTTATGGGACAGACCGCCTCATCTGTCTCCCTTGGAGCACCTGGTGGATTTGAATCATTGACCTTTAGGTTAGCAGCCAACTCTTAACCCACTGCACAGGGATTCTGCACATTAACACGTTGCTAATTCCTAATCAAAGCTAAAATCTATAGGTCTGCCTTTTAACCCTTCATATCCTCTTTCCTTTCCTAAAAAAAGTAGTAATTATAAACATTCATTTTTATTAACCCTTGTATCCCGACCCGTCTCTCACTTCCTTGAACTCAATTAACCAAACTCAATACTTCCTGTAAAGTAAACTTTCCATTTACTGCCCCTTTGGACCCTTGCAGCTGAATGGGACTTGAAGAAAATACAAACTTAAACCTGGTTTCATGATAAATCCAAGACCACAAATGTTAAATGGGCCCTGAGTACTGCCAGGCAATGGAAACTATTGGCTCTCCCAAAGGACTCTTTTCTCCATTCTCTTCTCAAATACCAGTATCTCTTTCAACTTCATCACAAGAAAGAATAGCAAATAATACTGTGAAGCAGAAGAAAAGTTAGGGTTGGCAAACTCTAATAAACCTAATACATATACCTATATAAAACTTCTTCAATTAAAATAGTGTGGCATTTGTGTTTGAGTACACAAATGAATAGAATTTTTAAAATTCTCCAATGTAGCCAAATGCAACTAGCATCTTATACACAAAGAAGAAAAACTCTCCAACCTGTGAAGAAAAAGACATTTTAACAAGTGATTTTGTGATCATTGATAGCCACAGAAACTGGACAAATCTTTATATCATTGTTTTTACTTGCCATCAATTTGAAATCATGTTTCTTTTAGGCTTTCAAATTGTTACCTTTAGGAGAGAGTAGAACACACCCTGACCCACCAAGCCCTGAGGACAATATTCCGGCTCAGAGCAGTCAATGCACAGAGAGGATCACAGGGCTGGTCCCTATCATGAGACAAGACAACCTCCTCACTGACAAATACCGCTAACGGGGACAGCACTGGGGATACTGTGCCCAATCTGACCCCACCACACTGGGGTAAAACACAAAGGGTGTACAGGGGAGCAGCAAGGGGACCAAAGCAACGAAGTCCCTGAGGAATGCCAAAGGTAAACTTTGCGGCCAGGGTGTGGCACTCAAGTGGACTTGACTGGAAAACACTCAATAAAGGTCACCGGACAGAACTGGAACTTTTTTAGGAGTTTTCAGCTTTTGCTGTTGTTTTGTTGTTGTCGTCGTTGTTGCCTTTTTTCATATTTATTTTTTTTGGTTTTGTTTTGTTGTATTAGCTGTTGTTGATTTCTTTTTCGTCTTCTTTTTATGGTTATATCACGCCTTGCTGTGTTTTTGTGCATTGTATTGTCTCTGCATGTCTATCCGGACAAGATAGGAGGGATGAACAATCCACAATCCGGAGGAGAGAACAATGGGGCTGATGGTTCAGGGGGACACGGGGGAGGGGGAGGTGCGGGAAAAGGAGGGGGGTGCCAACCAAATCCACATGGAAGAAGCACACCAGCCTATGGGATCACTAGGTGTTGATGGGACCAGGTATCATGGATCAAAGACCCAAACAAAACAAACAAAGACAGATCATATCAATGGGAATGTGGGGACGACAGTCAGAGTACAGACCCAAAGTCCATCAGTAGTTAATTGGTCACCTTTGTCAGAAGGGCTACAAGGAAGAGACAAACCGGTTAGGGTGCAGTATAGCACCAACAGAGCACACAGCATTCCTCTAGTTCTTTAATGCTTCCCCACACCCTACACTATCATGACCCCAATTCTATCTCACAAATCTGGCTATACCAGAACATGTATACTGGTACAGATAATAGGTCAACTGGGAATCCAGAACAGATAAACCCCTCAGGACTAATAAGGGGAGCAGCAATACTTGGAAGGTAAGGGAAAGGGGTGGGGAGTAAGGGGGAATCAATCACAATAATCAATGTATGCCCCCCTTCTCAGGGGAATGCGCAGCAGAAAAGTGGGTGAAAGGGGTATAACACATGAAAAAAAATTATAAATCATCAAGGGGACATGGGAGAGGGAGGGTGGGGGAGGAAAAAATGAGGAGCTGATATGAATGGCTCAAGGAGAAAGAAAATGTTTTGAAAAAGATGATGGTAACCTATGTACAGATGTATTTTACACAATTGATATATGTATGGAATGTGATAAGAGCTGTAAGGGCCCCCAATAAAATAAAAACTAAAGCTGAAAATAAAGAAAAGAAAAAAAATGTTACCTTTCCCAAGAAGATCTCAAGTCTTGTTAATAGAGGTATGTTCGGGTGGATTTGATGACTAATATTTTGGTTAGTAATCTAGTGCTTTGTGCTATCACTGGATTCTTTATTCCTACACACCTTCCAAACATCAAAAGAATACCTAGCACTGCAACAGATTAAATGTTGGGCTGCTAGCCAAGGGGTTAGCAGTTCAAACCTAACAACCGCTCCTGGAGAGAAACATGAGGTTGTCTGCTCCTGTACAGATTTACTGCCTCAGCAACCCCATCAAACAGCTTAACACTGTGTTAGGGCCACTATGAATTGGAATTGACTGAATGATAGTGGCTTATATAAACTCAAAATAGAACAGAAATCAGGAAGTGATGCATGAAACTATGCAAGCATGTGAAAACTATAGAGAGAATCCCTTGGAGAGTTTCATGTTTTACTTCTAGATTTGTTTTGTTTTGTTTTTTATATATCACACGCAGACACACCTTGGTAGTAAACCTTGAGAAATGCTAGGGAAATGTCATGACATTGAACACTGCTCATAATGTTTTCAAGGCTGGAATCTTTACAGATGCAAACAGCAGTATCTTTTTCCCACTGCTCTCCTTTTGGTTAACAGTTGAGCAGTAAACCCTTGCACAACAAGGTTTCCTACTTATATCCATGCCTGTTGCTGTAGAATCAATTCTGATTCAAACCTCATATACCAAACCAAACTCACTGCCATTAAGTCAATTTCAACTTATAGCAACCCTATATGGGAATGCCAAGACTGAAAATTCACAGGAGCAGCCAGCCTCACTTTCCTGCCACAGAGCAACTGGTAGGTTTGAAGTGCTGATTTTGTAATCAGAAGCCCAATGAATAACCCACAATGTTGCTAAAGATTCTTATCACCCTAAATCCAGAAATAATAAATAAATATTGATTTACAACAATCTCTTAATTTTCATGGCAGATTACTATGAGAAATTATAAAATTCAAAATAAAA
>NW_022109980.1:7386119-7401055 GCF_000313985.2 Echinops telfairi
GTCTTAAGTTGATGTGAAAATGTACATAATAGATTAGGTTTTCTTTGAACAATTTCTACACAATTTATTGAACAGCATTGGTTACTTTTTTCCCAATCAATCAGAAAGCAGAAAATAATAGAAATAGAACAAATTAAGAATGAATTGAAAAGGAAAACGCATGATAAGATGTTAACCACATCTGGAATGATAAATTCACTTTTTGATTTGCTTTGTCTATGGGCAGGGCTTTTCAAATCCATGATAAATAATCCAAGGATATTTAATACAGACCCGTTCCCTGTGGGGTGTCTCTGTACATAGATATTGGCTTTAACTGTCACACACAGCCTTCTGCAAGTTAAATGCTCAGAATTTAAACACTGATACTTTACCCTCCTCAGATATTGTATTCTGTTATTTACATTTATTGGATAACACAGTCTAATGCTTTTTTTTCCCATGTGGGTTTAGCTGTCACCACACTTTAGCTGCTTGTCTTAAGATAAGCATTTAAAATTTCAGATGCCATTCCTTCTGATAGCCGGGCACCATCTGGTTTCTTAACCGCAATTTGCTATTGCACCCTTATATTCTGTGATCCCTTTATGAGGGTAAGTATTAAGCAGATCCACATGAAAACAACTGATTGTTATAAGATGAGAGGTTACAGAACCACTTTTAAAAAAATATGCAAGAAAACCACTGTGACATCCAATCATCGCCGAAGCACCATCAGTATTAACTGACAAGATATTACTTAGGGAATTATTTTTCTTAAAAACTACTTCAATGCTTAAAATATTGATTTTAAAAGAGAATAGTTAGTTGAAAACATCTATTAAAATTATAACATGGAATATATAAAATATGGATCTAGGAAAATTAGAAGTGGGCAAATATGAAATGAACCTTATAAATACCAATATCCTAAGCATTAGTGGTTGAAAAGGACTGGTATTGGCTATTTTGAATAACACAAAAATTTGCCTGGAATGCCAAATTCAAGAGGAATGCCATTGCATCCATCTGCAAAAAAGAACAGTTCAGTATCTTGAAGTAGAATGCCGTCTCATCTGTGACAACAAATTTGGAAGACAACTACCTAGCCAACGGACTGGAAGCGATCCATAATGATTCTCATTCTAAAGACAACAGACTGAACAAAATGTGGAAATGATGGAACAATGTTATTTATATCACAAGCAAGTAAAATTTTGTTGAAGATCCTCTAGCAACACTGTCAGGAAACTGCCAGAGGTTCAGGCCACATTCAGAATTGGATATGGAACAAAGGATAACATTGCTGAGGTCAGATGGATCTTGACTCAAGCAGAGAATGCCAGAAAGATATTTAGTTCTGTTTATTGACAATATAAAGGCATTTGACTCTGTGGATCATTATAAACTATGGATAGCTTTGAGAAGAATGAGAATTCCAGCATACATAATAGTGCTCATGAGGAACATGTACTTGGATCTAGAGGCAGTTGTGGGAACAGAACAAGGTAAAGTAGAATTGCCTCTTTAGGTTTCTAAGACTGTAACTCTTCATTGAAGTAGAAAGCCCGATCATTCTCCAGGGAAGTAGCTGGTGGTTTCCAACTGCTGCCGAGTTTTCAGCTCAAAACCCATTGTGTAACAACTATGCCACCAAGGATCCTTGGACCAGTCGATAACATCATGAAAAATGGAGAAAACATTGAAATTTGTTAAGGATTTTTTCTTGCTTGGATTCCCAGTCAATGATCCTGGTAGCAGGTGTCAACAGATAAAAATATGCATTACAATGGGTAAATCTGCTGCACAAGACTACTTTAAAGTTCTGAAAAGCAAGTGTTACTTTGAGGAGTAAGCTGTTTCTACAAGTCATGGTGTAATGGACACAAGCCTGCTACAATATTTTAGTAAGAAGCACTAGAAGACACAGAAACATATGGCAGATATATAAGAAAATGCATAAAATACATGTAAATTGCTTGTTTTTGAATTATTGAAACAACAATAATTCAGTTTTTATATGGGATCCATAACTCGTAAAGATAGAAGGCATCTAATATGAATTAAAATTTTAAAATAGCTGAATTGGGGAAGATGGTGCCAAAGTAGTCCTCCATGCATACAGCTCTCCTTGTGTAGCTTAGAGAACAACTGGGAAGGAGGCCAAATCTGGGAACTTAGACACAGGACCTAGATCATGGTTCTCAGCCTTTCTAATGCGATGACTCTTTCATACAGTTGCTCATGTTGTGTGATGGCCCCGCACCATAAAATTATTTTTGTTGCTACTTCATCACTGTCATTTTGCTACTGTTATGAATTGGGTGACCCTGACCACCAAAAGGGTCGCGACCCACAGGTTGAGAATCGTTGGCCTAGATTCTCAGTGCTGTGGGATTTTGTTCAGATCTCCCATTCTGATTCTCTCCCACAGAGAACATAGCAGACACCTGCTGAGGTCTCCCTCACCAGCTTGATGGAGAATTCCCCTATCAAACTCCCCTCTCCAGTTGTGGCAGGCACCTCGCCCCACTACCAAAGCAGGCCAGTCCACAGACCCAGTGACAGGACACCGTGGGATTGTTTGACTTCCCACTCCGATTCTGGCCCATTGGGAATGCAGCAAAACCCCACTGAGGTCTCCCTTTCCTGTACCAGCTAACTCCTTTCTCTCGGGTTGTTGCAGGTGCCTCCCCCCCCCTACCAAAGCTGAACAAATCAGGGAATTTAGAGGTGGGACCGAGACTCAGGGCACTATGGGATTGTGTCACAAGAACCCAGCTCTTCAGATAGATGACTCCAGTTATCTAGAGAGGGTTCCAGCCCCAGTAAGACAGAAATGCAGCTCAAGCCAACAGCGGGCTCCAAGGGATTGTGAGATTTGTTCCTATTTTCTTTTGAGAAAGAAAGCACCAAACTTGTTGTCAAAGGAAATGAAACCCAGCATTTCTGGGTTTCTCAGAAGCATCCACCTGGCCTGGCTATGCAGCGAGTGGACACTGGGACTGCCCCTTGAGCGGACATTCTTCCTCCCCTTGGGCATGCACTGCAGCAACCCATTTTTCCCCTGAGATCACAAGCAAGAACTGGATAATTCTGAGTTGGGCAGAAATCCACAATAAAGCAGCCTTCTGTTATAAACACAGTGACTGAAAGGTTTCACTCTCACTACACTATATACAGGACTGATAAGTGACTAATAGATCTAATATATCCCCCCCCCACTTACCCCAACCAGTATAACCTCTAGATCCCACTTTCTCCACCTTAGTAACACACACTCTCCTTTAATTTACCAATTAAATTGATCTACCATAATATTCTTCTTCAACTCATTAAAAATTACTATATTTAACAGGAAGGCTTCCTGTGATTAATACCACCACTTTAAGCCTATGGCACCTATATCCTATTCCTCCTATACACCCCACAAACACTCCCTACTCATCTTCACAAAATGTGGTTTCCATCCCCCATCTGATACTCTACTAATGTAAAGAGCCAGAGCATCCCTCACCCTACACATCTCAAAAGCCTAAGCAACCCCCTCAGCTCAAACATGATGCAGCAAGAACAACAGCTAACCCCCAAATTAAGATAAACAAATGTTAATTATTGAAATTACCCAAACCCAATGAATTATACTAAAGAAGAAGTCCTTGTATTGTCAGAGAATACAAGAGAATAATGCTTAGGGCCATATAAGAAATTAGGGGATCAATCCTCAAAACAGATGAAAAGCTGGAGATACTAGAATGCTCACACCCAAGGGAAATCAAGGTGTTAAGGAATGACATAACAGAAATAAAGAACAAGGTTCATGAACTGACCAATAGAGTGGAATGGAAATCCAAGCAACAGACTCAAAGATAACAAGCAAAACTCAGCAAACATGAGAAACAATCAAACAGAAAAACAAAAGATCTGAAGAAAGCCTTGAGATGATGTGGGATAGCATGAATTGAAATTATATTTAAATTATTGGGGTGCTTGGACAGGAAGAAACAAATAATCCTTCAATTAAAGTGGTAAGGTGATTCTTGAAAGAAAATGTCCCCAATATTACAAAGGAAGAGAGACAATAACCGGTCAGGAAGTGGAAATAAGACCAATTAGAGTAAACAAAAAAATCAAATATCAACATATAGTAGTCAAGTTATCCAACTTCAAGGAAAAGGAAAGACTCATGAGATCAGCTAGAGAAAAAAATACTCAAATATAAAGGTAAACAGTTAAGAATGAGCTCAGCAGGAAAGAAGAAATTGGAGCAACATATTCTGAAAATTGAAAAGCAACACCTGCAATTCAAGAATCCTTTATCCAGCCAAACTCGCCATCAAATTTGAAGGAGAAATAAAAATTGTCTCAAAGAAGGAATATTTAGAGAATTTGTAAAAACAAAACCAGCATCACAAAAAATACGTTGCAGGTTTTCCATGGCCAGAAAACCAACAGATGCAGCACACATACATGAGACCACCACTGTGTGTAACACCACACAGAATCCATCACACTGGAAACAGTACCCAAAACGTTACAGATCCAATGGAGACATGAATAAACTCCTCACACACACCACCCTATAAAAGAAGTAAGGAAAATATCAAACACAATTAATGCAAGATGACAGTAACTAATCTACATTTAGATTTATTAACACTGAATGTCAATGATTTAAAGCACCAATTAAAAGAAAAACATAGCAAACTGGATTAGACAACAAACTTAAACAATCTGTTGCCTTCAAGAGACACATCTCAAACTCAGAGAAAAAAATAGACTCAGCATCAAAGGCTGGCAAAAATTTTACCAAACTAATTTCAATTAAAAAGAACAGCAGAGTTGGCAATATTAATCTCTGACAAAATAGACCTCAAGGTATAGGATATAATGAGATATAAGAATGTGCATTACATAATGCTCAAGGGATCAATAAACCAAGAACTCATAAACATATATTTGACCAATGAAAGACCCTGGAAACTCCTCGACCAAATTAACAAAGAGATGAAAAAAGAAATCACCAGATCAATAATTATAGTAAGTGATTTTAATACAACACTCTCAAAGAAAGATAGATCAAAGGCAAGAAGCTCAATAAATAAATGGAAGAGCTGAAACCCACAATCAAACAGCTCGACCTCCATGATATTTACCGAGCTCTCCAACCAACAGCAAGAAAAAATACACATTCTTCTCCAATACACATGGCTCATATTCTAAAATAGAACACATTAGGAAAACTTGAGAAAATGCAAACACACAGAGATCATTTAAACCATCTCTGACCAAAGCGCCATAAAGCTGGAAATCAACAATTACAAAGTAAAAAAACAAAGACAAAAACTTGGAGACTCGACAAACTACTCAAAAAAGAATGTGTATTAACCCAAATTAGAAATTTCCTAGAAACCAATGAGAATGACAGAACATCATACTAAAACTTATGGGATGCAGCAAAAGCAGTTATTAGAGGTCACTTTCTTGTAATAAATGCACCCATGAAAACAGAGCAGAGAATCATGGTCAGCACCTTAATACAGCACCTCTAGCAAATAGAACAGACTCAATAGTATAATCCTTCCAACAGCAAAATAAAATAAAAATAAAAATCAGAGTGTAAACAAATGAACTGGAAAACAAGACAATGGAAAAAATCAACAAACAAAAAGTTCTTTAAAGGATCAACAAAATAAAAAAAAACACTAGCAAACTTAACAAAGGAAGGGAAGGAGCAGATGTCAATATCTAGAATTATGGATGACACAGAGGAAGTCACAACAGACCCTAATGAAATAAAAAGTTTAATAATGTAGCACTGTAAAAGATGATATTCCAACAAACTCAATAATTTGGAGGACAGGGACAAATACCTAGAAAATCACTCTCTCCCCAAATTAGTTCACATGGACATTAAGCACTTGAAGAGATCCATAGCAAAGGAAGAAATAGACAAAGTCATCACGAAGCTCCCAACTGAAAAAGTTGTGGTCCAGATGGCTTCACAGGAGAATTCTACCAAGTATTCAAAGAGCTGACAACAATCCTACACAAACTCTTCCGGAAATAGAAAGGGATAGCAAACCACTAAGCCAAAATGACCCTGATACCAAAACCAGGTAAAGACCCCGCAAGGATAGAGGATTACAGACCGATGGCTCTCATGAGCATAGATGCAAACATCCTTAACAAAATCATGGCCAAGAGAATCCAAAAACATATTTAAAAAAATACATCATGGCCAAGGGGGATTCATAGCACGGACTCAGGAGTGGTGTAACATTTGAAAAACTTAATGTAATGAACCACATTAATAAGAAACAGGAGGAAAGTTGTCACTAAACAGAGTGCTTGTGAGAGAGGTGTATTGAAGATCAAAGGCAAAAATCTAACTTGAACAGTTAAAAGCTTATCAGTAGATTGCTACTTTGCTGCAGGCTGGACCTGACCTGGTTTCCAAACTTCTGTATTTTAGATTGTATTGTGTGGTTTGGTTTTTCTTTGTTCACATTAGGGTGTATCTCAGAGGTATTATGTCACTGGAGGTTGCCCTCTTGAAATTGTGTTATTTGTTTTTCTGGTAGCTATGGTAACAAATATCATAGGGGTTCTCATCTGAAGACTTCAATCTTTGTATTTATGCTGAATGTTCTCTTTCCTTTTTTCTTGGTCAATGTTTTGAAAAACTGTCTTCAATCAATACATTTATTTTTGTAGTGTTCATAATTCCTCCTATTTTACTGTTCAATAAAAATTATACTTGCTTGTTTATGTTTAAATGTTTAACTTATTGTATTTCTAATTTTGTAAAGTTACCTAAAGGTATGGTTCATTTTCTGTTCCCTGCTATGGTCTACAGTAAAATAAAATACCTTACCTGATGTTTTATCCTAATAAATTCAACATCTGGCCCCTTTGGGATAGTTTCTATTTGCTAATTTTTATTCCTTAGATGGACCATAACACTTGTTTCTTTTAATGTCTAGTACTTTTAAAATAAAAACTGGATATGTAAAATAATATGGCAATTCTAGAACTCAGAAGGGCTAGATTTTTCCCCTCCTAGGTTTTGTGTGCTTGTTTTGGCCATTGCTGCTATAGGTGTTGCTGCTTGTTTGCTAATAACTTTTCTGAATTAATTATGTAAACTCTGTATTCTTTGTCATGTTTGACCACTGAGAAGACATAAAGTTTACACATTTTCCTGTAATAGTTTTCAAAAATATTCCCTACAGAGATCAGTCAGTGTTCTGGAATTCACATTCTTCACAATGTTATCCACACAATTGAATGCCTTTGTATAGTCTATACAACAAGTAAACATAAAAAATAAATATTTATTGCTCATATGCTATTTTTAACTTGACCCTCAATTTAAAATCGGTATAAGTTATATTTCTTGTATTTCATCTCTTTATAGTACTATAAACACAAGTCATTACATACACATATCCCTGCCCATGACTGCTGGACTTCCTAACAATGAGTGACAAGCTCACTTGCCAACCCTTGTTAAGACTTGTCAGTGAAACTGATCACCAATGGGTTATAATTTGCATTTTGTATGTTTGTTTAGAAAATAAAGGAAACAATACAACTTTAGTTTTGTGTTACACAACAGATGAAACATGTACATATGTCTTTTGCCTTTGTTTATGCTTCCATTACTCCCTTATTTTTGTTCAAAGATTCAAAATTGCACCCGAGGCCACTGATGCCCCCTTGGGCTATTTCTGCTGCTCTGCTCTCCCTTCCCCCTGTCCTTGCTGTAGTTGGGGCTTGTATCTTCCATTTTGGAAAGCACTTCTCTGTAGGATTTCTGAGGTTCTAAGTCTTTCCTGGAGTTGATAGCCTCATCTTTCTCCCACAGACTGGCTGGTGGGTTTGCATCAAAAACCTGGTGATTAACAACCCAATACTTACCCAGAAAGCACCCACCAAAACAAAACGAAAACAACTCACTGACACTGAGTTGATTCTGATTCATAGGGACACATAGGACAGAGTAAAACTGCCTGTATGGATTTCAGAGACTTTAAATCTTTACAAGAGTAGTCAGCCTCATCATTCTCTGATGGAGCAGTTGGTGAGTTTGAATAACTTACCTCACATTTAGTAGCTCAATGCATAACCCATTATGCTCAGAGCTCCTTCACAATGATACTTTTAAAAGGATAGAAAATTAAAAATAGCCATTATACATGGGTGAAAATGTTAAGCAACATAACTAACAAGAAAGGAAAACAAAGATTATGAGGACACCATTCACTATCAATGATCTGTTTATTAAAAATATAATGTTAACAATGTATGCTGATAAAGACAGACACTTTGTATATTCCTTTTAGGAATACAAGATAGTGTAACTCTCCACGAAGGAAAAATTGTCAGTAACTTGCAAAAGGCTTATGGTATATACTTATCTTTTGACTTAACAAGCCTAGTTCTGGAAATCCTTCTGAAAGTTGTTCTAGCAAAAATACACAAAGCAAAATGCCATATGGAAAAACATCGAGGACAGCCCTATTGCTAATAGCAAAACACAAACCTACTGCGATCCAGTCAATTTCAATTTAAAGCAACCCTAAACGACACAGTAGAATTGCCCCTTTAGATTTCTGAGCATGTACATCTTTACAGACCCAGAAAGTTTCAGCTTTCTCTAGTGGATCCCAATTGCTGATTTTGTGGTTAGAAGCCCAACAGGTAATGCACTATGCCGCCAAACAAACAAACAAAACCAAAGTCACTCCATCAAGGCGATTATGACTCATAGCCCTAGTGAGGTAGTGGGTTACATATTAGGTTAACGAATACAAGATCAGAAGTTCAAACCTAATAGCTGCTCAAGGGAGATAAAGTGAAGTGTTCTACTTTTTTAAAGATTTACAGTCTTGGAAGTCCAAAGTTCTACTGTGTCCGATACTGCTGCTATGAGTTGGAATTATGCCACCAGTGCTCCACTCATAGCAAAGACTTGTGAATAACCCAAATGGCTAGGAATAAGGATAAGTTTAGATAAAATAAATGTACTCAATGTAGTACTAGGAAACTAGGAAATTACAGAGGATTTCCATACAATGCTATGAAAGGGCATTTATGTTATAATATGTGAAATTAGCAAGAGATAGAATATTATTAGATATAAAATAATGGTATGATTAACTCAAAAGTAATTCTACAAATTACAGTTTTATAGGTTATATGTAGACTCCTGATGGCACTACCAGTTAAGCATTTGGCAATTTAAATTCATCCGTCCTAGGTTGGCAGTTCAAGTACACCAGCCACTTCTTGGAAAAATGATGACTCTCTCTGCTTCCATAAAGATTGACTGCCTGAGAAACGCTATACAAGCTTGCTCTTACTCAGAATAGAGTAAATGGCAATATATGTAGAAGAGAGGACTGTTTCAAAGCTTATCACAAAGATACAAATTGAGAGATTCAGAATAAGGAAAATCCTACCGGAAACATGGCCTAGTGTCTTCCACAAATAGGTGGTATGAAATAGCAAAACAGAAGAGTTGCTATATGTTTTTTTTAAAACTTAAGAAAAACACACACCAAATACAATTTGTGTGCCTTGTATAAATCACGATTTATAAAAGTCAAATGTAAAAAGGCATTGTGGGGACAATTGTTAATATTTCAACATGCTATTAGATGATATGGTGGGATTTTTCTTTTTTAACAAATGATTAAATATAATTTGAAATCATTTTTACTATGGAATTATTTCATAACTTTACACTGTTATGACATTACTTCTGCATTTAGTAAACCAAACTCTATATTCTTGAAAAGATAGCTATCTAAACAACCATATTCATTGAAAAGAATAGCTTGACTGTAATCTGTCCAGAAATACGGCATACATGTACATTGGAATATACATGCACATTTGAAGGTGGTAAAGACTGACTTCTCCCTGACCTCCTTCTTCTTTCCAAGTACTTTGCTACATTTCCCAGTCTTTTATGCAACTATGAGATGGATCTATGACCAATGGAACATGAATGAAGTTGGTGTACATCATTTCCATACTTCCCACAAAATAATCTCCTCAGGGAATTATTTCATGCTGTTCCTCCTCCCGTCAGTTGCTGCAGAAGGGTGATCCAGAGTTAAAAGGCACCCAATGAAGATAACAGAGGGACACAATGGAAAGAGCCTGTGTGCTTCATTTTGTGAAAGCGAGCTCTCTAGCAATCACATACACCTGTTTTAGACTTGATTGCAGTTATAAACAATCTTCAAATACATTGGAATATTATGCGTTTTAGGATTTGTTGCAGCAGAAAGAATTATCTTATTTAAAACATATACATTAAGTAGATATGTACTATTTGGATACACATATGTAAGAAAACTGGTCTTAGGGGATATGCATTATTCAAGATAGATGTTGCTTGTGGAAAACTTTAAGAGAATTGATCGACTAGAATTTGTTTTCTTTAACGAATCTTTGTGGTCTTAAACATCTTAACTTTGCTTAACACAAGGAAATTGGGACCGGATGGGATTAGTCTTAATTTGTTGTTGTTAGTTGTCATATAGTAGACTCCCAATTCTGGTGTGCTCATGAACACAGAGAAGAATTGCTCCTTTGGGTTTTCAAGCCATTCTCCTGGCCTGTCCTCTGAATGCCTCAAAGTAGGATTGAACCACCAACTTTTCAGCTAGTAGTTGATTACTTTAGCTGTTCAAATCACTGAGGATAATGCTCAAAAACAAGTGTTTTTGCGTAGAAATAAATATTCATGGTGCTGTAGGTGGAGTTATATGATGTCTAATAATTGCATTATATTAGCCAATCCAAAAATGGGTGGTGAGGATTTAGATGAAAAAGACTGGTAAATGGGGAGATAGTCATAAAGGTCAGCAGACAGACCTGGAATTATCTTTGCTTTTAAGTTTTTTGCTAGTTATTATTATTTTTTAATTTATATCTTTTTCTATTTCTTTTTATTTAATTTTGTTTTCTTGTTCTATTTTCTACATTATTGTTGGTTTGCCTGCCTTTATAAGAAAGGCATGGGAAACAAGCTTGAGGAGTAAGTAACGGGACCAAAGCTTCTGGAGGGACTTAGGAGGAGGAGTTGAGGGAAGGGAGCAGTTGGGAACACGCCTTAGACAGGGGAACAACTAAGGAATTAAAATCAACAATGAGGAGGATGTAGAGATCCTGGGGTGTTGGAGCAACAGCAATCTAGCTGAGAGGAATTACTAAGAGGCAGAAGAAGGGCAAGTGTGATGGTGGGGCAGGAGGAAATAGAGCAAAGATGTAGGAAACAAGGCTATGGATAGAGGTATAAGCAAAAGTGTGCTCTTAAGCAAATACATTAATTAATAAAAATAGAGGTATTGACATAGGTACATATATTTATATGACAATACATTGAGATAGTGAAGGATTTGAGGCCTCTGCTCAGGCCTCCCTCAATGCAAGAACACTTTTTTCTAACAACTTGGCATTCTCTGATGCTCACCCTCCCACCTTGATCCCTGTAGACAAAATGGGTGCATAAGCAAATGTGGTAAAGAGGGCTGATAGTACCTGACTATCAAAAGATATAGAGTAATAGGTTGAAATTAAACAAGCGGCCATCGAGCAGAGAAGCAACAAGTCCACACGGAAGAAGCACACCAGACTGTGTGATCATGAATTGTCGATGGGATCAGGTTACAGGCATTAGAGACACCAAAGGAACAAACAAACATGTTACTGAAAATGAGGTGAGTCTGAGCAGAGACCCAAAATACATCTGTAGACAATGGGACGTTCCCTCACAGGAGGGTCACAAGGAAGGGATGAGCCAACCAGGGTGAAGTAAAGCACCGATGAAACACACAATAATCCTCTGGTTCCTTAAGGCTTCCTCACAACCCACTATCATGACCACAATACTGCCTTTCACTGCTGGTTAGGCCGGAGCATGTACACAGGTACAGATAAGAGCTGAAGACACCCAAAATCCAGGTCAGATAAACCCCTCAGGAACAGAAATGGGAGTAGCGATACCAGGAGAGTGGGGGGAAGGTAGAGAGAGGAATGGGAAGAAACCGTGGGGAAAGGGAGACAACGGTTGGTGTAAGATATGAAATTAATAATAATTTATCAAAGGTAATATGAGCATGGGAGGAGGGGAGGGAAAGTAAAAAGAGGAGCTGATACCAAGGGCTCAAATAGAATGTAAATGTTTATAAAGTAATGATGGCAACATATGTACAAATATGCTTGATACAAGTGATGTATAGTTTGTTATAAGAGCTATTATAGCCCCCAATAAAAAATGATGTTATGAAAATATTATTCAATAAATATTTGTAAAAAATATTTGTGGTAAAAATGATGATAATTTTTGAAATTGAGTGATAAGTGTATTAGGGTTTTTCATTCTGTTATATATATACATAAATTATAAATATAAATTTAATATGTGCATATATCAAAGCTTTGATAATAAAAAGTTTACAAAAGCCATCTCTAACACACTACCATTTCCTTACCTCACCACCAAAGACTAATGAACCTATGCCTATATAGTCCTTGTTCCCACAAATGATCTGTGCAACTATCTAAATTCACTCCCTCCACTAATGCAGCAAGAACATTTTCTTCTTGCCAAAGGCAATGCTCCCAAAATTCTTTTTTCTCTTCATCATCAATTTTTTGCTCTTTATTAGATCAGTCTGATTATGATACATGTATGCCGATAAGAACAAACTGAAAACTCGTCTTGACTGCTGGTAACTACTGTCTCAGATTTGCATCAAAATGTCATTAAAGAGTTGACCATACATAGCATTTCTAATTACTCTTCCTTTATTCTTTCAAAGCCATTCCAAGTAAGATTTAACTCTTTATTCCACCAGATTTTTCACTGCTGCTTAAGAATAGTCCGTTTTCAATAATCTTATTTGCATTATTCATGACTTCTAGTAATTGGTTTCATTTAGCATACAGGACACCACATTTATCCATTTTCCCTCATGGACAATCCTTCTTGATTTTCCTGATCCTACTCTCTCGCATCTCCTTTTCTATGTAAGTGTATTGTGGTAAAATATATACAACATAAATTTGTGATGTTAACCATTTCCAAGCATAGAATTCAGTGACATCTATATTTTCCAGATTGTGCAACCATGACCACTATTTCCCTAACCTTTTCATCACCCAAACTGGGAACTCCACACTACCCTTCGCTATAGCCAGGGAAAGCAGTGTTACCTATTTGAGGTATGTAACACAACTTGATCAGGCAATATTTGTTTGCTGTACCTGAGTTATTTTACTTAAAATATTATTTTCAATGTTAAATCACAGTGAAGTCTGTACCAGAACATCATTTTTCTTTATGTATGAATAATACTATATTGTATCCATATACCACATTTTGCTTATTCTTTCATCTATTGATATTATTCTTGGGCTTTTTCTACTTTGTGGTTATTATAAGGAATACTTCATTGAATATTGGTGTGCAAGTATCTGCTTGAATGCTTGATTTAAATTCAGTTACTTATATACCTAGGAAGGGAATTGCATTACCCCTATGCTTTCGGTTATTTCATTTAGGTCTCTGATTTATTTTTAGTTAATTTTCATATATTTTATGGGTCCTGACTCCAATTTCCTTTTTTGCATGTGGAAGTCCAGTTGTGCCAGCATCATTTGCTGAAAAGACGATTCTCTCCTCATAGAATGGATATAGCATCCCTGTAGACAATCAATTGTTCATAGATGTGCTAATTATTTCTGGACGCTTGATTCTATTCCATTGGTCACTATCTCTACCCTTATACCAATACCAACTCATTTTAATCATGGCAGTTTTATAATAATTTTTAAAATATTGGAAGCGTGAGTCCTCCAACAACTTTGTTCTTTTGCTTCAAGATAGCAAGTTGGCTATTCAGGCCCTCTTTCAATTCCATATGAAATTGAGGATTGTCTTTTCGACTCATGCACAAATGCTGCTGGAAATACAGGCCAAATGGCACAGCTTTAAGACTACTGATGAGTTGAGAAGGTGGGCATTAGGCAACTAGAAAATCCGTTTCCTGCTGTTATCTAGCAGCCTTATTTCTGGCTGAGGCATTTGCTTGTTCATGGGCTTTATGGGGGATGGGTTCGAGAGTATGAGTATAGAACCATCTTGTGTTTTCTCTCCATGGCTCAGTCCTAGGCCCTCTTTACTTTTCCATCTCAACTCACTCTACATATACTCGTACTCACCTGTCTGCTTCATGGTTCGTGTTTTTGCTTCATGGCATCCCAACTTTCCAGATCTGGCAGTCACAGGAGTCAGGAAAAGCCTCTGACGCATAGACTTGAACCAAGTTGGTCTTAACTGCTTATACAACTGTGTCAGCTATTTATCTCGATATAAATGTCTTTCTATTCTCTTTTTGCTTCTCTTTCTCACTCTCTCCTTCCTGCTTCTTATTCACTTACATGTTTTGCTTCTCTGGAGAACTCAGTCAAAAGCGGGTAGGTGGTGGGATTGGTGGCAGTGGTGGTGGTAGCTATGAGTCTGAATAGGCTGGATTGCAGCAGATTTGGTTTTTGTTTTACTCAATCCATCTCTAGATTCTGCCAAGTCAATATTCAACATACATTCAAAATATGCCCCTTTTTACAACCTTCACTGCCATCACACTAGTGATGGGAATCCATCATTTCTTGTCTGGATCACTGCAAAAACATCTTAACTCTTATCCTTTGCTTCTCTAATGAATATCCAACATTAAGTCAAATTGATTATTTAAAAATATGTCAAAACAAAAAATCTTACCATAGTGAATGATGGGGGGAGTGCGGAGTGGAGATTCAAAGCACATTAGTAGGCCACTGGAGATCCCCTTGCAGAGGGGTCTCGGGGAGGAGATGAGCCAGTTAGGGTGCGATGTAACAATGATGAGAAATACAACCTTCCTCTAGTTCCTAAA
>NW_022109980.1:7402638-7407619 GCF_000313985.2 Echinops telfairi
GAAACTAGATGAGATGAAGCCTCCTCATTCTCACTTATAAAGAGCATTCTGGTTGTACTTCTTCAAAGACAGATTTGTTTATGCTTCAGGCAGGGCATAGGTCAATCAGTCCTGGGTTTCACATACCAAAAGATGGAAAAGCTTCTGAGGGTGACCTCCATTGACATAACACCTCTGATATAAACTCCAATATGAACAAACCAAAACCAAACTAAACAAAATGAACCAAAAATACAGAAAAATGTGGAAACCAGAACAGGTCTGCTTCATCAGGACGATTTATTGACAAAGTTATAACTGTTCAGGTGAGATTTAGGCCATGTGGATCTTGGGTAAGGTCCCAAAGAGAGGGAGTCAGCCCTGTCAGAGGGATGAGGCTCATTGATGGGAGGGAAAGGGCAGGAGAGGAGAGAGGGGATGGTCATCTTTGGGGGACATAGATGCATGCCTGTTGAGATGAGGACATGGAGGAAGGTGAGGGGAGGAGAGACTAAGGATGCTTTGGGGAACATTAAGTGGGGGGTTTCTTTTGTGGCATTCAAGGGGTAGGAAAATTGAACTAGGGTTTCTGGGAGTATCCAAGAATTCCAGGCCAAGGGCTGTGGAACACTGGGACACTGAATCCTGGATCTTCAGGGACCATGGCAGGCTGTTGAGGCTGCGTCAGTGAGCCCCAATACCGGAGCTCTACTGGGAGAATTGAACTCTACCTCAGACACACTTGTCACCTGAGAACTTAAGCCAGAAAAAAGCATGGTGTCTAAGGAAGCAGAAGACAGTCATACCAAGAGTGTACTATTGGTTGGGAGACAAACAAGGTCTTGTTATATCAATGTCCTGTATGCTGTATTAAGATTCGTATTATTCTGGCAAACTTGTGATGGTCATTCTGTTATATTTTGCTTACGCTTGCTCCTGTTAGGGCGTATCTCAGAGGTGTGTTGCCATAGGGGATCACCCTCTTGAAGTTGTGTTATTTGTTTCTCTGTTCTTTTGGTAAATGAAACCCAGGGATGTTGAGCTTATAGGGAAAGCAAATGTTACAACAGTTTCAGAGGGAGGTGGGAATATAGAAGGCTGGGGGAAATAAGAGGGAGATGATGCCATGGAGTTCAGGGCGGGAAAGTAGGTTTGGAGACTGATAACGGAAGCAATTGTACAATTCTGTCTGATATAATTGAACTATGGAATGATGTAGCATATGTATTAATTCCCAAGTTAAAGCAAATTAAAAAAAATTAAAAAGCACAGATCCAGGAATAGGTTTAGGACTCGCACTAAATCCTAGCTCCAATTTAAGAACAACTGGTTCTTACATCATGGCCATGCTCAATATTCACTCTCAGGAAGGGAACACAGAAGATATTGGTACTATAGCAAAACATGGCAAAGAATTTAGATGGTGCCTGGCTATCAGTAAAATAGTAATCAGGGTCTTAAAGACTTGTCTCCTAAAAAGCAGCCATCTAAGTGAGATATCAACTGGAAAGAAGCACACCGTCATCAGTCATCAAAGGATTGTAATCCATATAATCCAAAATCAAAGGAGGGACCAGTATCAGATCCTAAATTGTGAAAATCCAGAGTGCAGAAGGCAATGATGACATTGGGAGTTGAAGGTTCATTTGTGGAACTACATGGGAAATAACTCCACTTATGTTGTTTTACTCCTTTGATGAAGCTTTTGGATGTAGATAAGTGATGTAATTTCAACATGTCCCAGTCTCATCTATCTGGTCTTCCATTGTTTGTGGTTGTTTTATTATACTTGGTAGTCTATGCCCTGCAATAAAGCCCTTAAGTTTGTGCCAATTTTCTTATTAATGACGGTATAGTTCTGGGATTTACATTTAAGTCTTTATGGTATCATTTTATGTGAATTTGAAGACATATAAAAATGCAAGTGTGGTATAGAAATGTAAGTATCAATCAGGTCACAGCCTGGTGGTAACCACTTATGGGTTTGGTTTTCTCATCAGGGGGATTTTAGGAATCTCTTCCTCTCTCTCTGCCTTTACCTCCATGCTTGCAGTCCAACCTGAGGGCTTCTGGAGCTATGCCGTGTTTCTACCAACCTTGGATCCATGTGACTTTGTGCCCATCTGCTTGTGATCTTCCGTCATTCTGAATCATTGCATGTGGCTTTGTGAGTTTGAAGGGGCACATACGGACTAGTACCTGCCTTAGGGACTTAAGTTGGACTGGATGGGGATGTTTTCTTAATATATAATTACTTCTTGATATAAATCTCTTTCATAAACATGTGTGAGCGTCACTGGATTTGATTCTCTAGTCAACTCGGTTTTTAATCCATCTTGAGTCCATTTTTGAGCATGGAGAGATATGGTTCTTGTTTTATTCTTCTGCAGATGGAAATCCAATTTGTCAACATCGTTTGTTGAGGAGGCTGTTTTTTCCTATTGGATAGTTCTAAGTCCTCTGTCAAAGATTAGTTGCCTGTAGGCTGATGCATATATGTCTATGTTTTCTGTTCAGATCCATTGGTCTATATGTCTCGTGTACCAGTACCAGGCTGTTTTGACTGCTATGACCATGTAGCAGATTTTAAAGTCAGGTACTTCCAGGACCCCTACTTGTTTCTTGTTTTAAAGAAGTTCTTTGCTTATCTTGGGTCTTTTACCTACTCATATGAGATTGGTAATTGTTGTTTCCATTTCTTGAAAGAGTGTATTTGGGATTTCGATAGGGATTGCGGTGTATTTTTAGATTAGTTTAGATAGCATTGACCTTTTCACAATATTTGGTCTGCCTATCTATGAACACAGGATACTCTTCCACTTATGTAGATCTTTTCTGGCTCCTTGTAGTAAGGTTCTGCAGTTTTCTCTGTATAGATCTTTTGTTTCTTTAGTTAGATTTGTTCTGAAATATTTTAACATTAGTGTGGTTATTGTTAATGGAATTGCTTTAATAATTTCTTTTCTGTAGCTCTCTTCAATAGTATGAAGGAGTCCTATTGATTTCTCATTATTAATGTTGTATCCGCTGCCTTTCTAAAACCATTGATTGTTTCCAATAGGCTTTTTGTGGGAACTATTTTTTTAATATATAGGACTTATCATCTGCAAATAGCTAGAGTTTCACTTCTTCTCTGCTTATTTGTATTCTCTAGATTTCTTTATGTTGTCTGTTGTCTCTAGCTAAGTCTTTCAGCACAATATTTAATAAGAGTGCTGGTAAGGGACAGCTACCATGAATATTTATTGTGGATTCCAGCAAGACAAAATTCTTGAACACTTCAATCTTTTCTGAGTTTATCCCTATATTACTTATAGTTCCAGTTGTGGGGATATTTTTTTTTTCTCTTTATATTGAGTTGTAATACATACTGAAGGCTGGAAACCTTGATCTTGATCAGGAAATGCTACAAGTTCTCCTATCAGCAAGCAAAGTTGTGTTATCTGCATAGTGTAGGTTGTTATAAGTTTCCCTCCAATTCTTCTTCATATAGTACAGCTTCTCAGATTATTTGCTTAGCATACAGATTGAATAAATATTATGAAAGAGTAAAACCTTGAAACACACCTTTTCTGTTTTTAAACCATTCAGTAGTCCCTGGTTCTTTTTACACAACTGCCCCTTGATCCATGTACAAGTTTCTCGTGAGCAAAATTAAGTGTTCTGGTAGCCTTACTCTTCTCAGGGCCTTTCATCATTTTTTTTTAAATGCACACAGTCAAGTCACATACACTGGCCTGGGCAATAAAACAGAAGTAACCATTTTTTATATTCTCTGTTTTCAGTCAAAATCCATCTCACATTAGCAATGATATCCCTTGTTACATATGCCCTTCTGAATCCTGCATAAATTTCTGGAAGCTCCGTATTGATATAACTATTGCTGGATAATCATCATCAAAATTTTACTTGCATTTTATGTCAACGTTATTGCATACTTTGAGCATTCTGTTGGATTATTTTTCTTTGAATGGGTAGAAATATGGATCGCTCTCAGTCACTTGGCCAAGTAGCTGTCTTCCATACTTTTTGGCATACATGAGTAAGTGTGTCCAGGACTTCATCAGCTTGTTGAAACATTGAATGTACATGACACCAATTTCTAGAGCATTAGTTTTGACTAATGCTCTCATGGCAGCTTTTACCTATTCCTTTAATACTTGCTCATATGCTACCTCTTGAAATAGTTGACTAGTTATTCTTTGTACAGTGACTGTGTATTCTTTCCATATTTCGATGTTTCCTGTATCATTCAATATTTTTCCCATAGAATCTTTCAATGTTTTTTTCAAGTCAAGTCTCAATTTTTTCTTAATTTTTTTCATTTCAAGGTATGATTATGGTGTTTTTCTTTTATGATTAACTAACTCTTTACATATTTAATTAGAGTATTTTACATTGTCTTCTCCAGTTGTCTTTGAAATTTTCTGTTCAGCTCTTTTGCTTCATCATATTTCCACTTGCTTTAGCTACTCTACGATTAAGAACAAATTTCAGAGTCTCTATGGACATCCATGTTCAATAGTATCAGAGAATAAATTGTGAGATTCTGGTTTGCAGAAAGCTGTGGATGGCATACATTTATAATAGATTTCTCTTTATCCATAATAGAGGGAGTTGAAGAAACTGGTTACCAAACAGAGTGTATTGGTTATCAAAGTGATAAACTTGACTTGAGCAGTTCAAACCTTGTCAGTTGTTTCCTCACGCTGATGTACATTAGGCCTGACCTGGTTTCCAATGTTTTGGGTGTTGTTGTTTTTTTTAGTTTAGTTCCCCCGCTCCAGAATATTGGAGTTTATGTCAGATGTATTTTGTCGTTGAGGGTGACCCTCTTGAATTTTGTTTATGTTTTTTTTTTCGTTTTTGGTATATGAAAACCAGGATTGAGTGACTTACAGAGTCAGAAAGTAGAATAAGGATTCCTGGGGAGTACAGTTGGTGGAGTGGGGGTGGGGGAGCATGGTAACAGAGATCTAAGATCAAGGAGTTCAATAAGGAA
>NW_022109980.1:7411471-7444034 GCF_000313985.2 Echinops telfairi
AAATGTTCTCTGTGTTTTTAAAACCAAAGTAAATGCAAAGGGGCAAGACCAGGACTGTGTGATGGATGAAGTAAGGCTTCCCGATATAATTTTCCGAGGAGAGGCCTTGCTATTCTCAAAGAATGAGTAGGTTCATTGCTGTGATAGAAAAAAAATACTTCAGCACAACTTTCCTGTCTTTTTTCTTACCAGTGCAGTTTTCAATTTTTTTTTAATTCCTAATAAGCCCTTATGATCCTCCTGTGCCCTTCTCAAAAATCTATCCAGATTATTTTTATATTCTCCATGACTTTCTGAGCTGATCTGATTGCTTGGTTTTCAACTGGCCTAGAAGATCCCCTCAGAAGCCATTCTTTTGATTGGATCTTTTATTTGAAGTCACCTTAAAGAAATGAAGACAAGTACATTACTGAAAGAATGTACACCCACTGTTTTCATAGATCTTCTGTCTTTGCAGTACACCTTTGTATATATGAACAGAAACAAGAGTAGAAATACTTTTTAAATTTCCCTTGTACATCAATAAAGGACTGCCACTTGTTCAAGCAATCAAGATTCAAAAGAGCCTCTGGAATGAGGGTACAGTTGCTAATATCTGGTCAACCTTGCCAGAGAACAGAGACTATGCCAAAGACGATTACATATATATTGAAGCCCATGCCAAAGCAGTCAATTGTGTGAATCTTAACAAATGAGAGTTCCAGAACACTTAATTGTGCTCATGCAAGAGGCAGCTGTTAGAACAGAACAAGGTTCAATATGGAAAAGTCATGTATACTTTCATTTTTAAAATTAAAGTTGCACACTGAGTAAATAATCTGAGCTTCTGGACGAATACCAAAGAACATAGTATCAGGACTGGAAAAAGACTCCTTAACAACCTAGGATATACAGAGCATAGCACAACCTTTCTTGCTAATAATGGAAAACTTATTGATTATTATTATTATTATCAATAAATTCAATATGGATTACACCTGAATGTTAAATAAACAAACATAATCATAGGATGACCAATAAAATTTGTGATAAGTGGGGAAGAAGCTAAAATTGTTATTAAATATTTTATTCTACTTGGAATAATGTCCAATGTCCATAGAACCAATAGTCAAGGAATGAAATAACATTGCATTGAGAAAAGCTGTGGTTAACGA
The DNA here is from genome assembly GCF_000313985.2 of Echinops telfairi. NCBI lineage: Eukaryota > Metazoa > Chordata > Mammalia > Afrosoricida > Tenrecidae > Echinops > Echinops telfairi. The sequence goes on from NW_022109980.1 coordinate 7,412,626, forward strand.
CACCTTTAAACCTTAAAAATCAAAGATGCCACTTTGATGGATGATTGCATCTGAGTCGCCATTATCCTTTGAATTGTTTCATATGCATACTAAAATTGGACAATGATTAAAAAAGGCTGAAGCATTAGCAAAGAATTTTAAATATACCTTGAGTTGCCAGAGGAATATACAAATCAGTCTTAGAAGATATACAAGAATAACGTACATAAGCAAGAATCAAAGCTTGCTTTTGTGTACACAATATCCACAGTGAACACAGACATGCTAATCTGGTGAAGATGGCATGGGTCTGGGTAAAGTTCATTCTATTTTACATAAGGTCAGTGTGTGCCAGAGAGGACCTAACATCAATAACAGCAACAAATAAAAGTCTTACTTCGATTTTCAACAATATATCTTTGCAGGTATTTATGTCCTGCTGTTTAAAAATAGTATTATTGTAGTTAGCAGTCCAAATTGTAACTCACTACACTATCAAGGTTCCTGGATACCCCCTTACAGAAGGGTAGTGGTGAGGAGAGGAGCCAGTCAGGGTGCAGGGTAACAACAATGAAACATACAACTTTCCTCTAGTTCCTAAATGCTTCCCCACCACCTCCCCCACCCCCCACCCCAACCCCCACACTATCATGATCCCAATTCTACCTTACAAATCTGGCTAGACCAGAGGATGTACACTGGTACAGATAGGCACTGGAAACACAGGGAATTCAGGACAGATGGTCCCTTCAGGACCAGTGGTGAGAGAGGCGATACCGGGAGGGTGGAGGGAAGGTGGGGTAGGAAGGGGGAACCAAATACAAGGATCTACATATAACCTCCTCCCTGGGGGAAGGAAAACAGAAAAGTTGGTGAAGGGAGGCATCGGACAGTTTAAGATATGACAAAATAATAATTTATAAATTATCAAGTGTTTGTGAGGGAGGGGGGAGGGAGGGGGGAAAATGAGGAACTGATATCAAGGGCTCAAGTTGAAAGCGAATGTTTTGAGAATGATGATGGCAACAAATGTACAAATGTGCTTGACACAATGGATGTATTTATGGATTGTGATAAGAATTGTATGAGCCCCCAATAAGATAATTTAAAATAGTAGTATTAATATATAATATATAATTCACATACCATAAACTTCACTGGTTTCATATATACTAAAAAGTTTTGCAATCATCAACATAATTTTGAAACATTTTCTTCTTTTGTGTATTCATTATTATTAGCTTATCATTTCCCGCAACCTCCCTTAATATAACTCTAAGAAATGATTAATTTAGTTACTGTCTCTGGATTTCATATAAAGAAAATTATACCAAAAAACCCCCAAATCCAACAATAAAATAAAACACAGAAAATCTTCAATCTGAAAGAAAGCAGAAAATAATAAAAACTGCAAGTGAAAATGGGTCAAAAGAGAAAACCAATGGTAATATGTTAAAAATTTTAACCTAAAAATATCTGCAGTAGTCTACTTTTCAATACATTCTGTCTGAAGAAAAGATGATCACATCTTTGGTCCATGGATTGAAGGAATTCAGTGGAAGCTTAATCCAGATGGGGGCTCTGCAAATGGACTTTGGGCTTTCACTGTCATCCAGTGCCTTCTGCAAACTAGGTGCTCAGAACCTAAGCTCTAAGACAAACACCCCTCTGCTCTTGTATTTTATTATTTAAAATACTTGGATGACATCAGCTGGTGAGCTCCTTCATTGTAAATTTAGCTGACACCTCAATTAGATGGCTGAATCTTTTAAGACAATCTTTTAAGACCCCAGACACTATTCTTTCTGACAGCCAAGCACCATCTATCTGATTTCTTCACGACATGTTGCTGTAGCACACATATCTTCATCAAACACTTCATGCAGACAAATATTAAGTGGGGCCCCATCACATGAATAATCACTCTCAGATCAGGGTTTATGATTAAGTGTGAGCTCAAAATCCATTCATATATATACGGTTTATGAATACCCCTAGTTCACCTTTGAGAGCACCAGAACTTTTTGAGAAAGTAGACAACCTCCATGAGACACTTAGTAATTCTAGCAATAGTACCATTAATCTCATCAACGGTGTAGAACTTTTTTGGTATTGAATATTATTGAGGAAAGGTAAATATATATATGAATACATTTCAGACAAAAATACACGGAATGTTCACTTACGTAGATTAAAACTTAAATCTTTAATCACTGAACACAGTTTAAGAATACAATGAAGGTTAGACACAGGAATAATTTTCAATAACACTTAGTAGGTAATACTATGTATGCGGGACTGAGGCATGTCACAGAAAAGAGAGTACGGAAATGTCAAATATATGGTAGTGTTAGGTTGCCAATTATTGGACAACTTGAAAAGCAAGAGATTTAAATCTAAGTCCAATGACTTCCAAATTCATTGCACTTTTAAATATAACCTTCAAATGTACATCACAATTGGATGTGATTGAACTATGGAATGATTTGACATATGTATTACTCCCCATTAATTAAAAATAAAAAATTGTACTTTTGTTGTGTAACATGACATAAATGTTACCCTATAGGCTCATAATGTTATTCAACAAAGCAGTAACTACCTTCATACAACAAAGTATTAAAAGTAATTATTTTAACATGAATATTATGTTTTGCTATTGAATTAAAAAGGAAACATCTAATTAGTAAATTTAAATTTTATTATTTAATGACCGCCATTCAACATAAATTTTCTTTGACATCTCATCTTTTGTTTTATAAACTGAAAATATTCATCTAAGACCTTTTATACTTTATCAGATTGTAAAAAGTGTGCATGGCACAACAAAGGTTGACATTCTTCCCTAGAGCATGATTTTCCCTCCATTTCTTTCTCTAATATACTATGTGCCAAACAATAGCTTATATCTTACTAATTAAATAAAGACTCAATGGAACAAAAGTACAGCTCTCCCCTTGTATAGATACCAAATTTGCTCCCTTTCATTGTTCGATATATTTAGAGAATAAGATGTACGTTTGTTACAAAATATTTTACTACTGAAATTTATCTCGAGGATCAATAGAAAATAGGCGTTCACTAGAGTTCACAAGCATTCTGACACTGTTCGTGTGACCAGTAGAGAATTTTATTATCAATGCTTTGTCTCCATTCTTTTAGGGTTTTTTTTTAATTTGACCTTGAAAAAATTCTTAATCTTTTGTTTTCAGGTTTATTCTGATTGCTGCTGTTTCTCCTGGACTCTACCGCACTATCCTACCACTCATCAAATATTTTTGTCTATGAACTGAATTAAACATCTCAAATTCAAATTACTTGATAAGTGTACCATAAAGGGGTAGCAATCCTTGTTTATCACTTACTATGAGGTTGATTTTAAAATAATAACACAAAGAGGCTAAATGAGAGGAAAAAAGAAGGTGGGGAAAAATTACCTTAAAGAAGTCCATAGCATTGCTTTATATTGCCAAAAACAAGACATGCACAATGTAAAATAAAAAAGAGTAGCTAAAAACCATATAAACATGACTTCTGGCCTTATTTGATGCAGTCTTTCAGACAATTGACCTAGTATTACTACTATTTCTAGTCTATCTCTGGCTTTCATGTAACTTGGGGTAAAACACAAACCATCACCCCCACGTATAGTTTTATCCTTGAGTCTTGGGGAAAAGCTGGTGCCTAAAAGCTTTATTGAATTAAACTGGTCCAGAGAAATTAAGCCATTTTGCCCTGAGCATTTGTACTCTTTTGATGAATTAAATCTGGTTAGAGAAACAGACCCAAAAAGGACAATTAGATTAGCAGCTCAGTAATCATTTTATTTGGTCTCCAATATGCTAGACACATGCCTGTCTAATGGTTCTAATGCCCCTAATGACTCTATAGGAGTGAATAGAACGGCCCTTGTGGATTTCTGAGACTAATTTTTTAAGGAAGTAGACCATTATCAGTTTTCGCTTACGGGGCAGTTGGTGCTTTTGAACCATGGAATTTCACTTTTCTAATGATCATAATCAAGCTGCCACCCCCTTATCCTGCATCTTAAAACTGGGTCTTTACAGAAGATAACCCCTCAGCTTGAGTCACTTTGGAGAGAGGGGCCAGTGGGAGAAGAGTAGGAGGGACCAAATGGCTCCTCAATTATGTCTTTGCCCTGCAGTTACTCTAATATGATAGTATGGAGACAGAGTATAGAAGACACTCTTACAGTGATCAAAGGAGTTCCATGGACATTCATGATAAAAGGAAAGGAACATATATGAGGGCCCTCCAGTTTGTCTGTCTCTGAAGAGGATTCCCAACTTTTGGTGGATGACCTATGGAAGGACAATTTGTCTCTGAGAAAAAACAGTTCACATTTTAAATAGACCGCCCAAAAGAGGGCCTACCTTAGATTAACTCACTAATTATGTATTTTTAAGTGAATTCATTTTTTTTCTTCTGCCTTTGGTAATCCACATAATCCAGGATTCACACCTCAGGCTACCTGGATTTTTTATTTGCCTTTGCCAAGTGTCACAACACTTTACTTAGGTGACTAGGTTCCTAAGCCTGTCTGATTTGGGCCCAAAATATCATATAGTAGAGGAAACTCAATGGAAACCCCACTAGAAAGAAGCAAGCAAGCATGGTTGTGTTACTTTAAATGCACTTGTTTCAGATTACAGGGTTTAAGCAGCCATTTTGACTCAACTCTAAAATGCCTTGTCAGAAGACTGGACAGCCTGAAAGCCTGAGCCTGCTCTCATCCTGGGGTTCTAGAACAATTTATTTTGCTGTTTCCCAAAGATTTTTGTATGCTATGTTTTCATTCTCACTTGAGTCAAGAACATTTTTAATTCATTTTTTTATTTCTTCAATTGATGAGTAGTCTTTTCTAGCGGGGTGTTATTCAGGTTCTATACATTCATATTTTTTCCCATTGATTTTCAAGTTACTGATTTCTGATTTTATAGTTTGTGATAGGATAAGACATGTAGCACTTAGATACTTTTTAATTTATTGAGCATTGCTTCATGCTTAGCATATAGCCTATTCTGGATAAGGCTACATGTGCACAACAATATGTTGCATATTGTGTTGATGTTAGGGAGTATTCCTTATATGTCTGAAAGGTCTAGTTGGTTGCTTATATATTTAAAATCTTCAGTATCTTTGTTGTATCTCTAATTGTTTCTCTTTTTAATTCTGTTAAAGTTTGATTTATGTGCTTAGTATTTATATATTGGCATATGTATTTATGTGTTTGATTTATGGATCATATATTTAATTGCTCTTTCATTACATGCATGGATATTTGAAATGTTTATATTCTTCTCTTGAATAGGCCCTTAAATCATTATATAATGTTTTTATTGTTTATCTTTTGCTCGTTTTTACCTAAAAGTATATTTTATCAGAAATTAATATTATTATTCTTGCTGGGTTTTTATTGCTATTTTCCTGATAGGTTCCCCCTGCACCCAATCTTTGATTTTTAGCTTATCTTTATCTTTTCTTTAATATCTTTATCTTTTATAATTTAGTTTTTATTTATATTACCTTTATATTTTAGCTTATTTTTATGTTGTATCTATGGTGGGTCTTTTGTAGATAGTGTTTTGATGGATCATGCTTATCCATTCCGCTACTCAATTTCTAATGACTGCTGCATTCAATCCAATTGTATACAGTGTAACTTTTTCTAGATATGCATTTACTGTTCTGAGGTGTGTATTACTAATGAATTATTAGGTATATTTTTCTGAGTTGAGTTATTTTTGGTTCTTATTTCCTTTGCTACTCTTATTTTAATGTTTACTGAGGCGATTATTTTCTTCTTTTTCATTTTGATGAGGTTTATTAATTTGTTTGATATGATTTAATATTATCCTCCCACATTTTAAACAGTTCTATTTTGGTATTACCTTGACTCCCTCTCCATTTGGATTCTCTGTAATTTCATCATGCATTTCCTCTATGGCAAAATAGGTTACATGTTGGGCTAGTACCTGTAGGATTAGCAGTTCAAAACCACCAGCTGCCCTGAGAGAGAAAGATGAGGCTTTCTACTCCCCTAGAGGTACTGTCTCAGAAAGCCTATAAGGCTGTTCTGCTCTGTCCGTGTTGGCAGTGTGTTTTCAGATTAACAAATGGACATCTTTTGTTGCTTATGTATAGTCTTGTATGTTTATTGTATTTTACATATTTCTATGTATATGTTGAATTCTGGGTGATGTGTCTTAATCTTTGGTTGCTGTCTGCCATTGCTGATTCTCCAGTCAAGGGTCTAGTGAAATAACATTTTAAAACATTGCTCTTCTATCCATTTCTCTGTAACCCCCATCAAACGATGTAGAAGATACCAAATTGGGGATTTGGAATTATAGCCATTCCCTGCCTATATTAAATCCATCTCAGAAGCAGCAAGAGGGAATTTTGGGGATTGATCATCAAGGCCATTTCCTGCCTGAAATGACAGAGATATCAGGGGCCATCTCATGGCACCTAGACCGGAGGCTAAGGCAAGATCATAGAACAGAGCAGAGGACCAGCACTAAGATTATGAGATTGTGGCAGAGCAGCAGGCTGGACTCTTCTCATGGAGGAAGGCGGATGGTGGAAGCATGTCTAATCTCTACATTGCAGCAATTGGTCTTAGGCTGGCTTGGAGATGGTTTCTCCTCTCTTGTGTAGCCCAGGGAGGTCAGAGGTGGTTTCCATGTAATTTTCACAATTCCCTTTAGCGTTTCTTGTAAGGTTGGTCAGGTTTTACAAATTCCCTTAAATTCTGGTTATCTGGAGATATCTCAATTTTGCCATCATATTCCAGAGACAGTTTTGCAGTGTTTAGAATTCTTTGTGAGCAATTTTTTTTCTTCCAGAGTTTTATGTCTGTAATCTCATTGCCTTCATCCCTCCATGATTTTTGCAAAGAGATCAGAGTTTTGTCTTATTAACTCTCCTTTGCAGGTAACATTTTAATTTCCAAAATTGCTTTTAGGATGCTTTCTATTTGGGAGTTTAGAAAGTTTGACTTTCTAAATCTTGGAAAATTTCTTTCAAGCTCTGTCCTAGTTGAGGTACTTAGAGTTTCTTGAATGCATGCATTCTCATTAGGCATGATATTAGGGGTGTTTCTAACAAACCTTCTCCAATTCTTTTGGTGGTATTTATTTTTCTTTTGTCTCTTCCAATTCTGGGATTCCAATCAGGCAGTTATTCCTCCTGATGGTGCCTCACATAATTTCTAGGTTTCCCTCATTTATTTCATGTTGTTCATTTTTTAAATTATTCTTCTAACAGATTAGCATTAAGAGTTTGTCTTCAATCTCACTAATTTTTTCTTCCTTAGAGTAATTCTACAAATCTGTCCTTCTACTGCTTATGCATTTGATATTTTCAGGTTCATCTTCTGGATTTCAAGTTTATATGGTTTCTGATTTTCCATTTATCTGTCAATTTGTTACCTTTTGAAAAATTAGTTTTCTAGATTTTAGTTTGTGTTTTCCTTGAATATAATTATTTAGTATTCTTATCAGGTAGTTTCAATGGCATTATGGAAGATTTTCTAGCCTTGTATTTTGGTCACTTGCCCAATCTTGCTTCGCTTCTCTGTGTGTGTGTGTGTGTGTACACACGATTTGAAGTTGTCTTGGAGATATTTTAGTGTTATGATATAAATTTGGTGAATACATATTTATTTATTTTATTATAGGGAGGCATCAATGTAGGTTTGCCATTCTGGTCAGTATTTTGGCAACACCAGATTGTCGATCAGTGGATTTAGTAATGGATAGCAGTGTTGGCACAAGTCTCTGGTCAGTAGTCATGAAGAACAACTGAGGCCAGACTAGTTGGTTGTTAGCCAACATATGTCATTGATAGTGTTGGCACTTGCCTAGGTGGGGCAAAAAGTGTGGTGGGGATGGATGGCTTGATAAGACAGCCATCTTCTTACTCTGGTCCCAGGCAGTTGTACCAGGCAATGGATGAGGGTCACATCTCTTGAATATTGATGTGGGTATTGATCCTGAGCAATTTGATTGGGAGCAGTTCTGACTTATCTTATTCTTGTAATGAGGAGGCTGCTTGTAATGAGAAAAATAACTATACTCCCTGGTTGGCAGTTCACTGCTCTTTGTTTGCTGTTTACCTTCAATTTGTTCCTCTCATTAGTATTTGATACTTATTTACACTTCACTTTGACACTTGGAGTTACCGGATTGTCTTCTGTTTCCATTTCACGTCGTTTTTTGAGTTTGTGATGTAGAAGGTCGAGATAATGTGTCTGCTTCATCCACCACCTTGGATTCTATCCACGTTAAAAAAAATGCACAAAAATAAAATTATCCAACTACACTTATTTTAAAGTTTCACAGCTGTGATAAAGATGTGATTAATTAGACATTTAGCAAAATATTAAAATAACAAGACTTGAAAAAATACAAGCCATTGATTTTTATTTATTTATCTATTTTTGAGATTTACTGTAAAGAGATTTCATTTTCAGTTCAGAAAGTGTGTAAGCCATTCATCTAATGCAACTGTAACCTTGGGCAAAAATTTTAAACTACGTCAAAGCTTAATACTTGTAAGATTGCATACTGTGAGAGTAAGATGGTTTAATAAGGGAAGTATAAGAATGAAAATATAAATACATCCTTTTGTTTCAGTTGTTTTTGTTTTGCCTTAAATGAAATTATACTTACGGAGCACTGACAAAATACTCATGTATTTTGCAACATAATTATGAATATAGCCTGTTTTCTCAAAAATATTGTCAAGATTCCTAATTAAAATAAATTCTAAGTGGGTTGGCTAATTAAGCTACTATTATTTTTATTTGCTTCTGTGAAGCTATGTAGCCCCTTTGCCAAAGTGTTTAAACACTCAACTATTAACTAAAAGGTAGGCAGTTTGAGATCACTTGACATGACACAGAAGAAAGATGTAGTAACCTGTTTTGAAAAATATTACATCCTTGGAAACACTATGAATCAGTTTTACTCTGTTCTATATGATTTCTATGAAACCACAAAAAATATGTTTACGTAATTTGTCAAATAATTAATACATGACATATAATCCTTTGCAATGTCTCTAATATTTTCTGTATTACTGATTTTAATAAACTATAGTTAATATATAGGAGCCCTGGAGGCATACTGGGTTAAAAATTAGATTATAATTAAAATGCCAGTAATTCAAAACCACCAGCTGCTCCACGGGTGAAAGGAAATTTTCTAGTCCCTTAAAGTCTTACAGTTTCAGAAACCACAGAAGCAGTTCTACTCTGCCTGATAGGATCACTGTGAGTCAGAATCGACTGGATAGCATTAAGAGAAAGAGATAAAAAATACATTGTGCAATATAGATGATAGTTGCATATTAGCTGATGTATTACTATGTTTAAAGCATTTTTAAATGTCTCATAATTGCAATGTGTCAAATAAGTTGAATTAAATATACTCTTTGTAATGTCTTCAACATTTTCTGTAGTATTTATTTTAATATCCTGTAGTAAATAAATAGAAGATCTGGATGCATAGAGGGTTAAATATTGGGATGATAATTGCAAGGACAGTTGCAACTTTTTAGTACACTTAAACTCTAAGTTTAGGCCAAACTCTGAAGGAAAATCAAGAAAATACAGGTCTCATGGTATTGCCTACAAGAAGACCAAAAGTAACATTTAACAACAATAACAATAAAAACAGATTTTCCTAAATAATAAGGCAATAATTAATTAAAATTAGAAGAACATCCATACATTTATATATAACTACAATGTTTGCATAAAGACTTCTAGAGAGAGAGATTACTTGCATATGGTTGGAATGGTCATTAGCTTAGTAATAGCAACTATCACAAAATTCATGATAAAACATGTGTATTCTCCTTAGCTGTCTATATTTATGTTAAGCATTAAGAACTTGATTGGAATCTGTGTTTTCACAAGTGATATTTGGGATTGGCAGGACCTGCTATAGAATAATCAGGTAAGAACCCTACCATTTTTTGGTGAGATTTACCTCTATTAGTACCTTATATGATGTTATATGTCAGTAAGTAAATAGGTTCAAGGATTTTCATCACAATAATGCAATAGTAAAACTATTAGAACTATCAGAAAGGGTCAGGGTTGAGGGATTAAACACATTAGACTATATTTCTCTGAATATTACCTACATTGAAGGTATCTCATTGTAGGTTAAATTTATTAGTTACATAGTCATGTCAATGATTATATATTATATTTGTTAAGTGCTTTTTATGTTCCAAGAAATGTTAAACTTACTTCTTGTATATTAACTTCTATAATCCTCATGATGAAATATGTGTTAGATAGTTATTATGATTATGATTATTACCATTTACAATGACAAAACTGAAGTATATAGAGATAATTGTGCCTTTACCAAGTTGATTAAACTATTAAGTTGAGGACCCAGGTAGTATAGTTTCAGAGCCTTTACATTTATATTTCAAGTTAAATAAGATTACATTTAAAAATAATGATTTAAAATTTGAAAACAATTAGGTGAATGCACATATAGCACATTGATATATGAAAAACCATCATCTTGTCTTGTTGGTTATTTTTCTATACATTTGAAATATTTTTCTAATCTTTATTATTTCATTTCTTCTAGTCTATGAGTGTTTATTTTACTGGTCTAGTTCTAACTCTTGTAGTTGATGTTTTTATTTTAATTCTTTCTTTGTTTTTTGATGTGTGCACTTACTGCTATAAACTCCCCTAGTAATATGACATTTGCCATGTCCCAAAGATTTTGGTATGTTCATTCTTATTTGTTTCAAGGAATTTATTTATTGTGTCATTTATTTCTTCAATTACCTAGTTGTTTTTAAGTAAAATGTTTTAAAATTTTTATGTAATTGAATTTTAGCGGTTGATTATTCTATTATTGATTTTAATTTTATAGCATTTTGAGCTGAAAAAATGTTTGTAATATTTCAATGTTATTTAATTTATGGATGCTTGCCTTATGGTCTAAAATGTGATCTTTTCTGGAGTACATCCCATGAACACAAGAAAAAAATGTATATTGTGTTTTGGTGGGGTCAAGTGTTTATGTCAAAGAGATCAACTTGATTGTGTAGTTGAGTTCTGTATCTTTGTTGATTGTTTTTCTAGTTGATCCATCTTTGCTTGAAAGTAATGTGTTGAAGTTTCCTAGTATTATCTTATTAGGATCTATTTCTATAATAATTTGATATATTTTGAAGTTCTCTTATAGATACTAATTCTTGCTGTAGTTTCTTGTTTGATTGAAGATTTCATGATTATATAACGACCTTCTATATCTCTCATCAGGGCTTTTACTTTGAGGTCTTCTTTATCAGAAACTAATTTCACTACACCTGCTTTCTTTTGACTGCCATTAGCTTGATATATTTGTGGTAGTTACATAATCCAGTGTCAGTTTGAGAATTAAGAGTATAGGAGTGGAGTCTAGCCTGTCAGTCAAGATATAGCAAATGACTCCTCTGTGTGGGCATGTCATTCTCTTGAGGATTCTGGGAGGTGGGAGGATTTCTCTTTTTCTCTCTGTCATCTTGATGCCCTCCCTGAGAGATCTACACTAGAAGTACGAGACACATAGAACTGCACTAGGGCCTTTTCAGACAGAGAAGCCACATGGAGACCCCTGCCAGCACCGAGATGCTTACAACGCCACTCACTGGCCTGTGATCTTCCTGTATTTGGCATCATTGCATGTGTTTCATGAGTCTGAAAGTACTTTATAGATTGGTATCAGATATATGGGCTAATATTGGAAGTATGGACTTGATCTGGACTGGGCTGGGATATTTTCTCAATGTTCAACTGTGCTTGTATATAAAGCTCTGTCTTTACACAGAAGAGTGTCTCTATGAATTTATGTCTCTAGTCAACCCGGACTAACACAATATTTTTCCATCCTTTGATCTTTTTTGTCTATTTTTGTCCATATTTTTCCATCCATTGATTGATCTTTATGTCTAAGATGTGTTTCTCATAAGTAGTGTATTAGTGGCTCATATCTTCTTTTCTATTCTGTTATTCTTTGTCTCTTAAACTGTAAGTTCAATCCACTTACATTCGATGCTGTTTTGAAAAGTTTGGTTTTATTGATGTCATTTTGTTCTTTGCTTTTCTATGGTGATAATTCTTCCAATGTTTATGATTATTTTTTGTGCTGAATTCTTTTGTTTATAGGTGTTATTGTCATACTGTCTTTGATTTTTTAATTTTTGTCTTATTTAATATGAATATATTGCCCCTTTTTGTTGATGTATTAACTTTTATTCTGGAGGTTAGTTTGTTTCTTGTTGGTTTTCTTTCCAAATTCAAAAGTTTATTGTCTTTTGCAAGTGACTCTTTGTCTTCTCCATTCAACTGCTAGTTATCTACTCTGTGCCTAATATTCTTGTTGGTATTGTTGTTGTCTTCATTGTGGAAAAATTACCTGTAATTCTTTATTTTGATGCATTAAATTCTCTTTCTCCTTGTGTATTATGTAAGCAAAATGTTTTATCTCTAATAATGTCTTGTATGGTAATTTTAGGTTACTGTCTATTGTTGTTGTTAATTATTTGTCCAAAGAATTCTTTTTAATAATTTTTGTAAGGCTGGTCTTGCTTTTACCAGTTCCTTTAGTTTTTGCTTATCTGAAAATGAATGATCTCTCCCTCATATTTGTGGTATCATTTTCCTGGTTATAGTATTCTTAGTTGCAAATATTTTTTCCAGCAAAATATTGAGTATATCAATCCAGTGCTTACTTGCCTGCATGGTTTTGATAAAAAAAATTGAACTTATATTAATTAGTTGGCCTTTATATGTGATTGTTCTTTTTTCCTTGTTCTCCTGTCAGGATTGTTTACTCTTCTTTGATGTTAGAAAAGTGTGGCTATAATATATTGTGGTGACTTTCTTTTGGATTTATTCTGTTTGGAGATCTCTGAGTTTCTTCAATAGTTATTTTATGATCTTCTGCAATATTAAGTAAAAATTTCAACAATACTATATGTCTTTGATATTTCTTCTTTTAGTTCTGGAATGTTTTTCAAATCGAACTTGCTCCTTTTGATAAAGTCACACTGAATTCTTAGGTTTTCTTCAGCGTTTTGAAATTTTTTTGTAGTTTGATCTTCTTGTATTTTGTTCTTGAGAGATTTTTCATGGAGATCACCAATTCTTGATTCCATTGTTGCATTCTGTCTGTTTTGTTCTTTATAAGTGGGTTTAATGATAAAAAATGAGTAAACTAAATTTTAAAATGAAAATTTTGTCACTTGGCATAATAGATTGATTTCAAAATGATGATATATTCATCCTGATATGTTAATCATATTTGCATTTTTCACGTAACATGTTAAGCTCCACAGTTAATCTTTTCTGAATTTAAGTAAAACTTACTCTTATAGTAGAAGAAAATCAAGAAATGAAATTTGACAAGGATATTCACAAAACTTTGTATTCTGTTTGAAAATAGTACCTTCCAATGTTGGAGAGGGTATTTCTACTTTAGGAGGCAATTGGACTAGCTAATTCTAAGGTCCCTTCCAAGTTAACATCAATACTAATTGAAACGAACATTACTAGTAGACCAGCAATCATTATGTATTGTGACGATTTTTACATTCACTCTTATTAAATTCCACAATAACTTTATAAATGGACTTTATAAATCAGAATACTGAAGTCTCAGTCTAGAACAGGATGACAGGTCTCTCTTTTCTTCGAGGCTATGCTGCTCCAGACAGACATCTGCTTCAGTTCTGTGTTGTATTTTGACATAGAATCATCGCTACCCTCTTAGCTATCTGAAATTTGATAATGGCTTATCGTATGTTATGCTGACAACAATATTTTCATGATCAACTATGAAAAAGTATTCAACTATGTTCATTATAAAAAAATGTTTCAAAGTTACAGATGACTTCGAGAGCAATGGGAATTCCAGAACACTTAATCGTGCTCATGTGGAGTCTTTACACAAACCAACGGGTAGTTGTCTGAACATAAAAAGAGGCGATTTTCTGGTATAAAATCAAGAAACCTGCTTCATGTTTGTAGCCTTTCAACATATTTAATCAACCTACATGCTGAGAAAATTATTTGAAAAGTTGAACTATGAAGAACACTGCATCAAGATTGGCTAAATGCTTATTAACAACCTGCCATATGTCGATGACACACCTTGCTCGCTGAAAGTGAGCCGGATTTTGATCATTTACTAAGGAAGCTCAAATTTCCAGCCTTCTGTGTGGATTCCAACTCCATGTAAAGAAAACAAAAATCCTCACAAATATACCAATAGACACCATCGTGATGAATAGAGAAAATATTGAAGTTTGAAATCATTCAATTTTATATGGATCTATATCAATCCTGAAGACATCAAGGAACATCTCATTGGGGAAATCAGCTGCAAAAGACCTATTTAAAGTATAAAAAGGCAAAGACAACCCTGTGAGGATGTAGGTGCAGCTGATACAAGCCATGGTATTTTCACTCCTCATATGCATGACAACGATGCAGAATGAGAAAGGTAGCCTGAAGTAGAATTGATGCCTTTGAATAATGATGCTGGTAAAGAAAATTGAAAAGACCATGGAGTGCTTGAAGAATGAAGAAATTTGTCTGAGCTAAGTACAACCAGAATTGTCCTTAGAAGAGGATAGAAAGCAAGCCTTCATTTTATATATTTTTGCATATTACCAGGAAGCACCAGTCCATGGAAAAGCACATTCTACTTGGTAAAGTATAGCATCAACAAAGAAGAGGAAGCCCCTCAACAAGATTGATTTACAAAGTGGCCATTTAAATAGTCTAAAACATAAGCAGTACTCAGGATTAGAGTAATGCTTATTAAAAACCTGATACTTCAAAATGATGAGACCTTGTCTCCTGCAAGTGAGGAAGACTTGAAGCACCACTTGATGAAGTTCAATGACTACAGCCTTCAGTATGAATTGCAATGCAATGTAAAGAAAATAAACATGTTCACAACTGGACCAATAGGTACAATCATGATAAACAGAGAAAAGATAGAAGGTGTCAAGGATTTCATCTTACTTGTATCCACAATCAATGCTCGTGGAAGCAGCAACCAAGAAGCTACATGACATATTGCATAGGGCCAATCTGCTGCAAAGGACCAAGTGATGGCATTTTCAACTGCCTCATATATATGTGAAAGCTGTACATGGAATAAAGAAGATTAAGTAACCCCTTAATTGAACTTTCATTCTAGTTGATCTTGGACCGCGGGCAAGACAATTAACTTGTCATCTGTGGAATGGGGATATTAATGGTGATTCAACATGTAGGGTCATTGTAAGGAATTACTGCAAGTCACTTGGAAATTACTAATTATAGCAACCATGCTGTGTGTCAGTTGTACTATGAACAAAATCAGAAATATTGTAAGTGGAATTATTGAGCAAGTTTACAGAAATGTTGTCTTTGGTCAACTGAGCATAGCCAAGAAAGGTTTTTTGGTAGGGAAGATGGAGGAGTAGAAATAGACATGTATTCAATGGGCAGATTTATTTAAAACTTGTAAAAGTAGCAGATTAGATCAAATGAGGAAGAAAACATAATTCTTTCACTTTGAAATGTATTGATGTTATGTTTTTCAACAGGATCTGAATACAGTAATAATTACTACACCTATATATTCACTGTGCTGATTCTAGAATCGAGGTCAATGAAAAATGCAATGAATCCCAAGCATCTACAAATAACTTTGCCTTTCTTTATTCATGCCTAATAGGTTACCTTCTTCCCTAAATTTTGTTTCTAACCTTATCCCTGTCGACATGTGTAGCGGCTGAATAACTCCTTGCTATGAAGGGATGTCCAATATTTTATAGAATGTTGTACAGCATCCATGGCCTCGTAGCTTCCTCATCCCATTGGGACTATACAAAATGTCTCCAGATATTTCATTATATCCTCCAGGGACATAAGGGAGCAAGTGCAGAACTACTGCCTTAAGTGAATGATTTTTTGCCATAATTTATTGGGGTGTGTGAAAGAGACAAAATAAACTTATGTTTGTTTTGGAGATAGAGATGGGTCATAAGAAGGGGTGCAAAACACTACTTAAATGGCAAAGAGAATTACAATCTGTGACTGGGGTTAAGGTTAAGGTCCTTATTTCTGTGTGCTGCTCTTTTCTATTGGGGTCCTTGGTGGTGAAACAAGTGTACCTAGGCTGCTACCCAATGGTTATAGATTCCAGTCTGCCCAGAATCATTTCAGGAAAAAGGGCCTAGAAATCTAATACTGAAAAATAATCAGCCTTTAAAGATCTACAGAGCATAATTCTACTATTACACACATGGGTTCATATGAGTTAAAGTAGATTCCATGGTGACTGGATTTTATGTGGTTGCTATTGCTTCCTTTCTAGTGCAATCACCCCTTTCTGTTTCCTTAATGCCAACATGAATCAAACAACTGAATTTCCTGTGAATGTGAATAACTGAGCTAATGGGATAGTTGTTGAAAGAATCACCAACCACAGTCACTACCCCAAAGCAAGATCTCTTCAGATTTAGTTTTTTATTCTAATGATCATACCATCAACCCATAGCTTACTTCATCAATTTTTTGACAAGACAACACTCCTTTCTCTGTTCAGTGTTTTAATGATGCTGGTTTGGGACACAATGACTTAAGCCAGGCCTCACTTTACCTAAAGATGACCCTGAGTCCTGTAATTCCCTTTGGAGACTCGGTAGGAGAATGTCACATGAAAAAGTAGGGACTTCTCTATGTAGTTTACATACGGCTGTTGGATTGAAGAGTCTAAGCATGTCTCTGATTAAAAATCACTGGGATATCAATTGAAGTGAAAGAATCTGCAAAGTTAATATCAGAAGATTAGATTTGATGGTGTCCAAACAAACAAAAACTATCAAGGTAATAGATTACTTCCTTTGTGAATTGTAATCAAAATACCAAAATACTCTAAGAACTACTGGGCTAACCAAAAATGAGAAAGCACGTTTTCTTCTTCCTGTCACTAAGCCTCAGTGCAAGCTGTCATTTTTATTGTTTAATATATTTGTGATTTATTTGAACAGACTTTCTTGTGCTACAATTAACACAACATAAAATACATCATTTTAAAATATACAGTTCAGAGGTGTTTAGTATATACAAAAAATTATGAGTCAAATTTCAGAATATCTTCATCATTCTAAAAGGAAAGTCTCTATCTTTTAACAATCACTACCCATCCTTTTACCAACCATTAATGCAGTCTGTAGTCATTCTCTTTCAAATACAAGCACATTGTTGGTCTCAATGGATTTTCTATTTTGGACACTTTACAAAATAAATTGAATTATACAATTTGTGATATTTCATGTCTAAGTCATTTCCCTTTCAAAGTTCATTCTTTTTGTAACATATGTCACTTCATTCCTTTTATGGTTAAATAATATTCAATTGCATGAATATACCTCATTTTGTTGATCCACTCATCAGTTGTTGGCCAATTGAATTGCTTCCTGTCTTTGACTGTAAAGAATAACATTGCTTAGAAAATGCCTATACACATTTATGTAGACATCTGTTTCCATTTATCTTGGGTCAGTATCTAGAAGTAGAACTACTGTATTACGTTGTGTCATTTTGTGAAGAACTATCAAACCTCTTTTCACAGTAGTTGTACCATTTTAAAGTTCCTACGAGCAAAGTGTAAAGGATCCAATATTTCCACCTCATCGCCAGTACTCATCCTCATCATTTTTTTAAACTACCATCATAATTATTCTAGTGATTATCTAGTTTTATCTCATTGTGATTTTGTTCTATATTGTTTTAATGACTAATGATGGATATCCTTGCTTATGCTTACTGGCCATTTGTATACATCTTCTTTAGAGAAATACAATGGAATTTGTGAGAACCGAAACTTGATGGTATTGTTTTCTTTTCTGGATCTTGAAAGTTTTCTGCCTTTGAAAAGGTGCAATCTTATCCTTTTTCTAATGCTCATCTTAATGAAAAAAATGGAGTTTTCCACTTCTGACAAGGTTTTGCTTTACATAGGTTCAGACTCTCAGGTTTTAATAGATGTAGTAAAATACTTTGCACATTTTAAATAGAGCTGTAGAGCTTTTTTACCAGTACAAATGGTTTTCACTCAATTACTAACAAAAAGTTTGGTTCAGATCTGCCAAGTAGTGCTGGAGAACAAAGGTCCGTCTATGCTGCCATAATGGTAGAGCCACTGAAATCCTCATGGGGTGCAATTCTACTCTGAAACACATGGGGTCGCCTCCCTCCCCCACAAAAAACTGTACTGCCATTAAGATTATGCCTTTGGGGCATTGAGTTATTTGTGTATCATGGATTCTCAGCTATTACTATAAATATGATCTAAAATATCTAATCCATTTCTCTTTTTCTTGCCATTTCCTTGATTGTGTCCTTTAAAGAATTTCATTTTTTTAATTTAATGTCAAGTTTATCTATATTTTTTTCTTTCGTGGCTTGATCTTTAAGTACCATACCTAAGAAACCATTGTCCAATCATGTTTCGTAATGGGCAACCAAAAAAGGAAGACCCTCAGGGGGACTGGTTGAGGCGTGGCTGCAACAACGGGCTGAAGCAGAGGAACAATTGTGAGGATGCCAGAGGAATGGGCAGTGCTGCGCAAAAGTCCCTGGGGGTCAGAACCAACATGACGGCATTAATAACGACAACAATCCAAAGTCATGAAGGCTTGCTTCTGCTTTCTTCTGAGACTTTCACATATTTATTTCTAATATTTAGGGGTTTTACCAATTTGAATTCATGTTTGAATTTGGTGTGAGTTAGAGATCCAACTTAATGCTGTTGCTTGCGAATTTCTAGTTGTCTCAGCATCATATTGTGAAAAGACTACTTGCTCATTTAATCGTCTTGTTCAAAATTCAATGGACCGTGCTTGCATCAGTTTTATTTTTGAAATCTCAATTATGTTTCTTTGATATGTTAAAAACCTAAATACACAAGGACACACCAAAAAATTGCTGTAACCGAATATATTTATTGTGAATAGATACAATTGAGTTGGGTAGCATCAACTGAACATACCAGAAAGGATTTCTGAAGAGGGGTCATGATAGCCGTTCATATATGAAATTGTTATAGTAATGTATCAGAAGATCTCAAAGCACGTTGGAGAGTTTATAGAGTTTCAAGGTCAGTCTTGATAGTACCAATCACCAAAGATACTCTTTACATCTTAAAGCATAACAACTAGTCAGACCTTGGAGTTCCTCCTTCACATAAATAATTTTGCAAAAGAACCCAATTCCCAAGGGAAAATGTCCCATATTTTGTTTACTAGGCTACTGTCTGATGTGAAGGTGACTACAAGGGACCAGTTCCCAAAAGACTCAAGGATCAAAAGAATCTAAGCCAAATAGCTGTGATCAGTGACCCTGGCTCCCTGTGCCCAGAAATCTGGATTCCAGAAGAAGTAAAATAGATTTCTCTGGTATGACAGAATGCTTCAAAGATTTGATGGAAAAATAGAATTATAAGATAATGTAATTTCCTTGTGCTCTTTGAAACCCTCTCCTAATATCTTGAAACATTCCGAAAGTTAGTTCTTCTAGTTTTATGTTGTTACTGTTTATTCCTTAGGATTTTCTGCACAGGCAATCATGTAGTACTGTACGTTTTTTTAAATAAAGTAATTCTTATACTCTTTTATCAGTGAGAGAGGAGAAAATTGAGACTGTGTATTTCAAGAAAAGTTGGATAGACATATTACTTTATGGAAAGGAAAAATGTTCTTCTGCGCTCTATATATTCAAAAATTATTTGTATTTAAGAGAATTTAAATTAAGCCAAATTACACCACTCATTTGTATTATCTGTCTCGCTCCTCTAGGCATTTTGATTTGTAATTGATGCATACATTTAGAGTCATATAACCTGAGTTCAAGTCTTGACTCTACAACTTAATAGCAATGTGACTTTTAAAATGCTATTAAGATATTTTAATTTTTGGATTTCAGTTTCCTTGCCTATAAGATGGGAATATTATGATCATACAGCAAACAAGGTTTCTGTCAGAATGAAATAAGATGAAACATCTATTAAAGTGCTTTGTACATTGATAAGCATTATGAAAAATTTTATTGTTATTTTTAAATGGAACCCTGGTAGCATAATAGTTATGCCTTTGGCTGCAAATCCTAAAGGTCAACAGTTTGAAACCACTAGAGGTTCCTGGTGAGTAAGACAGGGCTTTCTACTCCATGAACAACTACAGTCCTGAAACTCACAGGGACAATTTTACTCTGTCCTGGAGGGTTACTATGAATAAGTATTAAGTGGATGGCAGGGAAAGAGATTTTTTTAATAGTAAATTATTAAAGTTAGAGCACCTGACGATAGGACAAAATTCCAATTCATCAATCTTCTATTTCTAGTGTCCATTGAATACACCACATACTCTAGTTACATTTGCAAGATATTTTTGTCAACCCCAGTATAAATCCTTTTCTCCTGTATGGAATACAAGTATTAGTATCATCTAAAATAGTAGTATCAGTGTACTACCACCAATAAAAAACAGAACAAGAGGGCGAATTATGATAAACTTAAGAAGCGCTATCAACAGTATGATCATCTGAGTCATGAAAACTATGATTTTCAGCTTCAAAATAAATATTCATTAAACTTGAATTATCCTATTGAGATCCCACAGCTTTCCTATGCAAGACTTACAGATTTGTTTTCAATTTTTTGCACAGTACAGAAATAAGCAGATTTTAAAATGATTGCTATCTGATGGTTTTCAATATTAAACTACTTTTCCTAACACATAATACAATTCTGTATATGTAAATGCATAAATTTTCAATAGCGGCATATGCATGTGAAAGCTAGATGAAGAATAAGGAAGAATAAAGGAGAACTGATGTATTTTGTGTGAATAATTTTGAAAATGTGTATGGAATATATACAGCTAGGAACATCTTAGCAGAGAAGAGAGTGAGATCTGTGTCTTATGTACCTTGGGCAGAAATCAGGAGGGACCAGTCCTTAGAGAAGGCTATTATGCTTTGTAGAGCAGGGGGGACAGTTAAAAAGAGAAAAGCTCTCAATGGGATGAATTGACATAGTGGCTACAACAACGGACTCAAACACAGTGATGACTGTCAGAAAGGAGCAGTGTTCACTCTGTTGTACATAGAGTCACTATGAGCTGTAACTGATGACAATACCTAACAGGAAATATGCATATAAAATATACCACTAAGCTATGTACTTTCTTGTTAGTCCCTCTGTTATATTTATGCATATTAAAAAATAAAGATATATTCTATGCACTAAAATAAAATATAGTAAGACTGTGATCAAATAGGATCACAGTACTGTTGATTTGTGTAAAAGACTCTATCTTAGAAAATATAACTTCGAAAGCAAAACATGCTGCTTTTTCATTCTGAGAAATTCAAAGTGATAATAAAAGTTGAGCTCTAAGGAAGTGGTGAACTCTCCTTCATATAATATCAAAATAGTATCGCTAACTTCTCAGATCCCCCGTCAAACGATAGAAATCAACATCAGCATACCTTTAGGTAAAATGCAGGGTTCTCAAAATCTCACCACCATTGAATCAATGTCAACTCATAATGACGCTTACACATCTTAAATAAAACAGTGTACCTTGCAACTAAGAGATACTAGTGTGTGCATCTTTTACGTCATAGGAATCATACAGAAAAGTAAAAAATACCCTAAAAATCACTTCACTGCTTACAAATAATGAGTAAAATCTCTTCCATTCTCCAGGAATGATAAATCAACCTCTGTGGCATGCAATCTAACATTTTAATCCATGTCTTTAGGATCTGTACAGAGATAGCCAGCTTGCATTAGTTTAAATCAGTGTCCACCATCATTTTTTTCTGTATGGTTCATGTATCATGACGGAATTTTATTTACAGGTAATCAAACAGCATTTTGTGCTAAACACTATTTGGGGAGAAAATATTTATGACTATTGTAAAAAATAGAAAGATAGGATGATCCCCGGAGTCTATAAGCTAGATAACTTGAAGCTGCCTCCGAACCTTCAGAAACTCCAAAGTCACCTAGGGGGTTTGTGCTCACAGATATAAGATTTTGAAAAGACAAGTCCTACAAAAATTGCCCAGTACCAATCAGAAATTATTTTCACAGCTTCCAAACCCTTTAAAAAGACATCTTTTTAAGCCCTTTCTCAGAAAATAGTTAGGAACAGTGATGTTTATTAACAATCTATCAGAGTTTTCATAGCTCACAGCTTTGAGGCTGAAAAAGTACCAATGAATTCATCTTAAAACATTAAAAGTGAACATTACACCTTGATACCCATTCATTTAAGTTTTAATATGGGTAAATAGTAATAGAGTTGGATGAGAGATCTAACAATCAAGATTGTGTTAGGATAATATGATTACTTCTGAGAACCTTTGGTAAAGGTTACTTAAATATTATTAAGAAGACTGAATGGAGATGCTTACAATATTCCATTAAAATAACTGAGAGAAACTGTAAATCAGTATCTTATAAGATAGCATGCACTTAAAAGCAAATAAAATAATACTTTTAAAGTACCACATATAGATAAGTGTGCATAAATGGACATACATATATACTTGAACATATTTATGTATGTAAATGCATGTTTATATAAACACATCTATATGTGAAAATAAAATCAGATTTTTGTGTAAATATACATACATAAACATTGAGAGAAGCAGATATACTTTATAATTCATATATAATCATATACATTGTAATGCATTTATGTCTATATATAAGATTTGAAACTTTTCCTTCTATTGTACATAAAACCACTGTGAGTTAGAATTTACTCGTAACAAGCAACAACAACATGTCTCTGTGTATATGTATGTCTGTAGGTATATATTAGCATATAGAGAGAGACAGAAAAACAAAAAAAATATCCCTATTCTAAATCATCCTTTCCTTCTGTCTTTTGAATTATCTTTTGTTTCCTTAATGTAGTATTTTCTTGATGTTATGCCACATCTTTTTATGTCTTCTGTCATTAATGTTTACTTAGTCAAATCTATCCTTGAGATCTTCTCACAATTCAGGTGGAATTTACTCAGGGTTGTTTTTTTGCTCTCGTGGACCTGTTTTAATATATTTTTTACTATTTCCACTTGAACTTACATACGAAAAACTGATAGTCTCTTCTACAATCATCCCCTGGCTTTGTTTTGACTGATATTATTGGGCTTCTCCATCGTCTCTTCCTACAGATGTAGTTAATTTTATTTCTAGGTGTCCCATCTAGATAAGTCCACATGTTATTGAAAATAGTATTTGCGATGAAGAAGTCATTGGTCTTGCTAAATTCTATCATGTTATCTCCAGCTTCATTTCTATTAATCAAGGCCACATCCTCCAATTATTATTCTTTGCTTTGATTTCCAACTTTTTAATTCCAATGACCAATAATTTCAATATCTCTTTATAGCATGCTTGATCAATCTCTGACTGAAGACATTAATCGAATTATTCCATTTCTTCCTTACTAGCTTCAGTGGTTGGTTTGTAAATTTGAATGAGAGTTGTATTGACTGAATTGTCTTCCTACAGACAGGATTTTACTTTATGAAGACTCTTGAAATGTCCATTTTGACAATGAATATGACATCATACCTCTTGAATTTGTTATTCCAAGCATAGTAAACCATATGACTGTCTAATTCAAAATGGTCAATACTAACCCATTGCTTTGAAGCACTTGCTCAGGAAGAGCAATGATTGTAGGCTTCAATATAAATTACAACTCAATATGAAGAAAACACAAATGCTCACAACTAGACCAATAGTTAACACCATGATACATGGAGAAAAGAATGAACTTGGCAAGCATTTCATCTTGTTTGGAACCACAATCAGGGCTCATGGAAGCAGCAGTCAAGAGATAAAAAGACAAGTTGCATTAGGGAAATTTGCCATAAAACATAGGAAGCCTTTGCAGAGATGGATTGAAACAGAGGCTACACCAAAGGGTTCCGACATGACAATTGTGGGGATGGCACAGGACCAGGCTGTGCTCTGTTCTGTTGTGCATAGGGTTGCTTTTAATTGGAACTGACTCAGTGTCACCTTACAACAACAACACTCCTGTATAAGAACTGATAAATGAACCAACATATTCACAGGTATCTACTAAGTTCAGTCTTTAAAGTATGCTCATTCTCACTGTGTTTCTTTTGCTCTACCTACTTTTATTTCTATTTTAAGAATTTTATATGATTATACTGAATGTACCTTTTTCTCACCAAAGCCAATAATTTTACTAAAGTATTTTGCCAATATGATTTTTATTAGCTGTTTCTAAAATTTTCTTTCATGTATGAGGGAGTATTAAAGAATGTTTTCTTCACCCTAGTTAAGTATAGCAAGAACTTAAGCAGCTTTTAAAATGTTATCTATAAAAATCCTCAACTATTTGACTTTTTATACTAATGGTCTCATACAATATTTGTCCTTTGTGATTATCTTACTTCACTTAGCATAATGTCCACAAGATTTATCCATTTTATTATATTTTCCCAGATACATAGTTATTCTTTAACATTGCATAATATTCTATTGTGTGTTTATTTATAGCATAGTTTATTTATCCATCTTTCCATTGATAGGCACTTAAGTTGTTACTACCTTTTTGCTATTGTGAATAATACTGAAATAAACATGGGTTTCTATATATGTATTCATGTCCCATTTCTTATTTCTCTAGGATCGTGAGATTGATAGATAAAATAGTATGTGTTAGTCTGAGTTGACTACAGAAACATATTTATAGACACTCATATGTGTATAAGAAATGGCTTTATCAAATGTTTTGAGAATGATGAGGGTAATGAATGTACAAATGTGCTTTACACAATTGATGTATGTATGGATTGTGATAAGAGTTCTATGAGGCCCTAATAAAATGATTGAAAAGAAAGGGCTTTATATAAAGAGTAATTGTATATTAAGAAAATATCCCAGTCCAGTCAAGATCAAGGAAGTAAGTTCGATATTAGCCCTTATGTCCAATACCAGTCTATAAATTCCTCTTCAGATTACTGCAACACATGCAATGCCACCGAATACAGGAAAATCACAGGCCAGTGGGTGGAAATCTTGCGAATCCAGTGGCTGTAGAGCATCTCAGTACAAGTGTGAGTCCTCATGTGGTTTCTCCAGCTCCAGGTTCTGGCTCCATCAGTATAGCTCCATGTGCCTTTTTAACAGGAATGTCAAACAAGAGAGAGTATGTCCAGCCTCCAGAGAAGAAGACAGGAGTTCCCAGAATCCTTGGGAGAAGCCATGCCCACACAGAGGCTTCATTGGCTATGACCTGATTGACAGGCTAGCCTCCACCCCTTTGCAAATTGACAGATTATGTAACTGCTACAACATCCTATTGTGATAAGTAGCAACAAGGTTCTTAAAAGGTAGCAAGTAGTCATCTAAAATGTAACAATTGATCTCTCTCCATCTAGAGTAAAGTAAATCTTTAGACTACAGAACTAATAGACTGTGTGAACCCCACTATGTTGAGACCAGAAGGACTAGATAATGCCTGGCTACAATTACTGGTCACTTTGATAGAGAGAGCAGAATGCGCTGGGTGGAATATAAAAAAAATTCCAGGAAAAAAAATCAAAATTCTTTTAAAATCCAGTCTTATTGTCTAGACAGGGACTGATGAAACTCTCAAGACTATAGTCCTTAGACACCTTAGAACCTGAAAGTAAACCCATCCCAGAAGATCAGCTTGCAGCCAAGCAGCAACCAGGCCTATAAAGAGAACGATAGCCCTCAGGAAGGACATACTCCTCAGAATAATCAATCAAAGGAGACCAATGGCAAATCAATTTCCAAGGGTTTTCTATCCGTAGTGTTTGAAACACCCACTAAATGATTGATACAATCCCCATAGTAGAATTCTGACAGGTATGCCATATTCCAATGTAGGGGTTAGTCAATTTTACCTATTCCACTGAGTATAAAGTGAACCATCTCAAAAGTAAGAAATGGTAATCCCATAACCAGATGGAAGAAGAACCACTAGCAGAGCACATCTGAGATTTCTGTCTGGACAATTGGTTATGGCAGCAGAGGAATCAAGATAAGGAGATAGAGCGATGGGATTCCTGTCCATGGAAAATATACAACTGAGCTCCTTCAGGCAGGAAGGTGACACGTAGGGTGAGGTACCTTGGGACAATTTTCAGCCTCTAAAGGAGCTTTATAGCACTTGTAAGACTAGGGCAAAGACCAAGGGACCACGTGGCTTAGGCTGAGGATCAGAGAGAGGTTCTGTGGACAAAAGAACTATATCCTTAATGTTTCTGATTCAGATTTGTAACCTATTCGCTTCCCTAATAAACTCCATAATAATAAGTATTGTCTGTGAGTTCTATATGGACATTGCAATGGACCATTGAACCCATCAAAGAAACAGAGTTCAGTAGGAGGTGTCAGAATAGGGTGAGGAAAAGTTGGAGGGTAGAGGCATGTCTGACCTCATAGGAATCATCCTAGAATATATAGAGAATGGGATTCTTCTTCCTCCTTGTATAGCTAGAGAAGATCAAGTGTGGTCCCCTCTCCACTTTTTCAGCAGCATTTACCCCAAATCAAAGCTAAAAAGACAGTCAGGGGTAGGAATAAAGGACAAATGGAAACAGGGAATCTATGGGAGAAGAATGCTATTGAGAGAATTGCAACTGATGTTACATGTATAAATTATTGAATGCAAAACGAATCTTCTCTATAAATTTTCACCCTAAGTACAATTTAAACATTAAAAAGAGTCCACTGCTCACTCAGAATTCACTATATTAGGATCACTTCCTATGGAACACTTGCAGATCAAGCCCTAGGTTTCAAAATCAGCTGTTTTTTTGCAGCTTTTTTTCCCCTCTTCAATGTAAACAGTGGTGAGATTCAAATAATTTACTAACTGGTCTACTGCCCTAATTACCATTTTATGTATTAAAAAAAGATATATTGAGAAGCATTTATTTCTTTATTTGCTTTTGTTATTATTGTTCTTGTTTTCTGTTTGGGGAGTTTGTTTTATATCTAGTTATCTCTTTTTTGATAGAGTTCTACGGCTGTTGTAAGAATTACTCTGGATTCAGTCAGTCGGTATCTTATAATTAGGAACTTATAATCAGGGTTCTTACTAAGGTGGGCACGTGCACAGCTGGGCAGCCACCCAATGTGAAAATCACAAATTCACCTTCCTTACTTCTTTTTAATTTTCATCTGCACAAATGTTTATTCTAAGCACCCATAGTGATATGTATCCCATCCATAGGTATAAATATTTGTCATAAATATGTGTGTAACATTTATGCATTCATTTTTAAAATTTCTGTGAAATCATAAGCAAATAACTTAAAAAGAAGAAAATATATGTGAACGCACAACTGACACATGCACCACAATATACATAAATAATCTTATAGTATGCTTGGTTATAGCATAAAACAAGGTCTAGCCACATTCATGATTATGAAAACAAGTAACCCTTTACCTTCCCTTTAAGTTTGTAGCCATAAGTAAAATAAAAAGTCCATAACATTTTGCAAATATAAAGTTAAATCCCTTTCAAATTGCCCTACATACACACAAAACAAATAGGAAACAAGTTGTTTCTATATTTTAGGAGGAACTTCCACTAACTCTACGGCTAGCTGCACAGGAGTGAGAACAGAAAAAATTGTTTACCATATTAAAATTAAGAAGTCTTGGAAACTTGTTTCAAGTAAAATAACACAATTTGACCTATACATACAGAGTGTGTCAATTACCTTTAGTCTGTTGAAACCAGAAAACTGATCAGCCATATACTTATTGCAAATATCTTATGTTCTATGCCTACAAGGGCATACGGTTATGCTTTAGGCTGCTTACTGCAAGGTCAGCAATTTGAAACGACCAGCTTCTCCTAGGGAGGAAAATGGGGCTTTCTACCCCTGGAAATAATTAGTCTTGGAAACCCACATGGGCAGTTATGTCCTATCCTATAGGATTGCTAATAGTCGGCCTCAACTCCCATGGCAATGAGTTCGGTTCTGAATTCTAACATCAAATAAAACACAACAGTTTAAGAGGAAGCAAGTTAAAGTAAAGGGGTGATGGAAAGAGGAATGCAAGCTTATAATAATCAAAGCACATCCTATTTTAGGTGATATGGTTATGATAAAATGAACTCTGGTGGTGCTTTGGTTTCGTCATTAGACTGATAATCACTAAACTCCAAACCAAACACTGCCAACGGGTTGATTCTGACTCATAGCAACCATGAAGCACAGAGTAGAACTGGCCCTGCGAGTTTCTGAGACTCCAAACTGTCTTTGATATTAGAAAGCCTGCTCCTATGGAACAGCTGGTTTGGAACTTTGCGGATCGCAGCCCACTGAGTAACCACTACAGGCATGAGGACTCCTTGAAAGTCACAAGGTAGGTTAAAAAGAGGCCGGCTGGTTATCATGTAAATATCTACATTCTTGAAGAACCTTATGCACACCTCACTATGAGTCAGAATCAATTTCATGGCAGTGGGTAGGTGATGATAAATTAACTAACTAAGATCAAGACAAAGAAAACATTTTGGTATCTGTTTATGCTATGTATTATATTTTTACAAATTCTTCATAATCTGAGAGATTTACAAAGGAAGGTATTTGAGTTAAAATAGGACCCCATTATAGTACTATAGAGCTTCACTGGGTGACTTCTCACTCTCACTGCCACCAAATCAATGTCAGCTCATAAGAGAGAAAAACATTGGTCTGATAAATTAGTATCTCTGATGTACTTTTCAGTATAAACTGAGCTGAATCCAGAGTAATTCGTACAATGGCTGTAGAACACTATCAAAAAAGAGATAACTAGATATAAAACAAACTCCAAAAGCAGAAACCAAGAACAATAATAACAAAAATAAATAAATCTCAATATCCATGTGTCTTTGAAACAAATACATCATAAGAATTGAAAAGAAGTTATTATCAAGATGACTCAGGAATTTCTAGAACACACACAAAAATATCTTCAAATGTCAATTTTTTCCCAAATATAACTATAGAATTAATGGAATATATATTAAATATTAGATAGTTCTTTGCAGAAATCAACAAGCTCCTTCTGAAATTTATATGAAAATACAAGGAACCTAGACCACACAACCCCAAATAATTATAATACAGAAGAACAAAGTATGAAAACAACATTATCTAGCTTCAAGAACTATTATAAATCTACTGTAATCAACACAGTATTGTTTCAGTGTTAAGATATTCATTTGAACAAAATAGAGATTGTAGGAATATGTCCACATATTGACTTTGACAAATGTGAAAGGGTAAGTCTGTTTTGAAAGAATATATATTTATTTTAACAAATGTTACTGAATGCACACAATCAAATAAAGAACAATTAAAAACAACTATAAAAATTACAAAAGGCATTAGATTAGTGAGATATTACACATCTGCTCCCTAACCTTCAAGAGAAAACAAGAATGTTTGCACTGTATTATGCCATTTAATGATGTAATAGAGGTTTCGTAGGAAGCAAACAGACTTTAAAGATAAAAGTAAAGTGTGCAGAGTAAACTATTCATAGGTGACTATAATTTACATAACATTTCTAATAAATCTCTCAAAAATACTAACAGACTCAATAAATTTAGCAAAGTTGAGTGTTACAAGGTCAAAATAAAAATAAATTCTAAGAAATCTTTAAAATTTTAATTACAATAGTATCACAACCAATTAAATACTTTGAAATAGATTTTACAAAATATATATGAGTCCTAAATATCTAAATCTATATTAAACTACTGAGAGAAATGAAAAATATCCTAAATAGAGACATGCTTTTTTCATGCATTCGAATAATCCTTATTTCTCTAATTTCAATTCTGCACAAAATATTCTATAGACTCAATGCAACTCCCATCAAATTGCAGTATTTAAAAATATATACAAGTAATTCTACGATGTATATGGAATACAAATCACCTAGAATACCTAAATAATTGTTGGAAAATAAGGAATAAGAAATTGTTGAAAAATAAGGAATCAGATACTATCTGATTTCAAGGTTTACTTTAATGTACAAAGGTACAGCAATCAAGAGGTGTAGTGCTGGAATAACAACAGGGCAATGGGACAGAAATGAGAATCTGGAAGCACATTATCTATAAATGGTCAACTGATATTTTCCATGGTTTGCAAAGAAATTCAATAGAAAAAGAAAAATATTTTTGACAAATAGTACTAGAAAAACTGGATACCCATATGGAGAAAAGAAGGATCAACTACTTCAGAACACTATACAAACAAATTAAATAGATTACACACCAACATTTTAAAAATGAAGGCATTAAGTTTGTATAATATCAGGGAAAATAATGGTTGCCATTTTCCATCAACTAAACTTCATCAAATGAAAACCTTCCCTCAAAAATTACTGAGCAACTGATATTAAGGGCTAAAGTAGAAGGCAAATGTTTTGAGAATGATGAGGGCAACAAATGTACATATGTGCTTGACAAAATGGATGGATGTAAGAACTGTGATAA
Organism: Echinops telfairi; assembly: GCF_000313985.2. Taxonomy (NCBI): domain Eukaryota; kingdom Metazoa; phylum Chordata; class Mammalia; order Afrosoricida; family Tenrecidae; genus Echinops; species Echinops telfairi. The sequence continues at coordinate 7,443,253 of NW_022109980.1, forward strand.
GAACTGTACGAGTCCCCAATAAAATAATTTTTTTTAAATGAGAACTGTAAGAGCCCCCAATAAAAGGCTGTATAATAAAATATTAAAGTAAGAAATCATTACATTTAGAAAAAAAATACTATTTGCAAAACAGATAGTCGATCCAATAATTAAGAAGATATATTTATATCACATATATCTAACACAAGCCTTGTATGGAAACTGGATGAATAACTCAATAAAATAACAAAACAGCAAATCAAAAGTACATAAAAACCTTTTCATGCATTTGTTTTAAAGCTTACCTAACGGGTGGCGGGGGGATTCAAAAGGTGCATAGGGAAAAAGCTACTGTATACAAACATTTCTGGGGTGAGGACCAGGCAGTATGGCAGGGACCAGACCAAATACAGGGATACATATGGTAGACAACTAAAAAGGAGGTGAGGAAAGGGGAAAAAAATAATAATAAAGAAGAAATGCGTAGCGGGGAACACAGGGCACTAACCCACCCAAGGGGAGGGTATTGTTTCTATCTCCACAGGGAGAGAGGAACCAGACTTCAACCCAGTGCTCCATGATGTGATGCAACATGCCGGCGTGGAGTAGGGAACCAATGGAGAGGTATGGGCCATCTACCTCAGAAGCAACAAAGCCCACATGGAAGCACACCAGCCTGCATGATCATGAGGTGCTGAAGAGATCATTTATCAGGCATCAAAGAACAAAAAAAATAACATAATTGTGTGCTTACCTCCATGATACCTTTGCTGAAGACAAATGGGTGCATAAGCAAATGTGGC
>NW_022109980.1:7444457-7469791 GCF_000313985.2 Echinops telfairi
AGGACCAGTGGTGAGAGTGGCGATACTGGGAGGGTGGAGGGCAGGTGGGTTGGGGGGAGGAACTGATTACAAGGTTCTACATATAACCTCCTCCTTGGGGGATGGACAACAGAAAAGTGGGTGAAGGGAGACGTCAGACAGGGCAAGATATGACAAAATAATAATTTATGAATTACCAAGGGTTCATGAGGGAGGGGGAAGCAGGGAGGGAGGGGAAAAATGAGCAGCTGATGCCAGGGGCTTAGGTGGAGAGCAAATGCTTTGATAATGATGAAGGCAATGAATGTACAAATGAGCTTTACACAGTTGATGTATGTATGGATTGTGATAAAAGTTGTATGAGCTCCTAATAAAACGATAAAAAAACACGTTTTCATGCATAAAAGAAGATGTAGGAAGGGCAAGTAAGTATATAAAAAGATCATTTATATTGTCAGTCTTCAAGAAAATACAAATGAGACCCACAAAAGAAGACACTAAGCTTCACTCACTTTTGTTGTTGGGTGCCATGGAGTGAGTTGCGACCCAAACAACATATGCACGGCAGAGAGAAACATGGTGCAGCCTCACAATTGTTCTTATGATTAAGCCCAATGTTGAAGCCACTATGTCAGTCCATCTCAGTGAGGATCTTCCTCTTTATTAACTACCGCTCCACTTTACCAAGCATGATGTTCTTCTCCAAGGACTAGATGCTCCTGACAACATGTCCTAAGTATGTTAGACAAAGATTCACTGTCCTTGTCCTTAAGGAGCACTCTGGATCAGGAGGCAGTTATACTTCTTGCAGGAAAGATATTTTGTTCTTTCAGCAGTCTTTACTCTTTTCATTAGTTTTCTCTAGCACCACAATTCAAATGCTTTGATTCTTCTTCAGTCTTTTTATTCAATGTTCAACTTCAAATGCATATGAGGCCAAGAAAATAAACTGGCTGGGGTGAGGCACATCTTACTCCTTTATGTAAAATCCTTGCTTTTCAACACTTTATAGAGGTTTTGTGCAGCAGATTTACCCACACGGAGTGTCCTCTGAACCAAGGGCCCCATCCTCCAGCACTGTCTTCAAGTCAATAGATAATGGCGAAAATTGGCCAACGTGAGGATTTCCCAAATTATCTTCTGCCAAAGTAGATAGAAACATTGAAACATGAGAAGCAATGATTCCTTTTTATACATTTATGCAACAGTTGCCGTATTGGAGCATTCTCCACTATCGGACCCACAATATTCTTTCAGTGGAAGACCCTGGAACTGTATTTCTTCCAAGAAATATTTGTTTGGTTGGTTTTTGGCAGTCCATAGTGCTTTCGATATTTTTTTTTTGCCAAAGTTACAGTTCAAATCCATCCACTCTTCTTCTGTTTTCCTTACTCAGTGCCAAATTTCACATGTATATAAGGTAATGGAACATACCATGACTTTGATCAGACTCACCTTGGTCCTTAAAGTAATATCCATGCTATTGAATGGTTTAAAGAGTTTTTTTTTAATTTATCCAATGCAATTCATGTGATTACTTTATTGCTGCTTCCATGTGTATAGATTGTGGATCCAATCAAAACAATATTCTTGAGATGTTCAATCTTTTCTCCTATTACCATGATGTTACCTATCTGACCAGTTGTGAGGATTTAGGCTGCAATCCTTGAACTTCATCAACGAGCTTTTCAAGACTTCTTTGCTTACAGGAATCAACGCTCAGTTTTCCGCATATTGAAGTTATTAATAAGCTTTCCTACAATTCTTATACTGCATCCTTTTTCATATAGTACATTTTTCATGATTATTTGCTCATTAGACAGATTGCATGAATATGATGAAACCATTTGTGATTTCAAATCATGCAATCTTCCCATGTTTTGTTCATACATCGGCCTCTTAATCCATGTACTAGTGTGTTAGTCTGGGTAGACTAGAGAAACAAATCCAGGGAGACTCATATGTGTATAAGAAAGAGCATTTTTTTACTCATTTTTTACTCATTTTTATTGGGGGCTCATACAACTCTTATCAAAATACATACATACATCCATTGTGTCAAGCACATTTGTGCATTCGTTGCCATCATCATTCTCAAAACATTTGCTCTCCACCTAAGCCCTTGGCATCAGCTCCTCATTTTCCCCCCACACTCCCACCTCCCCACTCCCTTGTAAACCCTTGAAAATATATAAATTATTATTTTGTCATATCTTATACTGTCCAATGTATCCCTTCAGCCACTTTTCTGTCATCCATCCCCGAGGGAGGAGGTTACATGTAGGTCTCTGTAATCAGTTTCGCCTTTCCACCCCACACTCCCGGTATTGCCACTCTCACCACTGGTCCTGAAGGGATCATCGGTCCTGGATTCATAGTGTTTCCACTTCCTATCTGTACCAGTGTATATACTCTGGTCTAGCCGGGTTTGTAAGGTAGCATTGGGATCATGATAGTGGGGGGGGGGGCAGGAAGTATTAGGGACTAAAGGAAAGTTGTATGTTTCATCATTGCTACACTGCACCCTGACTGGCTCATCTCCTCCCAGCGACCCTTCCATAAGGGGATGTCCAGTTGCCTACAGATGGACTTTGGGTCTCCACTCCGCACTCCCCCTCATTCACAATTATATGATATTTTGTTCTTGGATGCCTGATACCTGATCCCTTCGACACCTCGTGATCACACATGCTGCTGTGCTTCTTCCATGTGGGCTTTGTTGCTTCTGAGCTGGATGGGCACTTGTTTACCTTCAAGCCTTTAAAACCGCAGATACTATATTTTTTGATAGACAGGCACCATCAGTTTTCTTCACCACATTTGCGTATGAACCCATTTGTCTTCAGCGATCATATCATGGAGGTGAGCACACAATGATATGATTCTTTGTTCTTTGATGGATGATAACTGATCCCTTCAGCACCTCGTGTCTTCAGTGATTGTGTTGGGAAGGTAGGCATCATGGAGTGCCAGTTTAATAGAACAAAATATTCTTACATTGAGGGAGTACTTGAGTGGAGGCCCAATGTCCATCTGCTACCTTCACACTAAGCCAATAAATATATGCATGTAGATCTATTTAGCCATCCTCATATATAAATGTATTTACCTATGTACATGCCTGTTAGACCTCTATAAATGTCCTTTGTTTCCCAGCTCTTTCCTCTATTTCCTTTTACTTTCCCCTTGTCCCACTTTGATGCTCAGCCTACATTTGATCAAGGGTAATGTAACCGAGAGGAATTACAGAAACCCCAAAGTAAGAGCTTTATATACAAGAGCAATTGAATATTGAGAAAACATCCCAGCCCAGTCCAGATCAAGTCCATAAGTCCAATATTAGCCCATATGTCCAATCTATAAATTCCTATTCAGATTCATGCAACACATGCAATGACGCCAAATGCATGAAGATCAGAGGCCAGTGAGTGAAAATCTTGTGGATCCAGTGGAGGGAAGCATCTCAGCACTGACAGGTATCTCCATGTAGCTCCTTCAGTTCCAGGGCTCTAGTGTAGCTCTTGTGTCAGGGCTACAGGAATATCTCACAGGGAGGGAGTGTGTGTCCTGCCTCCAGTGAGCTATGTATCTTCTTTGTGTCTCCAAATGAGGTCATAACCCCATCCCTTCACTCAAGTCTCAATTAACAACAGATTATGTAACTACCACAACTAGTTTTGCATGAGCAAAATTTAGTGCTCTGAAATTCCCATTTTTCTCAAGGCTAGCTATAGTTCGTTATGATACACACAGTTGAATGTCTTTGCATGGTTAATAAGACACAAGTAAATACCAATGGATATTTAGCCAAGATTCATCTGACATTAGCAATGATCTCTCTTGTTCCATGTCTTCTTCTGAATCTGGCCTGAACCTTTGCCAGCTCCCTGTTAATATATTGTTTCAAGCACCTTTGAATTATCTTTAGCAAAAATTTACTTGCATGTGATATTAATGATATTGTTCTGCAATCTAAGTAATCTGTTGGGTCACCTTTCTTTGAAATGGGTAAAAATATGGTTATTTTTGCAGCCATTGACTAAGAAAATATCTTTCAAATATCCTAGCATCGATGAGTGAATGCTGCCAGTGCTTCCTAAGCTTGTTGAAATATTTCAATTGGTATTCCATTAATTCCTGGGATTTGTTTTTAGGATAATGTCTTCAGTGCAGCTTGGACTTATCCCTTCAGTATCATTGGTTTTCAATCATAATTGACTTATCATAGTAAATCATATGATTTTAGGATTCAAAATTGCCACTCTCAGTTACTAATGCCTGGAATATCAATCTGTATGAGTTCCATTTTGTTTTTAGCACCTTCCAATTTCACAGACACACACTTCAAATATTTTACTTTCCTGTTATTAATAGATGTTTGCAGCTGTTTCTTCTTGTTTTGAGTTGTTCCCCATCAGCAATTGAAGAGACCTTTTATCTATCCACTTTATTATGGTTGGTTCTCATAAGAGAAGGAAGCTCTTTCTTAATCATATTTTTAGTGCTTTCCAAGCTGCGGTTCTGTTATTCTGGCATTATCTCTGACAATGATCTGCTGCTGTTCAGGAGGTTTGCAGTATTTGAAAATGAACTGCTGCTGTCCATGAGCTTTTCAGCGGCTAATTTCTATAGAGTGGCAACCTATTCCTTCTTTGTATTCTCTTCTTAATCTGGAAACTCTGCAGGAACCTGGTTACTTTGGATGACCTTTCTGGTATTTGTAATACCAGCAACAAAGCTTTCAGTATCATAGCAACATGCAAGCCATTACAGAATGACTAATGGACTAAGTGTTTATAAGTAAAGAAGAACTAACTGTAGCATTTAGTAAATATTAATCTTTAGCATTTCTGACAGTTGCTCAAGTATTAGTCATTCACAGTAAGTTTTCTGAAATGCCTCAACATAATCTTTTATAAAGGGGAGCCCCTAATGAGTAATTCGTATTAGATCTTGCCTAGTAAACATTCCCTTTGGGATGCTGCATACGATATTCCACTGTGTGGATAGGGTTTTTCTGTGACTCAGTGCTATGTAACGTTCAGCCACTATCCATCTTTCTATATGAATCCACTTAGGTCTAACATCCAAACTGAAAGATAATTCCCTGGGAATTCTAATCTGACTATTATCCAGCTCAGGTGTATTTAATAGAGTTTTACACTGTATCTCGTTTAGAATAACAGAGCATCTATCTATAACTGAATTCCTCTTGCCAGGTACCTTTATATTGTGATGCATTGTAGTAAAGGGAATTATATTTAGTATTTGTGTTGGAGAAGGTTGGGGCTTGACCAGCACAAGATCATCACACAATGTTATGTCCCACTTTAAGCCATTTGCCAACATTACTTTATCATTTACTTGCTTTTCCTCATGTGGTGGCCTTAGAAACATTTAGAAATTAAAGCATTCTGTGAGGGCAGATACATTATATTAAGTGCTTTGGATTCTCAACAACTAAGACAGCGCCAAAACAAAAAACCAAACTGATTGTAATAGAGTTGAGGTTGACTCATAGAGACAGAGTACAACCGCCCTTGTGAGTTTCTGAGACTGTAAGCTCTTTATGAGAATAGAAAATCCCATCTTTCTCCCTTGAAGCTGGGTGGTGGTTTTCGAACTACTGACCTTACAGTTAGCAGCCTAATTCACAACCACTATGACTCTAGGGCCCCTAACATAATACCAGGAACATGGAAAATACCTAATATATATTTATTGAAAGGTGGAAACTTCAAAATCACTAGACATGATTGGCATTGCTGTAATGGAGGAAAGTAGGCCTCCCACGGTTTGTTGTGCAAACTGACAATACCTATTATTAACATCATGTAGAAATAACAGGGAATGATTTAGATCTCAATTATTTCATGATATCTTTGGCAGATTTAGTACAGCTGGCATTATCTTACAAATGAATTAGTGCAGAAATACAAACAAAAATTACATTACAACTAAATGCTGTATAAATGAGAAAATGACATGCCCTTAAAATAAGATATCTGGCCATTTGATTATTTTTCATTTTTCTTGTAGCAGCATAGTATTATTCCCTCTCTATTTTTGTTCCAACTACACATGATGCTTCAGGAGCAAATGTATTTTGGCAACACTGAGTCATTTTCAGAGAATTTTTTTTTGGTCTGATGGAAGTAGGCAATTTATATTGTATATTGTAACTTTAAAATAATTTTATTAGGGGCTCTTACAGCTTTTAAAACAACCCATACATCCATTGTGTCAATCACACTTGTACATATGTTGCCATCAACTTTTTCAAAACATTTTCTTTCTACTTGAGCCCTTGCTATTAGGTCCTCATTTTTTTTCTCCCTCCCCCACCCTTCCACCCTTCCTGTATTTAAGAAAATACCAATCTTATGAATGGCAGCAAGTAAAATCTATTTTCTCAAGATAAGCAACTTGGCATATTTAAATCCTGTACACACTATAGATCTTGTGGCAAGTATTTCCTGATTTTAGCTCATATGCATAACCTACTTATTCTGTCACTGAAATCGCAAGCCATATTTAATAGGAAATGAAGACAAAAAGAAAAACTTCCTCCTTTGCTCTGCCATATGATTCATTATATTGTTGCTTTTACAGCAGAATAAACACTGCAGAAATGCAAGTTCAACTTTTTGATTGCCTTTAACATATGGCCTAGAACAGACTTGTAAGCATCAGTCTTTTCCTGCAGCATAATTTCGTTTTCTAAACACCGAAATGTCTTTGAACTGGAGGGGACACTCTTTTTAAAACCAGCAAATGTGATACCTGTCAACAAGGATAAACATGGTATTAATGAGATTGTATGTTAATGCATTAAACTAGTAGAATATCAGCAGGATATCAGTTTCATTGCCAGCTGATTTTTAGAGATGAGCCACCACTTGAATTAGTGTTAGTGATAAATTATTTCCAAGTAGTATTAATCATACTCACTGGGAAATTAAAATGTCATAAAATGATGAAGTGTTAAAGAAACAGTATCTCACATCTATACTTGCATATGCAGCACAATAACACCAGTGTGTCTTCTCAAGAACATTCATGAAGAATCCTGTTTTGAAGATGGCATGGAGCGATGAAAGTGATTTAGCATTCTACTCCCTCTTTCACCCATGCTTAATAAAACTAAACATTGTCTTAAAGTGAAAAATGGTATACATAATATTGTAATCATTGCTTTTAAAACAAGAAATAAGAAAAAGAAGACCCTTATATTTTTCGGTGGTATTCTTTTTGCAGCTATGTGATTTCAGAAATTCTGACTAAATAGGATCTCGAATTCACTCTACAAATGAATTCATCTTTCCATAGTCTGCTTTGAAAAGATTGTTGGTTCTTGTACAAAGTTAGTATATAATATATAGATATCTTCTTCTACAACAAAGATGTGTACTCTTTGGAACTTAATAGAGGAGGTTTGTAAAATACAGCCTTTAATTTTAAGAACATTATTCTTCATTTCTGTAACTACATTTTGGAATATTCAAAAATTACAAATTCAGCACTGTGCTCATCTACATTATATTAAGAGATTGCCTGTAAAATTGAAAATTAATTCAAACTTAACACAAATATAAAATATTTAATATGCCACATATATTGCTTTGTAATCCATTAACTATAGGATAGTCAACATATTAAAATGTTTTAAATATATAAATATTGGACAATATGATTAATCAAAATTTCTGTGATGAATTATAGAAGTAAAATAGAGAGATAAATTATGCATGTCCTAAATTATTTCAGGTAAATAAGAAATCTATTACTATTAAACAAAATTTATAATTTAAAAAAAGTCAGAAAGAATGGTGGTTTTCACTAGCAGCTTCTTCCCAACAATAACTTGCCTCATAAGAAATGATGACTTTGAAACAAATGGTCCTAGATAAGAGTTCAAAAGTAGTTCCAATAATCCAAATTATAGTTGCTACAAATTCACCTGATAATACTAGTCATAGCATCAATTTCATTTTATTTTAATCTTCCTAGTCACATTTCTAGAATGAAATAATCTTGATTTCCTTATCATAATGCTAAATAGTTTGTTCGATAATGTGTCATTTATATTAGAAAATTAATTATTGAACTTTAACATAAAGAATTCTCACAACTATACCAATAAGGAACATCCCGATTAATTGGGGAAAAGACTGAATTTTAGGATTTCATTTTATTTGAAATAAATATGCATGAAAGCAATAGTCAAAAACCAGGCACATTGCAATGGGCAAATCTGCTATACAATACCTCTTTGAAGTGTTAAAAAGGCAAGCTATCACTTTGAGAACTAAGTTTAGTCTGACACAAACCACAGTGTTTTCAGCTGCCTCATATGCATACTAAAGTCAGCATACACATTCTGAAATCTAGTAAATTTCAGAAGTGAATCAAGAACACCAAAGAAGAATCAATGCCTTTGAATTATGGTGTTGGCAAAGACATTTGAATATACCATGGACTGCGAGAACAATCGAATCTATCATGGAGAAAATATAGCCAGGACACTTTAGTAAGGAGGATGATGAAATTTTGTCTCAAATACTTTAGGCATGCAACCAGGGGAGACAAGTCCTTAGAAGAAGATTTCTGGGTCAACACAAGAGCGGAAGATTCTCAATGAGATAGGTTGGAGATACCGGGACTGTTGCAATGGGCTCAAAGCACAAGGTTGTGAAGATGCTACAGGACCAGAATGCGGTTTACTCTAGTGCATATAGAATCACTGCAAGTTTTATCCAATTCAAAGACACCTAACAGCAACAACTTCACCAGAGGAATATGAAGTTTCAGAATTTTCCATTTTTAGGTGGCTGTGTCTATAACAGATTCCTTCATGAAAATGCAGAACGACATGGAGTGTTATCCAACCCCAAATTGCATTGTATTTATCCTATTAAAAAAAACTCTAGGACTGTACAACTAGGAATAAAAAGGATCATTTTACTGCACTTTGTAATCCTTCTAGAGATATCCCATTCCTATTTCTGCCGAAATTTTCTTTCCCCTTCCTCCAATTTCTCATCACTTACATTCTTCTAATTTTTTTATATTGTGTTTAGAGTTCCATAACTGCTAAAAGCAGTTGTCTACAAAGTCACCAATTCCAACAGTCTCTTCTCTGTTCTCCATCTTTCACCAGCATTTTCTCTTTTTAAATATTTGATATTCTGGATTTCTTTATTTGCCTAATGTGTTAGTCTGGGTACTTTGGAGAAACAAATTCACAGCAACTCATGTATAAGAGAGTTTTATGTAAAGAAAACGTGCGTCATGAAAACATCCCAACCCAATGCTGCCCAAGCCCACAAGTCCAACATTAACCCATTTACCCAACACCAGTCCACAAGTCCTCCACCTCACAAAACAGAGGCAATGATGCCAACTGCAGGAGGAAAGCTGAGTCAGTGAATGAATAAGCATCTCAGCACTGGCAGGGGTCTCCACATGGCTGCTCCAGCACCCAGGGCTGCATCGGGATAGGTCCATGCGGCTTCTCCTTGGGGATGTCTTGTAGGAAGTCAATCTTGCAAGCTGAAGCAGGGAACTGCTAAAGCAGCTGCACCCGATGCAACCATCACAAAACAAGAGACCCGAGAACTAGAAAGGCGAGGCTTCACCACCCATTTATCTCTCTGCCTTTCAACCAGCCTCACCTAATATGGCTTTATCTTTATGAGTCAATTTAAACATTTTTATATGTTGGTGTAAAGATAGTTGCATATTTAAAAATCTGTTAATATTCATAAATAGGTTTTTCAATAAAAATAGTCTTTAGTAATACAACTGTTACTCTTCTGATGACAGCTGTGTTTAAGCTTTGGGCCTTTTTTGTTTTTAACTTTTGATCGTGAATCTGGTAAAGCATACCGATTTTATATTCAATAATTCACACAGAAGATTTTGTTTCACGTCATTGGTTGCAATGACTTATCTCACTTCCTCCTGGTGTTTCCTGTTTCCATTCTTCCATTTTTCCTAATCTGTCTGATCTTTGTGCTTGGGTAAACGCTATCCTTTTGATCTCTATGGTTGATTGTTCTAAGGTATGCACACCACTGTAATATTCCCTTTATTGCCTATTGTTTGACTTAGAATTGAGACATGGGGTTGAGTTAAATTCTACATTTGTAGATGGCAAAAGGACATGGTTTTGGAGAATTCCACCAGTCTGTATTTAATCCGTAAACCTGATCTGTTTTATAATACCTAGTTTTGTTCCACAATTTTCTCCCCCTCTATTTGGGACCTTCTAATGCAATCCTTTTCAGAGCATTTGACAACGGAACCCAGGCACCATCCACTTTTTCTGATCTCATGGTTGCAGAAACCAATGCTCGCATGGTCCGTTAGTCCACAAAACTACTTGTTTACATGTGTCTTCAATTTTAATTACTCCAATTTCCTCCAGACAGGGAGACACTTGTGAGATACCAGCTCTCGCAAATCAAACAAGGGTCAAGAGGGGCACAGGTTGCAATTGAGATAGAGTAGACATAAAGATAAGATAAAGTTGGGGCATATCGGCTTGTTGAGAAGTATATCCAAGTCCCAGATCTTCATTTGAGGCAGGCTTATATACAACACTTGTTATTTACCCTGCCCCCTGTGACAAGGTCTCACACACAGAGCTTGTTGACAATCATTTGAAGGCCAACCAAAAGCAATACTATTTTACCTAATTTGTCTGTGGTCAGGAGGAGAAGAGAAAGCCAGGAACAGGGAATAAATGATATTTTGCCGAATGCTGTTTTCCAGCTGCATCCCAGGGAGCAAGAGGGAAAGTGTCCATTGTTTCTTAGATGAAGGTCAGATCATTCAGTGCATCAGCTCCTTGGGCTGAGCTGAAGTCCCTTCCCATGGCCCTTGCCTAAACTGTGGAATGTAATGGTCTTATACTACTTGAAAAGGGGAATGAAGTACAGACTGTCCCGTGAATGCACTTTGTTACTTGGAAGCCCAGGAATTCCTTTCCCAGAGTTCATCTTAAGAAAATATGCTTCCATAGGTGGCCACACATAATCTTTAAATACCCCAATTGCTACTCAACAAAGTAGAAGATAGAACATTGCCTTTGTAGACTGTCTTACACTGATTGACCTTGCTGTCACTGAGACTATAGTCTTGAACCCTTAGGCGCAAGAATTCATTCCCTTAAGGTGTTCGGTTATGTCTAAGAAATTTTCATAACTTTACACCCTATAGACTCCACCGCATTCATGGATATATTTGAAGCAAAGGTAAATATCTATGTACAAATATCCAGAAGCTTACACACACATTAACACACATGCACACACATGCACACATACATACTCCCACTCCTTCTTCCACACCTGTTCAGCCTGTGTGTTAATCTACATGTAGATCATTGCTATTTTACTCAAATTTTTGTAGCTTCCTTGTATCCCATATTCAGGAGCATCTCCCATTTATTGGACCACAGGCTATTTTAAGGCCTCTGACTGGTTTTCGATTATATCTCAAGAGTGTAGTGGAGTAGCTGATAAATACCATATATTCAATAATTCTTTACGACATGAATGGATCGGTAATATAGAGATATATTATATTAAATAAGGAATTCGTTGCCTCAGCAATTTTAAGGGTCAATATTCCAGCCAATGAAAATTTTTGGAGAACTGAAAAATGATTAGAAAGAAGAGCATTTTATAAGTTAAGGCATTTCACAGGATTTGAATTTCTGACAGGGCTGTACACATTTTCCTTACTATGTGATGTGAAAATTTTACAAAATATTGTGCATATTAGAAGTGGGTAATGCTGAAGAGTGTTGTCTTGTTAGGCTCTAAGAATATACAGGTGTTAAGTATGCAACTTTAGTCATTGGCTGGTTCTCAATTAATAATATGTCCTTTATTTTGCCTCAAAATAAATAAATAAATACATTTATAACTGGTATTTGGGCCTTTACAAAGCCTTGTACTACAAAGTCCTGTACTTTTCCATAAATTTGTTCTAATCTTGCTCTAAGCTTTGTAAATCTCAACCAATCACAAACAGTTAAGTTTGCCCTTCTGCTGTCTTTTTAAGCCTTTGTAAGTGAACAAGAACATTTCAAGCGACAGCACCAGGGATATTTTACTTTGCATTTCTCATTTTTTCCGTCTTGCAGACCATCTATATGCCATTGATAATATTAATAAAATATCCTGAGTCTCCACATTAGTAGAAGGTGTGACTCAAGTCACCACCCTTTATGTCCTTAGGGATACGATCCCATGGAAGACAAGACACACACACACACACACACACACACACACACACACACCTCCATTAAAGTCATTCCTTTTGTGACTTCCATTTTCTGTCTGAACATTGGTAGAAATGAGAACTGTTGTCACTTATAGACATCTTGGTTTCTGGCTTTGGACTACTCTGGTTCTTCGAACTTGATTTGTGGTCTATCATTTGGCTTAATTTCACTAGCTTTTGTAGCCTTGTGGATGAGGGGGATCCTCAAAGCAGACATCTGAGCTTAAAATTTGGAATTCAGTAGCATCCACAACCACATGAGACATTTCCCTGATGCTTTGTGAGTTCTGTGAGATTTTGCAGCTAACTGCAGAGCCCAGGGAAATGAGGGAATATACTAAGGGGAGGAGTGGCAGTAGACATAGGAAAAATGGAGTGGCATAGCATCTTGGAAAAGTTGGACATTTGGGGTATATTTAATACACACCTCCTTTGGACTAGTCTTATACTAATTCTTGTAAAATAAATTATTTTTAAATTATATAAATCTGTTTTTAAGTGTATTAAAATAAGTAAATTACTTATTTTGCTTGACATGACAGGGCTTTAAAAAAAGAAAACAAATATCACATAAGACCATTATTATATGTGGTGAGGATATTATATGGTGCCCAAATATCAGATAAAATAGCAACTGAGGCCCATACAAGCATCCATCTAAGTGAGAGGTCAACTAAATCCACATGGAAGAAGCACACCATCATTGATCACCAAAGGATTATAAATCATATAATCCAAAGTCGAAGGAGGGAATACTATCAGAGCCTAAACTATAAGAATGCGGCTTGCATAAGGCTATGGATGACAGTGGGAGCCCAGGATGCATTTATGAGATCCACACAGGAAATAAGCCTCTGGTGATTTCTCTCTATCCATAATAGAGGGATGGGAGGAAATGGTTACTAAATGAAATGCATTGGAGAGATAACTATAGAAAAGCAAAATTATAAACCTGATTTGAATGGTTAAAACCATGTCAGGTTTTCCCAACTCTGATGCAGGTTAGGCCTGATCTGGTTTTCAATATTTTTTGTATTGGTTTGTTTATTTGGGGGTTTATCTCAGATGTGTTATGTCGTTGGGGTTGGCACTCTTGAATTTTTACTATGTTTTTTTTCTTTTTAAATATATGAACCACAGGATTGGTGAACCTATTGGGACAGCAAGTAGAATAAGGGTTTCTGGCAGAGAGGTACAATGGTGGTGGCAGGGGGTGCAAAAGGGAGCTTTATGTCAAGGAGTTCAGGAAGGAAAAGACTGTTTTAAAACTAATTGTAGTAGCAACTGCAAAATACGGCTTGATGTGGTTGAACTATGGAATGATATGTGTATTAACGCCCAATAAAAATGCTTTTGAGAAAAAAAACACTATTATAAAAGTCAAGAAAATGTTTTCACAAAAGAAATACATTATTTAAACGTTACCAGTGGTTGAAGTGGAAGAAGAGGCAAATCACTAGCTAAAGATTAGACACACATTACTTGAGTGGACAGGAAGGTAAAATACAATAAGGAGAAGTCATCAAAATAAATGATCAAGACAAAGAAAGACACTGGGAAGAGTAAAAATATTAAAGCTAATAGAAGTAAAGATAATTGCTCCTCCCACAGCTCTCTTCATTTTCATCTGGATTCAGTCATTAATTTAATAGCCACTCAGAACTCACATATAACACTCATGATGATGGTGTCTATTAAAAAAATTAGCATGCTGCAATTCAGGTGAAAACTGCTCAGTGAACAGTTCTTCAGTCGGGACACTTGCTTCCCTGCCATGCCCAAAGACAGACCTCTCTCTGGCCCTCAGCCATTTAGCCTGGTCTTTGCTCTGCTTGAGTAATGTTACAAAACTCTTTTAGAGCCACCCCACTGATATAAGCCTCAACCTGTAGTTAATAGCTCTCAGCTCTATGGGTCAGCAAACCCAGCTTCCTCAATGAAGTGGCCAAGCCACCTTCCTGCCTCAAAGCATTCAGCTTTATTTTCTTTATGGGCATAGAAGTTCTCCACTATGGCTCGTGCCTCTGCTCTTGCTGCTCTCCTGCTGCTTCTATGGTGTCAGAGGTCCCCTGAATCAAGAAGGTTCAATGCACAGGGGTCCCAGGGTTCAAAGGATGTGTTGTGCTCCTGGCTCTTCTCTCCTTTTGGTAGTGACATCCCTTTGCCCACTTCTTGGCCTACTTTGTAACCTGTAGGATGGCAATCACAATTAGCCCTCTAAACATTCACTCATGGCTGAATTATCATCCAATCCCTATATTCTCTCTAACTTTCTTACCCAGTCCCATCAGAAAAATGTGGGTTACTTGGGGGGGGGGCAGTAACATAGGCTATTGCTAGAAGAGCAATATTAAATAATTCATTGCATTGAAATACTATTATATATGCCAGTCTGCAATAATACTAATAACATTTTATTAAAGAAAATATTACTGTGAAATACATCATGACTCCCAAAAGCACCAAAACCAGTGCCTATGATAGCAGCAAGTGGCAAAGGAAAACAATTTATAACAGAACAAAAAGTTCTTGAACAACATGAAGATGGAAAATCATCAAATGCCATGGCTCAGATTTAGGCATTCCACCCTCAACAAGCATGTTCTTGTTGTGTCAGTGAATTGGTCCTGATCCACAGGGACTCTATACACAACAGAACAACAAACTATCTGGTCCTGCGCCATCCTTACAATTGTTCCTGCTCTTGAGTCCATTGCTGTAGCTCCTGTTTGTGGTAAACTGAAGACTTGGTAGAAAGTGTTTGACCTTATTTCTGCACACACAACCGCGGGCATGGAAAACTAGCCCTATTTTGAGAAAGAGATGGAAATTGTTCCAAGACAGAAGTGTTTCAAATACACATACTCCTGACTGGATAATATAGTCCCTGAAATAGCCCTCCCTTACGTAGCAGGCTTAAAAAAGCTACCATAAACGAGGTCTCATACTTGCATCTGGCTACTCACAATGCCCGAAGGTTATCTGCAGATAGGAGCAGTAAGGTTCTATAGTGAGCCAACCACAAAAGATTAAATAATTCAGTGCATTTAAGTACTATTAGATACACAATCCTGAAATAATACTAATAACATTTTTAAAAGAAAATATTACTGTGAAATGCACCATGACTCCCAAATGCACCAAACACTATTTGAACATCTCGTATTCATACGGATCAGAGATTACTACCCTTGGAGAGGACTCCAAGGGGTTCTAGGTCAACTAGGATTAAGTTAAGATGATGACTCAACACATTGCTGGTTTACTATGTTAACCGCTTATGATATTACCTATTGATAATATTACGTTAGCTGTATGACGTGCATGCCATATGAAAGATCTGTAAGCCCCATTGGAAAATATACTCACCGTCTCTGTGCTGACATGGGACAAGGAGCCACTGTGCTCCATTGTCTATCTTTAATAGTGTCCATAATCTCAAAATTGCTCCTGAGAACCCATTCAATGGTCGGGCCCCCAACATCTGTGTAAATTGATATCATTGATGGTGTTCCTCTGGTTTGCTGCCCCTCTACTCTATCAAGCATGATGTCCTTCTCCAGAGACGGATCTCTCCTGATATGTTAGTCTGGGTAGACTAGGGAAACAAATTCCTGGACACTCATATGTGTGTAAGAAAGAGCTTTATATACAAGAACAATTGAATATTGAGAAAACATCCCAACCCACTCCAAATCAAGCCCATAAGTCTGATATAAGCCCATATGTCTGATACCAATCTATAAAGTCCTCTCCAGACTCACACAACACATGTAATAACGCCAAATGCAAGATCACAGGCCAGTGGGTGAAAAGTCTTGTGGATCCTGTGGCAATGTAGGCATCTCAGAGCTGCCAAGGGTCTCCATAGCTCCTCCAGCTCCAGAGTTCTACCCGTATCAGCATAGCTCTATCAGGCTCTTTGTCAGTAATGTCTCTCAGGGAGTCCGCCTTTGGCACACCTCCAATGAATTATTTATCTCCTGCCTCAATATAAGGTCATAAAGCTCCAACCTGACTGACAGGCTAAGCTCCACCCCTTCACTCTTAAGTTAAATTGACAACATATTATGTTAGTATCACACCTGACAACAGATCCGAAGTATGTAAGACAAAATCTAGACATCTTTGCCTCTAAGGAGCACTCTGACTGTACTTTCAAGGCAGCTTTGTTTTTCCCTTTGGTACTTTCAATATTCTTTTCCAGCATAGCAATCCAAACTTATAAATTCTTCTGTATTGCTTATTCAATATCTAACTTTTACATACACATGAGGCAATTGAAAATACCATGGCTTGCGTCACAGGTACCTTAGTCCTCAGAGTAACACCTTTGTTTTTCAACACTTTAAAGAAGTCTTGTGCAGAAGATTGACCCAATGCAACACTCCACTTCGGTGCCATGAGGATTGATTGTGGAACCAAGAGAAACAAAATCCTTGACAACTTCCATCTTTTCTCTGTTTATCATGATGTCACCTATTGGTACAATTATCAGGATTTTGGTCTTCTTTACCCTGAGTTACAATCCACACTGAAGGCAGCAATCCTAGATAATCATTATGAAGATCCCCCCAAATAATGAAAATATTATCCAATCTGTTAAGACTGGCTCCACTGAAAGTTACAAGGCTAATGGAAATATAAGATTTGCCTATATTAGATATGCATAAATTGCTAATGACCTGTATTGAGAACAAAACACCAAAAAAAAGTTCTATAAGAACTTTGTTGACGGATCACAGCTAAGGTATAAAGACTGTTCAAGATATTAATAAATAAACATGACCAGACTATTATATGATGTTTGTAATGCCTTCATTTGTGTTCTCTATTTTATATTTCTCTTTTACCATAGGATTTTCAATGGCCTCATATGCATGTGAAAGTGAGACATTAAATAAAGAAGACAGAAGAATTGATGCTTTTGAATTATGGTGCTAGGGAAGAATATTGAAAGTGCAATAGACTTCCAAAAGGACCCAGAAGTCTATACTGGAAGAAGTACAGCTAGAATGCTTCTTAGAGGCAAGTATGGAGACACTTTGCCTCATGTACTTTAGACATGTTGGAAGGAGAGACCAGTTTCTGGAGAAGGACATCATGCTTGGTAAAGTTAAAGGGCAGCAAAAAAAAGAGGAAGGCCCTCAACAAGATGGATTGACACAGTGACTGCAATGATGGGATCAAACATAAAAAGATTTGTGAGCATGGCATGGGACAGGGTAATGTTTTGTTCAGTTGTACATAGGGTCACTGTGGGTCAGACCCAACTAGATGACCCCTAACTGCGATACAATTTTATTTCTCATGGTTCTAATATCCAGTGCAATGGCTGCACAGAACTAAAACACAAAATTCATGATTGAAGTGTGTATTAAAGAAGGCAATAATTTTAATATTAGTGAAACATGCTGCCCATGGACTCTTTAAATAATGAAACTTGAGGTTTAAATTATTTCCTTCAGTTTAAGAATATTTAGAGAGTGTTTCTGGCACATTTTACTATAAAATTGATTTTGTCTTCTCTCACCTGTTGTTTTCAAATTTTCTATTTGAGCTGCACTTTGGAATTTTTTATTTGCCTTTATTTTTATTGTATTATTTTAAAAATCACTTATTTTGCCACAATATTCCTTATTTCAGCTGTTTGCTTTACTTATTTTGCCATTTTAATAATAAGCTATTATTAACAACATGAAATCCAATTTTTAAATTATTTGCTGACACACAACATTTGATTTTCTATTTTCAATTTCCCTATTATATAATTTTAGTATTATTTCTTCCTATAATGTTCAGTATTTTCCATGAAGACCTAAACCCCTCTGCTTTGAATAACAGCTATTAAAGCTATTTCATTTAAGGTCTTTTTATATTTTGATTGTTTCATGTTATTATTTAGTTAGGCAGTTTTTAATGATTTATAGTTTCATTTCATTATAACATTCATTACATTTTTTCTTTTTAATCGTTATACTTATTGTTTTTAAAATGACTATTTAGTATAAGATATACATATATTTTGTCTGCTAATATAATAGAACATGGAGCTCATTAACAGTGTTATTTTCATAATTTATTTTATTGTGCTTTCATTTACATGGAAAAACGGTGCCTTTATTACAAATTATCTGACATTAGCCATATCAAAGGATTTCTCTGATTTCTGTATCTGTCACTCTTCCCTTCCCTCACTTTGGACATGATACTGCAAATCCATTTGGCTTTCTTATATATTTCTTATAATTATACATTTTTGCTAAAAGCTGCCACCAGCCAGAAATCAGCTACACATATCAAATTATGATTCTCTGAACCAGAGAATTTACTCCAACTGCCTTGTTCCAATGTAACCACAGTTAATTTAACAGAATTACAGTACTACAGCTTAAACCATTGGTTCTCAAGCTGGGGGTCGCAACCCCTTTGGGGGTCAAAAGACCCCTTCACAGTGGTTGCCCGCTTCATAACAGTAGCAAAATTACAGTTATCAAGTAGCAAGGAAAATACTTTTATGGTTGGGAGATCACCACAACATGAGGAACTGTCTTAAAGAGTCGCGGCATTAGCAAGGTTGAGAACCACTGGCTTAAACGCTTTCCTACTTTCTAGCATTCCCAAAATGTTTGAAAATAAGGATCAAGACTAGGATGGACACAACACTCATCTGTCAATTTGTCATACTGTGGGAGCTTGTTTGCTGATGTGATGCTGAACATTATGTCATTGGTATATCGAATGCTAAGAAGGTTACCTAAAATGAACATGGTTCATCAGAACTTCCAGACTAAGTACAGATGATGAAAAAGGAATAGGCTGTCCACTTTGAAGAATTAGCCACTGAAAACTTTGTGGATAAAGATGAATCTGGAGATTGCATGGTTAAATGTTGCAAGACCAATGATTCTTTATAGAAAGTACCTTTTCTCAACAACACAAAAGTCATGTATTTCTGCATATGAAATGCACAGAAATCAAATTGACTACATCTACAGGAAGCGACAATGAAGAAGCTTATTAGCAGTGAGAATCATGTCAGGGGCTGACTGTGGAACCGATCATCAATTGTTCCTATGTAAGTGCAAGGTGAATCTGAAGAAAATTGAAACAAGGTCATGAAAGCCAAAACACGACCTAAAATATATCCTATCTGAATAAGAATCACAAAAATACAGATTTACTGCATTGAGCACTAATGAGCTGTGAGAGGACATCAAAAATATCATACAAGAAGAAATACAAAGGTAATGAATATGGCGTAAAATAAAAAAAAGCTCATTGTGGATGTCAGGAAAGACTCAAACTTGCTTTTAATCATAGAGTACCTAAGGCATATGGAAGAAAAGATGAATTCAAGGATCTGAAGAGAAAATTTCAAAGGACATATAGAGAAGGTGAAGTAAAATATCATAATGAAATGTGCAAAACCTCAGAGTTATAAAACCAAAAAGAAATCCAGAATGCTCTCAAAATGTCTTAGCATGAAATAACTAAGGAAAAAAAAATCAAGTTTGAGTTATAGTACTGAAAGAGTTCATGGGCCACATATTGAAAGATGCAGGAAATATCCTAAGAAAATGGAAAGAATACGTAGTTACTGTACCAAAAAGATCTAGTCAACATTCCACCATTTCAAGAGATAGCATATGAGCAAGAACCAATTCAAGCTGCAATAAAAGTTGAACCAAAAGCAAGTTTCCAGCAGTTGATGGAATACAATTGAAATGTTCCAACTGGAAGCACTCAATTGTCAATACCAGATATTTGGAAGACAGCTACTTGACCAATTGACTGTAAGAAATTCATGTTTATACCCTTTCCAAAGAAAAGTGACCCAATAGAATTCTCAAATTATAGAACGATACCATTAATATCATATGCAAGTAAAATTTTGCTGAAGATTATCCAACAAAGTTTGCAGCAATTCATTGCTAGGGAGCTTCCAGAAGTTCAAATAGAATTCAGAAGAGGATATTGAACAAGGGATATAATTGTTGATATCAGATGTATCTTGGCCGAAAGGTAAGGATACCAGAAATATGTTTACTTCTCTTTCTTTGAATATACTAAGCTGTTCAACTATATAGACCTGAGATGGCAGACTGTGACTAATGAGCCATATGTGGCTATGAAGTAAAATTGACGGACAGTGGAGAAGTGGGTGAAGGGAGATGTCAGATGGTGTAAGATATGACAAAATAATAATAATTTATAAATTATTAAAGGTTAATAGAGGGAGGGAGAGCAGGGAGGGAGGGGGGAAATTAAGAGCTGATACCAAGGGCTCAAGTAGAAAGCAAACGTTTTGAGAATGATGAGGGAAACAAATGTACAAAAGTGCTTGACATAAAAAAATGTGCTTGACATAATGGATGTAAGTGTGGATTGTGATAGGAGTTGCACAAGGCCCCAATCAAATGATTTAATTATTTAAAAAAGGAAATTAAAATAAAATTATCACAGTTTTATTACATTTTAAAAGTATTATTCAGATAATGATGCTTTATTTGTAGGTTTATATTTATGGCTCTCTATAATAATTCTTAAATCATTGTGAAGCACAGGATTGACTCTTCCATCTCAAAAGTTGGCTGACCCCTGTTATAGACCATGACAAACTATGGATAGCCTTGAGAAGAATGGGAATCCCAGAACACTACATTGTGCTCATGTGGAAACTAAATATGCCTCAAGTGGCAGTTGTGCATACGCAAAATGGGAATACTTCATGGTTTAAGTTCAAAAATGTGTACACCAGAGGATGCGTTACATCCTCTCACCATTCTCATCCATTCTGTGTGCTAAGCAAATAATCGGAGAAGATAGGTGGCATGAAGAATGTACCACCAGGATTGGAGGAAGGCTTATTAACAACCTGTGATATTCAGTTGACATAACCTTGTTTGCTGAAAGTAAGGAAGACTTAAAGCACTTGGTATTAAATATCAAGGATAGCAGTCTTCAGTATGGATTAGAACTCAAGTTAATGAAAACCAACATCCTTCCAACAGGATCAGTAGGTAACACCCTGAAAAATGGAGAAAAGATTTAAGGTGTCAAGGATTTCATCTTGGATCCACATTTGATGCTCACAAGAGGAGCAGTCAAGAGATCAAAGGATGAATTGCATTGGGTAAATCTGCTCCATATGACCTGTTAATGTGCTGAAATCAAGGATGTTTCTTTGAGGAGTAAGGTGTGCCTGACCCAAGCCACAGTACTTTCAATTACCTCATATGTGAGTGAAAGTTGAACATTGAATAAGGACAACAAAAGGAGAAGTGATACAGTTGAATTATGGTGCTGGTGAAATATATTGGTAGTACCATAGACTGCCAAAAGAACAAACAAATATGCATTTGAAGAAGCACAACCAGAATGCTCCTTAGAAGCAAGGATGGTGAGACTTAGTCTCAAGAACTTTGGACATCTTGTCAAGAGAGACCAGTCTCTGGAGAAGGACATCATACTTGGTAAAGTGGAGGGAAAGCTAAAGAGAGGAAAACCTTCAACAAGATAGAGGACATAGTGGCTACATCAATGGGCTCAAAGATAACAGCAATTATGAGAATGGCACGAGAATGGGCAGTGTTTGTTGTACTTAGGATTTCTATTGGTTGAAACTGACTCCATTAAACTTAAGAAGAACAGCAATAGTATGGACAATGCATTCTAAGTTTAAATCCTCTTAGGCATTGTACAATGGTGTCAGATACAACCGGAGTATTATTTGATTGTAAACATAATTACACAGCCAGACTCCTTTGTAAAGAATAAAATAAAATGGCACCCAATAAGAATTTGATAACCCTCAATTTGCAATAATAAGCTAACATAAAAGTTCCTTGGAGAAACTAAAATACAGTTAACTTTATTAATTTTTATTATTATAAAATATTTACTAAAAATGTGGCCTCATACCTTGGTCAAAGTTCAGTAATGTTTCAAGTTTTTCCTTCCCATTTGGCCTTTTTCTATTCCCATCACCATAAAAAAAACAAACACTGAAACAGAGTCTTTATAGCATGGTGATAACCTCTGTGATGTTGTCTGGATATTTTTCTAAAGACATCCAAGACTTACAATTTTGAAAATAGCATCTAGCACCTTAAAAGTTTCTATAATCTGGAAGAACTATTTACAGAAGATAAGTTACTATTTTGTGGATGATCAGAGAGTTCCATAAGATGGATCTGACCACTAATTTAACCGGAAGTTAAGGTTAAGTTTAAGCAAAGTGAAAATAAAGTCCTTAATGGCATCCTGGCCCACCAAGCATTGAGGAAGGCATTCCTGCTCAGAGCAGCCAACGCACAGAGAGGACTGTGGTATCAGCATCACCATGAGACACAACACACCCTTATTGACCCACAGCATGATGGGGGGCAGCACTCGAGACACAATGCAGGAATCGTGCCCTGTCTGACGCCCTACACACACCAGGGCATAACACAAAGGAAACGCAACAGAACAGCAAGGGGAGCAAAGCAACAAAATCCTTGAGGAACTCTGAAAATAGACTTCAGACTTGGGGAGCAGGCCTTGGCACTGCATCAGACCCAATTGGAAAATATTCATAAGGGTCAGCAGACAGACTTTGAACTATTCATAGGCTATTTTATGTTTTGGGGGTTTTTTATATCAATTTATATAAGATAGGCAGGATTGTCTACCTATATAAGATAGGCAAGAGAATACAATGAGACCGACAGTTCCAGGGGGACAGGGGAGAGGAGAAGGTGGGGAAAAGGGAGAGGAGAGCTAACAAAACCATGGACAAGGGAACAACAGCAGATCTAAAATTGATGGTGAGGAGGGCAGAGAATGCTTGGTGGGGTTCAATCAAGTGCAATGTACCCGAGAAGAAGTATAGAGAGCTGAATGAAAGTCAAACATGATAGTGGGACAGGAAGAAAGTGAAAGGAAACAGAGGAAAGTTCTAGGGAGCTAAAACATTTATAGAGGTATAAACATAGGCATGTGCATATGTAAATATATTAATATAGAATGATAAGGTTATAAGTTTATGTACATATATTTATAGGTTAAGTACGAAGGTAACAGTGAAACATTGGGCCTCCTCTACTCAAGTACTCCCTCAACACAGGAACACTTCGTTCTAATAACATAGCATTCTGTGATGCTCATCTTCCCAACAAGATCGTGGAAGACAAAATGGGTGCATAAGCTAATGTGAAGAAAGCTTTTGGTGCCCAGTTATTACAAGATATTGAGTCTGGGGTTTTGAAGGCTGGCAGTTAAACAAACAGCCAGCTATCTAGCTGGGAAGCAACAAAGTCCATATGGAAGATCCACACCAGCCTGTGTGATCACAAGGTGTCAGTAGGATCAGGTATCATGCATCAGAAAACCCAAAACAAACTACAATTTTGATATAAGCTAGGGGGGATCATAATGGAGACCCAAAGCCCATCTGTAGACCATTGAACCTCCACTTACAAAAGGGTAGCATGTTAACGGACGAGCAAGCCAGGGTGCAGTATAGCACGGATGAAACACACAACATTCCTGTAGTTTTAATGCTATCCACCCCAGCCCACCCCACCCCACCCACCACTATCATGACCCCAGTTCTACCTGGTTTGACCAGAGCATGTACGTTGGTACTGATAAGAGCTGTTGACACAAAGAATTCAGAATGATAAACCCCTTAGGACCAAAAATGAGAGTAGCAATACCATGAGCTTAGGACGGGGGGTGGGGTGGGGGGGAGGTGGGTGGACAGAGGGAAGAAAGAGGGAACTGATTGCAATGAAAGATGTGCAACCCCCGCCCCACAGAAGGAGGAACACAGAAATGTGCGTGATGGGAGACCACAGATGGTATAAAATATGAAAATAAAAATAATTTATAGATTATCAAGGGTTCCTGAGAGTGGAAGGGTAAGGGAGGGAGGGGAAAAGAGAGGAGCTGACCAAAGGCTCAAGTAAAAAGAAAATCTCTTGGAAATGATGATGGCAACATATGTACAAATGTGACTGATACAATTGATGTATGGGTTGTTACAAGAGCTATAAAAGCCCCAAGTAAAATGATCTACTAAAATTTAAAAAAATCACTAAAGTAGAACAGTAACCACATAAAAACCCTAAAAGAACAAACCAAGATAAAGTCCATAAATAACAAAAGTCCTCCTTAGTGTTAATATTGACTTCTTGAAGTAATCGTTGATCAGAGGAGGGAAAGAGGAAGAGCATTTCAAAACGTTAGACACTTGATAAGACTAAGGCTTCTGAATGGGAGGCCAACTTATATAGTAGAACAAATTTCCCTGTTCTCACTCAGACACATACTTGTTCATCATAAGTCACAGGTTGGAAAATTTTATAAAACATTGTACAGATATAATTGAGTAAAACTGAAGAATGTGATGCTTTCCCCAGGCTCCTGGAATGTGGAACGTGTTATTTAATGGTCGGACAATTCTCAGTGAATAATGTCTTTGTCTCCCTCAAAAAAATTGGGGGGGGAGGGAGGAATGAGTTTTCTTTCCTATGCTTGACTCATAATCTTGTTCTACCCTCATCTCTAAGTTCCATGAATGTTAATCAATCACAAAAATTTCATCTGCACTCTTCTTGTTGTCTTTATAAGTTTTCGTAAGTGAACAGCCTTTGGGAACACATTTACTGAGATAATTGGCTTTGTGTTTTCCCATTAAAAAAAACATTTTTGCCATAAATAAAACTCGTGTTTTTTAGTTTAAATGGACTTTTATTCACTACAACTATGATATAGAAAAGAGTTTCAAAAAAATTAAAGGCAAGTTGCTCCCAAAGAAGGCTACTGAATATTGAAAAGGAAATTCTTATATTTTCTTAGAAATAATGCCTCCTTAAAGTACTAGTAAGAACATTAAGGACTATTTTGTTTATTCTCAGCAAAATACCCAAGAAATAGAGGAAAGAAGTAGGAGGCAAAGGGCATATATACAAGCCTAAATACAGACATGTACATATGTAAATATATTTAAGATTAAGGGGGGAATGGACCTAGGTGCAATAATTATTGGTTTGGTAGTAGGGTGGCAGGTGGAC
>NW_022109980.1:7470838-7472434 GCF_000313985.2 Echinops telfairi
CAAATTTTGGGAATGATGAGGGCAACAAATGTATAGATGTGCTTTACACAATTGATCTATGTATTGTGATGAATTGTATGAGCCCCAATAAATTGATAAAAAAAAAAATTCTTCCTCAAAAAAAAAAAATCTGAAAATCAATAAGTTTTGGCTTCATACTGCAATGGAGACATATCCTGTTATTTTAATTACATTTTACCCTAGCCAAGATGAAAATACTATGTTTTGATGTGGAATCAAAACAAAAGACATTCCTAGATTATTGGAGCGCATAAGGAAAACTAAAGCCATCCTTTGATTACCTGAATCAGGGAGATGAACAGCTCTTGACTAAAGCAGAAGTGAGTCACTGACACCTGCAAGAAACGGGCAAATTCTTTGCTGCCAGCATGACTTGATATTGTACAGTTGACACAACAGAGACAAACTCCAAGCAAATGATTCACAGCAAGCTTGAATGAAGATTTCTAAATTGCACTTGAAAATAAGAACTCAAGACAAATTTCGTAATAGAAATAAATAGTAAAAATTATATCATATAGATATTTACATATTGCCTTATCCAATTTATCTACTGATTAATGCTCAATTTTAGTTGTTTAATGGCACATTTTATTTTTCACAAGTAAAGAAAACTTGCTTATCTCAGTTTTACACAAAGCAAAAGTGTCTTTAGCTTACTCTTCATGTTACATTCTATGAGGCACCTCTATCATATGCTGGTGATTGTGTTAGTCTGGGTAAACTAGAGAAACAAAGCTACAGAAACTCATATGTATAAAAGAGAGTTTTATATAAAGGGTAATTGTACATTAAAAAAGCATCCCAACCCAGTGCTGTCCAAGACCAACATTAAAGTCCAACATAAAGTCCAACATTAGCCCATATGTCAAACCAATCTACAAGGTCCTCCTCCATCTCACAAAACACACACTATGACAGCGACTGCAGGAGGAAAGCCGAGTCAGTGAATGTGTAAGCATCTCAGTGCTGGCAGGGGTCTCCACACAGGTGTTCCAGCACCCAGGGCTGCATCAGGGTCGGTCCATGTGGATTCTCCTCAGGGATGTCTTGCAGGAAGTGAGCCTGGCTAGCTAAGGCAGGGAATTGGCTAAGGCAGCTGCACCCTGATCCAACATCAGAAAGCAAGAGACCCAAGGCCACAGAAAGGCGAGGCTCACTGAGCCATTTATACCTCCGCCCTTCAGTTAACCCCATATGTGTTTATCGGCCAGGTTGGCACAATAAACCTTAACTATCTCAGTGGCACACTGTAACTGAAGGTTCAATTATTCTGAGGAATGCGTAAATATCCTAAAAGTCTATTCTTTCTTCAATCATTTTATTAGGGGCTCATAAAAATCTTATCACAATCCGTACATACATCAGTTGTGTAAAGCACATTTGTACATTCATTGCCCTCATCATTCTAAATAGGATTTTTTAAAATCATTTTATTAAGGGCTCATACAACTCTTATCACAATCTACACATACATCAATTGTGTAAAGCGCATTTGTACATTCATTGCCCTCATTATTCTCAAAACATTTTCTCTCCAGTTAAGCCCCCGGCCTTAGGCCCTCATTTTTCCCC
>NW_022109980.1:7473273-7509130 GCF_000313985.2 Echinops telfairi
GGTATATCTTTTGACAGCCGGGCACCATCAGCTTTCTTCACCACATTTGCTTATTCACCCGCTTTGTCTTTAGTGGTTGTGTCGGGAAGGTGAGCATCATAAAATGCCAACTTAATAGAGGAAAGTATTCTTGCATTGAGGGAGTACTTTAGTGGAGGCCCAATGTCCTTCTGCTAACTTAATACTAAACCTATAAATATAGGCACATGGATCCATTTCCCCATCCTATCATGCTCAGTCCCCACCAGGGTTTCAGCACTTCCTCTTTGTTACATTCCCCTTGATCATGTCCTACCAGGCCTCCCATACCCACCTCACCACCAATTTGGATCAGTTGTTGTTCCCTTGTCCCTAGGTTTGTTAACACCACTTCTTTCCCCCCACATCCCCCTCTCCCATGCCCCCCCGGAACTTTCGGTCCTGTTGTTTTTCTCCTCCAGATTGTTCATCCAGCCTATCTTGTTTAGACAGACCTGTGGAGATAATAACACTCACAAAAACAAGACAGAGCAAAACCAAACAAAAAAGTACAACAAAACAGCACCACACTGAGGAAAAGCACTGGGGGAGTGCAGTGGAACAGCAAGGGCATGGAGCAGCAAGGTCCCCAGGGAATGCTGGAGGTGGACTTTGGGCTAGGGCGTGGTGCCCCAACAGACTGGACTGGAAAACACTCCTAAAGGCCAGCGATCCTTGAACTAACTACAAGCTTTTCTTTCTTGTTGTGATAAGCTGAAATATGCAAACTATCAACAGAAAATATAATAGCTGGTAGTCAGTTACTAAATTCCTCAATGCTTTCTTATTATGATGATTGATATGTTTATAAACAAGCTACTTGTTGCTATCCCTGAATTGAGTCTTCCACGTACCACTGCTAGTAAATTTCTGAAACAATGTAACAGCTATATTGTTTTCAGGACATCAGGTCCACATTTCTCTGCTTGGTTGTTATTGATTAAATCGGGCTTATATCAAATTTCCGGACTTCGTTCTCAAGATGTGTCCTCTAGTTCTTTCTCATAGATGTGCCCGACTCACTTCTCAGTCAATACTTTTACTTCTGGAATGTTTGTGGTCTGGGAGAAAACTATTACTTCCTGTCTATTCAAATCTAAAATTTTCCTTGAGGTCCAGGTCGAACTTCACCTGTTATTTGAAATATCTTCAAGTATTCTGGAGACAAAACCTCTCTTTCTTCCCACAACCTCTGAACTTGTTAAGAATCCAAACTATATAGTTTAGCATTTCATTCTGTCAAGTGTATTATTCAACAGTTTCATGACTGTTAGCTCTAGATGCTTAATTAGATCGCCAAATTTTTGAAGGTAACTGGTATGTATTGTACTTTCTCTGAATTTCCTTCGCCAGTATCCTGAGGTTTATAAATGAGTACATAATATGTGATTTCTTAATTGATTATATGAGGGCATATCCCAAAAAAGCGGAATTAAAAAAATCGTTTTATTGGGCCTCATACAACTCATCACAATCCATAAATTCATCCATTATGTCAAGCACATTTGTACATTCGTTGCCATCATCATTCTCAATATATTTGATTCCTACTTGAGCCCTTGGTATCAGCGCCTCATTTTTCCCCCTCCTTCCTCGCTGCCCCTTCCCTCTGCCTTCCCTCATGAAACCTTGATAATTTAGAAATTATAATTATTTTGTCCTATCTTACACTGTCTGTCATCTCTCTTCACCCAATTATCTGTTGTCCATCCCCCAGAGAGGAGGTTATATGTAGATCCATGTAATCAGTTCCCTCTTTCCACTCCACCCTCCCTCCACCCACCAAGTATTGTCACTGTCAACACTGGTCCTGAAGGGATCATCTGTCCTGGATTCCCTGTGTTTTTCCAAGTCCTATCTGTACCAGTGTCCATCCTCTAGTCTAGCCAGATTTGTAAGGTAGACTTGGTATCATGATAGTGGTGGGGGAGAGGAAGCATTTAGGAACTAGAGGAAAGTTGTATGTTTCATCGTTGCTACACTGCACCCTGACTGCCATGACCCTTCTGTAAGGGGGTGTCCAGTTGCCTACAGAAGGGTCTTGGGTCCCCAATCTGCACTCCCCCTCATTCACAATGATTTGATTTTTTGTTCTTTGATGACTGATACCTGATTGCTTCAACACCTCTTGATCGCACAGGCTGGTGTGTTTCTTCCATGTGGGCTTTGTTGCTTCTGAGCTACGTGGCCACTTCTTTACCTTCAAGCCCTTAAGACCCCAGACACTATATCTTTTGATAACCCGGCACCATCAGCTTTCTTCACCACTTTTGCTTATGCACCCATTTGTCTTCAGCGATCATATCGGGAAGGTGAGCATCATGGAATGCCAGTTTAATAGAACAAAGTATTCTTGCATTGAGGGAGTACTTAAGTGGAGGCCCAATGTCCATCTGGTACCTTCATACTAAACCTATAAATATATGGACATAAATCTATTTCCCCCATCCTCATATATAAATATATTTACATTTGTACATGCCTTTATTTAGACCACTATAAGTGCCCTTTGCCTCCTGATTCTTTCCTCTATTTCCTTTTGCTTTCCTCTTGTCCCACTAACATGCTCAGCATTCATTTGGGTTTAGGTAATTCCTCTTGGTTACATTACCCTTGGTCATGCCCTACCAAGCCTCCTACATCCTCCTTACGATCAATTTGGATCACTTGTTGTTCCCTTGTCCTTGTGTTTGTTAACACCACTTCCTTCCCGCCAACCCCTCTCCCATGCCCCACCCAGAACCGTCAGTCCGCTGTTTTCTCCTCCAGATTGTTCATCCAGCCTACTTATTTACACAGAGCTGTGGAGATAATAGCATGCACAAAAACAAGACAGAGCAAAACAAAGCAACAAAATTAAACAAAACAAAACAACAACAAAAGCCAACAACAACAACAACAACACAAAAGAAAAGCCTGTAGTTATTTCAAGGACTGTTTGTTGGACTTTAGGAGTGTTTCCCAGCCAAGTCTGATGGGGTGTCATGTCCTGGCCCCAAAGTCTAATTTGGTATTCCCTGGGGACTTCATTGCTCTGTTCCCCTTGCTGTTCTGTTGCATGCTCTTAGTGTTTTGCCTCCATGTGGTAGGATCAGATTGGGCACAAATCCCACACTGTGTCTCCAGTGTTTTCACCTATAGGGGTATGGGTCAGTGAGGGATAGCGTGTCTCATAGTGGGGCCGACCCTATAGTTTTCTCTTTGGATTGGCTGCTCTGAGCGGGGATATTGTCCACAAGGCTTAGTGGGCCAGGTGTGCTCCACTCTCTCTTCCTCCCCTTTCATTTGCTCCCGTATGCTCTGATAAGGCATGTCCCTCTCTTTGAGCTGCAACTGTCCTCTGAAATAAATTCTTCTGGGGGGAGAAGCAGGTGTCTACATGGTTGGGATTGGGGCCAGCCCCTCAGACCTCTCCAGTGGTTTTCTACTCCATGTTGCATTCACTTCTTGGAGCACCGACTTGAAGTCTGGTACCTCTTTCCCTGTGAAGATATAAACAATACCCTCCCATTAGGGTTAGTGCCCTATTCCCCTGCTACCCATTTTTTTTCTTTTTCTCCCCTCCTTTTTAGTTGGCTACCATATGTATCCCTGGATTTGGCCTGGCCCCTGGCATACTACCTCACCCCAGGAATGTTTGGATACAGTAGCTCTTTCCCTATGCCCCTTTTGCATTTCTTTTTTTTTCAAGCTTACCTCAGCGGACTCATGTTGTACTTGTCCTTTTGTGCTTGGCT
Source organism: Echinops telfairi (assembly GCF_000313985.2). Lineage (NCBI taxonomy): Eukaryota > Metazoa > Chordata > Mammalia > Afrosoricida > Tenrecidae > Echinops > Echinops telfairi. Next base: position 7,477,029 of record NW_022109980.1, read on the forward strand.
TACTTTACTTAGCATCATTTCCTCCAGTTCTTCCCATGTGGTGATGTGCTTCAAAAGTTCATCACTGCTTTTTAGCGATACATAATACTCCATTGAATGTATGTACCACAGTTTTTTAATGCATTCATCAGTTGATGGAAATTTGGGTTGTTTCCAACTCCTTGCAATTGTGAACTGTGCCACGATGAACATTGGAGCACAGATGTCTGGCCGTGGTTTGTTTCTTGCCTCTTCTGGGTATATGCCCAGTAGGGGGATTGCTGGGTCATATGGCAGCTTCATTTCCATCTGAGTTGGATATCACCAGTTCAGTTTCCATAGTGGCTGTACATACTTACAAGTCCACCAGCAGTGGATGAGAGTCCCTGTCTTCCCTCCGCCCTCCAACACTTGTTGCTCTCTGAGTTTTTGAATTGGGCTATCTTTGAGGGTATTAGGTGGTACTTCATTACTGTTTCAATTTGTATTTCTCTTATGGCTAAAGATCGGGAACATTTTCTCATATGTTCATTGGCCATTCGGACTTCTGTTCAGGTCCTTTGCTCACCTCCTCAGTGGGCAGTTAGTTTTTTATCTTTTTGGAAGCTAGCAGAGTATTGTAGATTTTAGTAATAAGACTTTTGTCTGATATGTCAATGCTAAAGATGTTTTCCCAGTCCGTGTACTCTCTTTTTCCTCTCTTGGTGAATTCTTACGATGTACACAGGTGTTTTATCTTCAGTATATCCCACTTGTCAATTTGTGCCTCCTCTGTGTGTGTATCCTTCCCTATTTCTGATAGCCCATGTATGGAATTTATTTTTTTCAAAGCTACGCATTTAAACTTCTTTAAAAACAACCATATCACTATCAAAGTACTCTCCATTACAGTTAATGTATTTGTCAAATCTGCAATTCCATTCTTGGAAGCATTTTTTAAACTCATCTGTTTGGATGGCTGGCAGCACCTCCCTTGTTCTTTTCTTTACTTCTTAAACATGCCCTTCTTCATTCTCAGAAACAAACAAAACAATCACACAAAGTGAGGTCAGGTCTGTAAGGTGCAGGGGGAAGAGAGGAAGGCTTGTTTTTTGTTTTATTTTTGCCCAAACCGGCACACTGAGATGGCTGCATAAGTAGGTGTATTGTTGTGGTGGCAAAACCAGTTCCCTGTCTACCACAAAGCAGGCTTTTTGGCACAAACTGTTATGCAGTTTCTTCAGAACTGCTAAATAGAAAGCTTGATTAACAGTTTGACCTGGTGATATTAACTCCAAATGCACTACAAGTCCACATTTTCGTCTGTTTGGGAAGTTGACAGATGTCCAGAACAAGGTTTGTCATCAGTTGACATTTCACCTTTTTTGAAATGAGAAAACCACTTGTGCACTTGAGTGTTTCCCATCGTGCTGTCCTTGTAGGCTGTGTTCAATATCACAACAGTTTCTGTGGCACTTTTCCTCATCAGAAAACAAAATTTCACAGCTGCGTGCTGCTCTCTTAGATTGGCCATCACCAAAAAATGAGGTTCCAGTGAACCTGCTTTTATGAAAAAATTCACTGTAAATGGAGAGAATCTTCCCAGGAGATGCCACTAGGTGTACTAATCAGAGCAATTTGCTAGATACTCTCCTAGAAGGAAAAATGCATATTATGAACGCTCTGCTCATCCCAGTCCAAGTCCGGTTTGGGGGGAGTACCCCTCATAAAACTCCCTGCATTAATAAAATGCTTATTACTCCTAAAAATAATATTTTAAAATATTCAATGTATTTCCTTCTATATTTATAAAAGTGATTATTGTATACTCCAGCTAGTATTATGTCTAAGTGTTCAATAATGATTCCTTTCTATCAATTGATCAAATTAATTTGGTAAGGTAAACTTGTTTATTGTGTGAAAATCATTATATAATCTTATTGAAAACTTTCTAATGTATAATTTTCAATTATTTTTGAAAGAGTTTATATTACTGAAGCCTTTTGAAAAATAGCAATAATACTATTCTAGGAATCTTTATTTTATTGTACTATAAAATACTGTTGTTATAGTTCAGTAGGCAGGCATTATTACTGTTCCTAAACTTTTATGGACTGAGGTTTCTAATATTTAAATAAAATCCTGGTCTGCTAAGTAGCATAGGTTTCTTAGTAAAGATTTGAGTCATATAGTTAACCGTTGTTCTCCATACTACATAATCATATCATCTTATCTTTAATACCTGAAGATTATCTTAGTACTTCATTATCAATAAGATACATAATTATATTCTTTTCAGTAGTGGCACAGGTTTTATACTGAAGCATTTATATTTACTTGTCCAATTGCCTTAGAGCAAAAGAGGATTTATTTTCAGATGACCACCTTAGGTTAAGTGTGATATTGTGAATTAAAATAAAATAGAAACTCATTATACCATATTGTTTGTTTTTAACAGAGGGATAAAAAAGAAACTGACATTTCTTAAAGTCTAATATAGCCTACGAGTTTTAAACCTAAAATTATGTTTTCAATAAGAGATTATTATCTTTATTACACAGATAGGGAACCTGAGACCCAAATAATATATAGTTTCAATCAAAAGCATTTAACAAGGAGGTTATTGAAATCAAATTTGAAATGAATCTATTTGATCCCACTACAATCATAATAAAACTGTTAAAGGTAACTTAAGGATATAAAGGGGCTTCAAAATGTTTATGGACAAGTGGAGTATAAAGATTATTAAAGTTGTCTGCAAACTTACTGAAGACGTTCAATATATTTTTGTCTATCCTCGTATCTATCCTGGAGGGAACTTATCACTTGCTACCATTTAAACTCCTTGAACTGAAATAGAATATTTGTATAAGCACATTCCCTAGACTCATTCTGAAAGGTCTGATCCTATGTCATCTTGTTCCTGTATCATCTGGTTATAGGATGCGTAACCTAAAATATAGAGCAAAGATATGAAATGAGAACAAAGACGAGAATCTCCCACTAGAGAAAATAACATGATCTACTGCTTTTATACTAGAATTTTAACACCTAAAAAATAGTCTACTCCACTCCATTGGGAAAAACTGTGGCCTTATGTTTCTATTCAGAGGCAATACGAGTTAGAAAATTAAAGTGTGTACCAAAAATTAATAAATAGCTCTTAAATTGTTTTAATAATTTATGCATTTTCCTACTCTATGCTAAGAAAATATACCTTTTGATTAATAAATTGTATCGTTTTAAGAAATTGTAGTGTAGGAATTTCATGTTTTTGAGAAGCTTGCTTCCTTTGTTAATGATGAGAGAGAAATACAGAAATAGAAATAGAGACTATTCTCTTTTTTTGCTTTTAAATGTAGCAATATATTTATAACATGATCTGTATAGATGTTTAGTAAATTATAGGCAATAGGCTTAAAATAATTAATGAAAACATACTTGTCTATAAATATGACACTTTTTGTCTTTTGAGTGATTTTTCTTTTGAAGATAGGAATCATATTCCCTGCATCTCACCATCTCCCAAAATACTACACCAAGAACAGTTACGTTCACATTGTTAGTGTACAAAAGTTTTATTAAATTTAAATATGAAAAAATGAACACCTTTATAAGAGATTGATTATGTTTCAATCCTGCTCTTTGATCTACAGTGCTTTTTTTTTCAAATGAGTGGGACTCTGCCTAACCGCTGTGCAGCATAATAGTCCCCAGGAAAGTGGAATCAGACTTCATAATCTTTTACTCCCAATTGAAAGACAAGCTCAAACAAATGGCCACAGTTTACAATACTAATTTAAATTGTGCAATACTCTAAGAAATAGAAAAAACATTTCACAACAGGGAATCTCAGACATGAAGCAATATGATATATGTTCAGTATGTCCTTTATCTTCACAAATGATTATTAAAAACTAAAATCCCTAAGAACAATGAAAAAAGACAAACCCTGCTTCTATACAGACAGTCCTTAAGTTACAAAGGAGAACAATCCCTACTATATTTTTAAGTATTTATATGGAATTTGTGGGCAAGTCAGAACTGGCACATGAGGTTCTTAAGGTCCCTGGTAGCATAGTGGGTTATACATTGGGCTACTAACCACAAAGTCAGCAGTTCAAAACCAGTAAGTTCTTTGTGGGACAAAAATGAGGCTTTCTAATAATATAGAATTTATAGTCAAGGAAACCCACAGGAATATTTCTTCTCAAGAGTCCTATAGAGTCACTATGAGTGTGAATTGTCTCAATGGCAGTGAGTCTAGTTTTGGGCTTGGTGAAAGAAAAGACAAACTTTTCGATTATTTTAAACCAGTATGTGCAGCAAGTGAAAGGGACTAATGAGGAAGAATTTTTAACTAGCATAATATGGTTCGTTCAAAGTAAGAGAACATTTACATAACTTTAAAGGGCAAGTAGACGTACTCTTCCATCTCTTGTCTATCATTTTGTTGTACTGTAGTGTTTTGGGGTGTTTTGATGCTTGGAGCTACAACGCTGGTATTTCAAATACCAGCAAGATGAATAGATTTCTGTAGAACTTCCATAATAGATGATAAATAAGGAATAGTCTGCTCAGGTAAGAGGAATTAACCACTGAAGATCTTATGAATAACAATATATCATTGTCAGATATTAAAAATGTCATGAATAGTAGCAGAACATTATTAGAGATAGTGCCAGAAGGTAGCCCCTCGGGTTCGAAGGCACTCAAAATATCACTGAGGAAGGACTGCCTTCCAAGGGTAGAATTGACCATAATGACATGGATGGAGTAAAGCCTATGTTACTAAAGCCATTGGGACCTTCATTTGCTGATGAGGCATGATTTAAAATGATAAGAAATAGGTAAAAACATCTATTAATTATTGGAACATGGAATGTATAAAATATGTATCTAGGAAAATTAGAAATCCTCAAAAATGAAATGAAATGCATTCATATCAAAGTCCTAGGCCTAGAGAACAGAAATGAACTGGAACTGGCCATATCATATCAGGCAATCCTATGGTTTACTATGCCAGGTGTGCTGGAGTAGAATATCTTAATATAACGATTGCCCAAGTCTCAAACAAACTATGGCTAATATTGAGAAGAATGGGAATTCCGGAACACTTCACTGAGCTAAGGAGGAACTTGTATATGGATCAAGAGGCAGTGGTGTGACAAGAACAAAGGAACACCACATGGTGTAGAATCAGGAAAGGTGTGAGACAGGGTTATATCTTCCCCACTAAACTTATTCAGTCTATATGGTGAGCAAATAATCAGAGAAGCTGGCTTATATGAAGAAGAATGTGCCATCAGGATGGTAGGATAATTTATTAGCCTGCAATATGCATCTGACATAACTGCTTTCTGAAGGTGAGGAGGACTTGAAGCACTTGCTGATGAAAATCAAGAATTTCAGCCTTCAGTAATGGATTATAACTCAATGTAAAGAAGACGAAAATGCTCCTAACTGGACCAACAATTGACATTATTATAAGTAGAGAAAAGATTGAAGTTGTCAAGGATTTTGTCTTGCTTGGATCCACTATCAATGCTCATAGACGCAGCAGTCAAGAGATCAAAAGTTGTGTTGCATTAAAATAATCTGTTGCACAAGACCCTTTTAGAGTATTGAAAATCAAGGATGTTACTTTGAGGATTAAGGTGAGCCTGATCCAAGTTATGGCATTTCCCAGGGCCTCATATGCATGTGAAAGTTAAATTCTGAATAAGGAAGGCCTAAAAATAGAGTAGAAAGCCTCATCTCTATCCCAAGGGTGGTTTTGAACTGCTGGTCTTGGAGTTAGCAGCCCAACACATTACCATTACCCAAGCAGGGTTCCCTAAGAAAGTAAGGAGATCATTAATGTAGTAACTATATGGTAGCTTTCGGGCCACCATTCTTTGTGCACCCTAAAACTAATAGATCCTAACCAATTCCATAACCTCATTTACTTCTTATCAAAGTAGGGTATTTCAGCCTTAAGTCCGAAGGATTATTTCCATTCTTTAAATCTGCTACAGGATATTTGAGATCTGGTTGTTTGTAAGAGTATTGAATCACATATTGCCTAAGTTGAAGGTGAATTATAGCTCTTCTGGTCCAATCTTCTCTCAATATCTGAATCCCTTATACACCTGTCTACCATGAGGATACCTTTGATTACTCAGATTCAGCAATCCCTTCTGTGGAAATTCAGTCAATCTATTGCTTAGCAATTCCTCTTTTAAAATGGTTTCTCTTATAGAATGATCATTTGTCTTATCTCCGTCTTGCTTTTGAGTCAGCCATTGAGGGGAAGACAAAAGGTGTATACTTTCTTTCATTATGTAATAAACTTTAAATATTTTAAGGCAGCCATCCTATTTCCATTAGAGCTATACTATATTTAATTGCTTAACCCTATTGCTGTAAGAATTAAGAAATGACAGGTGGATTTTTAGCTGTATTTTCTAGACCAAGAGACAAAGGGTGTCTCCCTTATATGAGTCTATTTAACTAAAGACCAGAAAAGTGGGTGTTTATTTTAATCATTATTTTCTAAATACAGTTTTCACCCTTCTGTTATTCCAGAAAGTTTCAAGAAACACGTGGCATTAGATATCCTTGGGTTTCTTTGCTATCATCCTGGAGTAGATAATTAAGAAACAATTGTATAAGATGAGCCATATCATGTTCAGTACTGAAACCCAAAATCAGCAGGATGAAAGAAAGGCATATTTTTCAGTTGTTCATGTTTGATGTCCCATGCAGAGCAGGATATCTGCATGATGCACATATCCGCAGGGGTTTGATTATTCTTCTGTATAAATTAACTTCCCTTTATATTTCATAAAATAAGACATAGCACATGTTTTTTAATGCTTCCAAAACAATTGCATTATACTACTTATGCAATATGGCTTCATGTGATGTTTCTAAATATTTAAATTGGAAATCTACAGATGAAAAAACTAGTAAATAGAATTAAACTCTTGTAGAGGAAATGATCCAGATGGACCATTAAGCCATTAGGAAACTATACAAGGATGAAAGTGAGGGGAAACTGCAGCAGAACAACCCTTTCCCATAATGCAACCAATTAAAAAGCTAATTCAGGAAACACTTATCTGGTCAAAATTTCTTAAATGGATTTAAATTTCATATATGTGCTCGAATGTAAAGGCAGACCAATGCCAATATGAGCTATAAATGATAAGAAAACTTGCAAGCTACATCAATTTTAACTCTAAAGCTGACTGATACACCAATTGTATTTAAAAGTAAACTGACAGTTATTAACTTGGTACCCTTTATTCCACTGAGTCAGATGCACCGTCTAAGAAAGGAGATGGAGAACCCTGAGAAATCATATGTATAAATCAAATAAATGATGTAATACTTAGGTGTTCTGTGCCCACATGGCTCCCATAGGAACATGTGAACAAAGTTTAGCGTGTCAATGGTCGCAGCTTGATTGGAGGGCTACTGAGATAAATGGCTTTTCAAGCCATGCTCCTTCTCTCTTTCTCCCTGGAGGTGGACCACACATTATCTCTCTGCTTCACCTTCCTGTTGAGGAGCCACTTACAACCACCCTGATGGCAGCCAGAGCCCTGGAGATGTGTCCACCGCAATTGGATCTACAAGCCTTTGCACCCACTGGCCTGTGATCTTCCTGCATTCTATACCATTGTGGGTGGCTGCGTGAGTCTGAAGAGGTATTTATGGACTAGTATCGCACTTATGGAGTAGTATCAATCTGGAATGGGCTGGAGGTTTGTTTGATATATAATTACTTCTTGATATAAAACTCTCTCTTACACATATATAAGTGTCCCTGAATTTGTTTCTCGAGTCAACCTGGCTTAAAACGAATGACACCTCTATTATTAATTGTATTATTTACCTTTTTTCACACTAAAAGTTTTGGCCGCATATTTATTTCAGAACTTTTTAAAAATTTATTTGAATTATAACAAAAATCAAACTACTATTAATCCTTTTCTCTATAATGAGGCATTGACAAACATAGTTTAAAGGAGAGTATAAGACAAAATCTTACCAACAAATTGGTACCATTGACCTATGATCAATTGGGTCTATTCTGGCCATCAAACTTATAACTTTCATTTATAAAATATTATAAATGAAATTTATAAAAATCATCCTATCCAAACAATTCCAAGAACAGCATTCATGTGTACCCCAATAACTTTAAAAGTAGATAAAGACCTAGAGAAAATACATCCACAAAAATTAAAGTTCTCTTATGTGTACCAAAATGAAAAAAATATGTGCATATATATTTTTAAGAAAACCATTTGGTAGCATATATTCAGTAAAAGGCAAGTTTATTTCATGTGTAAAGAGTTTTCAGAATGATAGCCTTCTGAAAATTGTTCTGAGTTGTCTTCTTCTCTTTCCAAAATATGTGAAAAAGAAAATTTGCAATACACATATGAGTTAGTTAATTGTGCCAGCCTGGCCAATAATCACATGTGGGGCTAATTGAAAGGCGGAGGGATAAACGGGTGGTGAAGCCTCGCCTTTCTAGTTCTCGGGTCTCTTGTTTTGTGATGGTTGCATCGGGTGCAGCTGCCTTAGCAGTTCCCTGCTTCAGCTTGCAAGATTGACTTCCTACAAGACATCCCCAAGGAGAAGCCACATGGACCTACCCCGATGTAGCCCTGGGTGCTGGAGCAGCCGTTTGGAGACCCCTGCTAGTGCTGAGATGCTTGTTCGTTCACTGACTCAGCTTTCCTCCTGCAGTTGGCATCATTGCCTCTGTTTTGTGAGGTGGAGGACTTTGTGGACTGGTGTTGAGTTAATGGGTTAATGTTGGACCTGTGGGCTTGGGCAGCATTGGGTTGGGATGTTTTCGTGATGCACACTTTCTTTACACAAAACTCTCTTATACATGGGTGGCTGTGGATTTGTTTTTCCAAAGTACCTAGACTAACACAACATATCTCAAAAAATATCCATCCTTTTTCATATGTATCACATTTTCTCACTCAGAAACATTAAAAAACTGCTATTATGAGAATACTTGAGGTACAAAGAATCACTTTTAAATATTCATGAATAAAACATTTAACTCTACTTTGATCAAACCTTTAGGTATAATTTTCATATAACAAGAAATTCAATGGATAGAGAAGAAATTAACAGCATTGTAAAGAATAAACAAATCCAGAATTTGGGATAAGGCTTGACTAGCTTCCCTGGTTCATTCAAAAGTCTAATATAAAATAATGTGGAACCAATTAGAGATTATAGTGAATTAAAGCAACCCAATACTTATATCACATGTGATACTGATTTAGATCCTGGTTAAAATAAAATCCAACATGATATTTTAATGTGGACTGCATAGAATGTACTATCAATGTGTTATTGTTGAATTTTTTAGGACCAAAAAATTAAATTGTGACTATGATGGAAATGTAAATGAAAGTAATAAAAGAATAGCTATAAGAAGTATACAATTTATATTTAAATGATACAATGAGGTGCATATACAAGGGTAGAAAGGTAATTAAAGAAACCATGCCAAAACATTGAAAATTCTTGAATTTAGATGATGCGTGTTTATTCCACTATTATGCATTCAAAAATATCCATAGTAATAAAAGATCAGAAATTAAAATAAGCAGCCACATTTATAGCAAAATAGGCAGATAGATATATATTGATAAATACACACATATGTACATATATACACACGTTCAAACATGTACACATATAACCAAATTCTGCCTCTATACCATCAGTATCTCTTTCCCAGAACACTGCAAAACATTTTAACGGTTTTTCATACTTATCTTTTTACAATGTGCATTCAGCATTTCAGTCAGAGATTATTTAAAAATATATAAAAACTCTGTTGCATCTTACTTAGAAAAGACAGTCATAAAACCGATTTTTGATGATAAAGATAAATAGTCTTTACATTGAACTACAAGCCTCACATAGTTTGCCTTTCCTATTTTGCCTCAATGATTTCATCATCTACTGTGATTTCTTCAGTTATTCTGCTTCTGCCTCATTTGCCACTTTACATTTTCTCCAATGCATTAGGTGTATTTCAAACTCAAGATCTTGGTAATAGCTATTTCCTGTGCATAGAATTATCTTCCCCAATTGCAATTATCTTCCATACATCGCTCAAGTCTTTGCCTAAATGCTGCTTTCTCAAATTCCTATATACATAGAATTATAACTCCATCCTGACCACAACATTTTCCATTTCTTTTCTGTTCTATTTTTCCATATTATTTATCCCCTTCCACCATACCATGTAGTTCCTTTAGTTATAATATTTGTATATTATCTTACTCTACCCTACTACTCTCAGCTCCATGAGGGAAGGGAGCCTCATTTTAAACAGTTTTGCTGCGACATAATTAACATAACATAAAATTCAATAGTTCAAAAATGTTAAGAGTTGTACAATCATTACCACAATCAACACTGGAATATATTCTTCTTTCTTGTACTCATTGTTACTATTTCATGAACCACTGTGTCAAGACCCCTAGGAAGTTACTAATCCACTTGCTATCTCTATAGATTTACCTGTCCTGAATTCCCTACACAGGAAAGCATACAAAACAAAAACAAAAAACTAATAAACAAGCCAAAAATAAGACCCAGCAACAATTATCAAACAATGCCTCAAATGAAAAAAAAAGGAGACGATATTTTAAAACTGTAATAAATTTAAAATGGGTAAAAAGGGAGATGAAATAGCAAAATGTTACATTTTAGCCTAACTACAACTGCTAACATGTATTTTGCAACACTATCTGTCCAATATTAAGGCTATTTGCATCACTGGACTGTGGTCAGAGGGTATATTCACAGGAAAGTTCATCCACTGCTATCCATAGCACTCTGCAAACTGGGTGTTTAGAGTTCAAGGTCTGATATACTGTTCCCTCCGCTGGGTTTAGATTTTTATTTTTTATATTTTTATACTTAGATTTACAATTTTTGGATCACACAGGCTGGTGTGCTTCTACCATGTGGATTTAGCTGACTCCTCGCTTAGATGACTGCTTATTTTAAGGAAAGTCTTTAAGACCCCAGATGCTGTTCTTTCTGATAGCAGGGCACCATGAGGGCGAGAATTGAGTAGGGCCATGCCATAAGAAATTATTGTTCGTGTATTAGGGTTACAATTGAGTTAGAGCCCAAAATACATTCATATATATATACATGTATATCTATATCCTTTATTCACTTTAGAGATATCTTTATCATTTTATTGAACTACATTTTAAATTATCCCCATGGGGCATAAATTAATTATATTGATAGTATTATTTTAGTTAATGGTATAGAATTCAAAATACTGTTGAGAAATGGAAATTTAGCATGTGTAAGACACCTTTTTAGACAACAATTCATGACTTTTATTTGTGTATATTTGAATCTTAAGTGAATGGACACTAATTACACGACAAAGAAGGGTTGGAGATATGGCAAAACTTTCAGGAACAGTCATTTGCAAAGTAGAGCTAGGCCTGAAAGACTAACACATGTCACTCCCAAAAAATTAGAGAGTGGGTGAAAACAGCAAATATATTGTGGCCTGAGTCACCAGTCATCGGGCACCCTCTAAGCAAGAGATCTGGACCTTAGGATGGTGAGTGGTTGTCATTTTCTCCCACTTGAACATTTCAGTTTTAAGTTCAAGGGATTATTTCAGTTCCTTAAGTCTGCTAGAAATGAGTTTAAGGTAAAGTGCAGTTCATTCAGTGGGGGTTCTATTTTGGCCCTTCTAGTGTTGCCTAAGAGAGGTATTGTGAACATCAAAAGGACAGAGTCCAAATTCCCAATTGCCTGTAACATGCTGACTTGGTCACCAAGGGATGGATAGAAATTATGTCCAAAGTGCCCAATGGAGAACATACTACTAAGTGTGTTCTTCCCTTGGGGATCTATATAAGTAGTGTTAAATGTTTTTTCCAATGACTGGTTTTCCCACCCAGTTTACCCAACATCTGAAATTTAATTGCCTTCTCTAATACAGACATTTCCCCCGCTCCTCTTGATCTGGGTTCCCAAGTAAGTTTACTAATCACCCTTATTTGAGTGTCTGTTGATTTGGGAGGTCCAGGCAGAACGTGCTATATGGCAGGAACTGATTGATATTCTTCCTCTCCCCACAATATGAGAAACTGATCCCTTGAATCCACATGATTCTGCATTCACTGGCCTGTGGGCTCCCTTCTTCCCTCTTCAGCATTTGGCATCAGCTATGTAAGTCTGAAGAGAGCCCTAGCTAGCATTGTACCTATGAACTTGCTGAGGTGCCTTTTTCATACAGTTGTTTCTTGATATAAAGTTCTTCTGTGTAGATGAGTATCATTGGATTTGTTTCTATAGACTAGGCGTCTGCAAACTGTAACTTAACAGCCGTATGTGGCTCTTTCAGGAAGTAAATGTGGCTCTAAAGTAAAATTTAAAAATTTAAAAGAATAATATTCAGATAATGGTGATTTAATTTGTTTGTAAGTTTATATTTATGGCTTTCAAATATTTTTATAAATGTTGATGGGACAGAATTTACTCTTTTTTCTCAAAAGTTTGCCAACCCCTGCTCTAGAGAACGTGGTCCAACACAGAGGTACTGCTGGGTCATATGGTATTTCTATCTCCGGTTGTTTTAGGAAGTGTCATATCATATTCCACATGTTATACATGTTTATAATCCTACCAACAGTGTATAAGAGTTTCGATCTCCCCATACTCTCTCCAGCATTTGTTGTTCTGTTTTGAAATTTTTATTTTAATTGTGCTATAATTATGGAAGTAAGGAAATACCTTATTATTGGTTTGATTGACATCTCTTGGATATCTATGATTGACATCTCCTGGATATCTAATGGTTATGAGCATTTCCTCATGTGTCTATTAGTCATTAAAGTGTCATCCTTAGTGAATTCTTTGTTCATGTCCGTTTCCCACCTTTTAAATGGATTATTTGTTTTTTCTTCATTGAGGTGCTGCTGAAATCTATACATTTTAGTGCTTAGTCCCTTCTCCATAGTGTTATTGCTAAATATTTTTTCCCAATCCATGGGTTCTCCTTTTACTCTTTTGATTGTCTTTTGATATGTACACAGATATTATTTTGAATAAATCCTGGTCATTTTTTTGTCTTTGACTGAGAGTGCTTCCTTTACAATATTTGGTAGTTTGTGCATATCCTGCAACAGGACCCTTAAGTAAGTCTCAATGTTCTCATTGATGATCCATACAGCACCGAGGTTTACATTTAGATCTCTAGTCCACTTTTAGTTTTTGTGTATGGTGGGAAGAATGGGTCTTGTTTCATTATTCTGCAGACGAATGCACAATTTTTCTAGCACCAATTGTAGAAAAGGGTGTCTGTTCCTATTTAATGCTTTTCAATCCTTTTTTGATGTCCAGTTGCCTGTGTGGGCATGCTTTTACTTCTGGATTTTCTGTCCTGTTCCATTTGTCGATGTGTTTACATTGTACCATTACTGAGCTGTTTTTATTACTGTGGCTCTATACTAGGTTTTGAGGTTGAGTAGAGCAAGGCCTCTTATCTTGTACTCTCTCTCATTCTCTCTCTCTCTTTTAGGAATTGTTAGCTTAATCTGAGTCGCTTCTCTCAATATGAAGCTCATAATTAGTTTTCACATTTTTTAAAAGAATGAAGTTGGGATTTGAATCAGAATTGTGTCGTATTTATTAATTGCTTTAAATAGTATTTACATTTTTACAACATTAATTCTTCCTATCCATGAACACAGGATATTCTTCTGTTTGTGTAGGTCTCTTTTGTTTACTTGTTATACTGTTCTGTAGTTTTCTTTCTTCAGGTTTTTTGTTTCTTTGGTTAGGTATAGCCCTAGGTTTTTCAACATTTGTGTGGCTATTGTCAATGGTAATGTTTCCTTGATGTTTGTTTCAGAGCTCTCTTCACTGATATACAGGAAACCAGTTGACTCTGCTTCTTAATCATATATCCTGCTACCTTAACAAATTCTTCATGTTTTCTCCAACTTTCTTGTTGTGAGGTCCTGGGTGTTCTCTTTTTATAAAATCACATCACAACCACATAGAGAGAATTTCACTTCTTCTTTGCTCAAATATAATCCCTTAATTTCTTTCTGTTGTCTGATAGTTCTGGCTAAGATTTCTAGCATGATATTAAATAAGAGTATGATAAGGGGTTTTCTCTTCTAGTTCTAGATCTTAGGGGAAATGTTTTTTTTTTTTAATTTTCCCCATTGAGGCTGTTGGATTTTTGTCTAAGGCTTTTATTATGTTGAGGAATTTCCAATCTATTAGGTGTTGGATATTATTGAATGATTTTCTGCATCTATTGAAATAGGTGTTGGATATTGTTGAATGATTTTCTGCATCTATTGATCTGATAGTCTGTTTCCTATTCTTTGTTTTGGTTATGTGGTGAATTACATTGATTGCTTTTCTATATCTGGTTGTTTCAGGTCCTCTTTGTCAGAGATCTCCATTGTGCTTGGGTGATTTTTGGTGGTTTGGTTTTATTTAATTAAATACTTTTAGTGGGGGCTCTTACATCTCTTATCACAATCCTTATATTCATCTGGTGTGTCAAGCACATTTACACATATACTGCCATTATCCTTTTCAAAGCATTCTCTTCTCATTTGAGCCCCTGGTATCAGTTCCCCATTTCTTCCCCCTCCCTCCACCACCCACCCTCCCTCACAAACCCTTGATAAGTTATAGATTATTATTTTCATATCTTACATTTTCTTCCATTGCCCCTCACCCACTTTTCCATTGTTAGTCCCCTGCAAGGGGATTCTAGGTTGATCCTTGTGATCAATTCCCCCTTTCTCCCCCCACACTCCCTTAATCCTCCTTATGTCTCTACTCTCATTGTTGGCCCTGAGGGGTTTATCTATCCTAGATTTCCTATGATGCTGGCTCTTATCTGTAGCAGTGTGAATGTTCTGGTTTAATCCGATTTGTAAGGTAGAATTGAGGTCATGATAGTCAGGGGAAGGAAGCACCAAAGAACTAGAGGAAAGTTGTGTGCTTCTCCGGTACTTTACTGCACCCTGACTGGCTCATCTCTTCCCTGTGAACTCTCTGTGAGAGGATGTCCAATTGTCTACAGATGGGCATTAGGTCTCTATTCCATGCCCCCACCCCCAATTCACATAGGGGTGAGGTCCAGCAACTATGGCAGGGGCCAAACCCCATCCAGGAATACATATGGCAACCAACTAAATAAGAGGGTGAAAGAAAGAGGGGAAAAAAGACATGGGTAAGGGGGAAGTAGGGCATTAACCCACCCAACGGGATGGTATTGTTTATATCTTCGCAGGAAAGGGAGAGAGAGACCAGGCTTCAACCCGATGTGCCAAGACGTGAATACAAAATACTTGCATGTACCAGGGAACCAACAGAAGGTGATTGTAGGTGGAACACAAGAGTGGAAGTAGATAATCAAACCAGAAGAAATAGATTATTTACGTGTGTGTGTGTGTGTGTGCATATAAAGAAGTAGAATTAAAGCAGAGAAGAGATGTAGAAATAAAAGAGAGGGAAAAGGAAGAAGTAATAAGAAGGAGAACAGATAAGAAACAGGGGGGAAATAAAGGACAAATTGATGAGCAGGTTCACTTTGGATTGATTGTGGAGTTCTGTTACTATGGTAGCATGAACATGGGTGCATCTGTGCCCTCAGGGAACACTTTATCTGTGTCTGCCTGAGAAGACTCTTTCACACTTCAAGCTGCTGTTGAGCCACTTAACAATTTGCACCACCCAGAAGGAGAAGCTACATGGAGAGAGGTCATGAGATTTAAAAAGAGATATAAATTAAATTGAAATAAAAGGAGAGTGTACAATTTAGAAGTGAAAAAAATAAACCCATACTTTGGATATGGATTCCTATTTCTTTGTCTGCCAGGTGAGAGATCCCTGGTGGTATAGGGGTTATACATTGGGCTGCTAACTGCAAGGCTAGCAGTTCAGAACCACCAGCTGCTCCTTGGAAGAACGATGGGACTTTCTGCTTTTATAAACAGTTACAGTCTTGAAACCCCACAGGAGAAATTCTACCCTTACCTATAGGATTGATGTGAGTCAGCATTGACTGGATGGCCTTGACGTTGAATCTTGAGTTTTTTGAGTGGGGAGTTGCACATAGAGTGAGGAGTGATGATGGAGAAGTGACAAAGGAAAACTGAAATAAATTAATACAATAGTAAAAAAGGTGTTCTTTGGCCTGTGCGAAAGCCTGCACAGGATTCCCACATGATCCACCTACTACTTAGGTTTCTCAGAGTCCAGTGAGTTGAAGAACTTGGCTGGGTGGGTTGGGACAGGTCTGTTCTTGCCAGTGGTGAAAGGGAGTCAGAAAAGATTAGCATGTGGTGCTGATATCCAACTTTATGAAGAATAAAAGAATCTTGAAGAACTAACCCTGTAAGTTGACCTTCTGTCTTCCAAGGAGCAAGGACTCCCTCCCAGGGGGAATTCTCTGCTATGGCACTTACTAAGGAGTTCCTGCTATGCTTGTTAACTGCCAGTCATCTTCCTCGGACCCTTTTTTATAATTAAACTGATGTATCCCAAGAGTGCCTAGTATATAGCTGACGTACCACAAAAGTGCAATGAACCAGCTAACCATTCCATGTTTGTCCCTAAGGAAATTGCATTGGAATCTAATTCCACCCCCTGTACATAAGACTGAGGTCAGATATGCCTATACCCTCCATCTTTTTTTACTTATTCCTACAACAACCGTTCTGACGGCCACTCAGAACTCGAAGGACAATATTCATGGTTGTGGATGTTTATTAGAGAAGCAAACAGGTTAAAAGTTGGTATGGATATATATCTATATCGTTTATGGTTATCTATCTATGCATTTATCTTAGCCATTCTGACAGGCATGTTTCTCTCTGGTTCTCAGCCACTCAGCCACAGTCCTTTGTCTCATAGTGTCTGTGCAGCTCTTCTGTTGCTCATGGTCTCAGTGAAGCCCCTCTGCTCTGCCTTGTGATGTCAATTCAATAGCCTTTTGTGCCTCTTCTATCTCCACCACTTTAGTTAGTGCTCTACCACATGTTCTGCTGATGTTTCTTCTTTCTTGATGGCATGGGATTCTCTCTGTGCTTCTCAGAAGGCTTTCTTATACCCAGAGGAATGGCAAAACTGACCAACCTTCTTTGTGTATGTTTCACACACTCTATTTGAATGGGTTCATTCAATCATATAGTGACAGTCGTAAATTAATGGATAGAAGAACTATATTTAAGAAATTTCACTTCACAGTGTGGAAAATGTATGTATTTATATTTGGGCCACTTAACAATTTGCACCACCCAGAAACTCCTCCATTACGCGACGGTCATTGAAACCATAGAGTAGAGTTCTACTCTGGCACACATGGAAACACACATGGGGTCACACAAGTGGCTGCACCATTTATAATCCAACCAACAATATTGGAGGGATTCACTTTCTCTGCATCTTCACTAACCTTTACTATTATCTGCATTTTTAATTATTCTGAGCCTAGTATGTTTGAACTGGTGCCTCTGTGATTTTCATTTAGAATTCCCTAATGACTAATGATGTTATATATGTTTATTGGCTATTTGTATACCCTAGTTAAGGAAATGTCTTTTGAAACACTTTGCTAATTTTCAAATTTAGTTATTTATTACTAAGTTGAAAAAATTATATATTCTGAATATAAATCCTTCATGAGATATATAGTTTTAAAATATTTTCTCCAAGTTTGTGGCAGATTCATGGACCATTCATATTTTCTTTTTTTAAAATGATTTTATTAGCACTTCACCCCCATATAATACAATTCAGTAGTTTAATCATATCAAGATGAGTTGTAAAATTATTACCATAATCAATTTTAGAACATTTTCTTCTTTGTACTCAAGATAATTAGTGTAATTATTATTTTTAATTGTGGCAAAAATATACATAACAAAAAATTCTCTAATTCAATATGTCTACATGTATAATTTAGTGCTACTGATTATATTATTCATATTGTACGATCATAATTGATATCCTTTTCCAAATTATTCTACCACTATTCACATAAACTCAATGCCCCCTAAGCAAAAATTCTTCATCCTTCATCTTTGGTAACTTTTGGCCAATTTTGGTTTCTTTACATTTTTTTAGTAGTTGTCTTGATATAATATTCACATAGCATACACTTCCATAGTTAAATCATTTTAAAAGGATTTGTATATACTTTATCACAGTAAGTTTTAGTGATCCCTTACCACTCCTGAAGTTATTGTTTGCTCCCCAATCCTCTCATCCTAACCACCTCAGTTCCTATAAAATATTGCATCATTTATTTTCTCTGTACCTAACCCTTCTGTGCTTCATAAACTGGGGAACCTAACAGAAACAATAAATAGTGAAAGCAGGATGAAACAAAAGGTAGAAAATAATAATGTACAGATAAAAATAAAGAATAAGAAAGAAAAAGCACCAACACTATTTAAAAAGCCAGAGAAGAAATTCCTATCAAGGAATATTCAAGCCTAAAAGAAATTCAGGTTGGGTCACGAGGGAAGTCAACTGACCAAGTATCCATTATACAATGGCTCTCTCCACCATAATCAATCTTACCATCATCTCTGTCTGATGGTAAAGCTGTTCGAGTCCCTCGCCTGTGACTAGAGGGGATCTGCCACAGGCTTAATCGGACTAGATGTTTTGCAGATGGATTTTGGGCTCCCGCTGTCCTCCATATCCTCCACAATCTGGGTGTTCACAATTTAAGCTCTGATACTTTCCCTTTCATTATATTTGGATTTTGTTATTGTCATCTTTGGATCACACTGGCTGGTGTGCTTCTTCTATGTGGGCATAGTTGATGCCTCCTTTAGATGGCTACTTGTTTGAATACCAGCCTTTAAGACCTCAGACACTATTCCAATTGATAGCCGGGCACCATCTTTTTCCTTCAGTGCACTTTGCTGTAGCACCCTTATCTTAAGTGATTTCTTTATGAAGGCGAGTATCCAGCAGGGCCACATTAAAACAACTAACGGTTCTTGGATTGGAGCTAGAATTAACTGGGAGTCCCAGAATCCATCTGCTTGTCCATAGGTTATGAAAAATTCTGGTTTACTTTTTGTCATCATATTATGACAGAAACAAAATTTAAAAAACAACATGAACAAGAACAACAAAAGAAGTCAAACTTTAAATGTACAAAAAAGAAAAACATTATCAATTATACCCTCTGGATATAAGGCAATTGCATTAATAATATCAATAATTTATCCAATACCATAGAATTTAAGCTTCAGTTGATGTGAGGAATCTATGCGAATATAGTACAACTGTAAGCCATGTCTTTTTCCATAGCAGTTGTAGGCATTTACAAATCCACCAAAAGTGGATACCAGTTCCATTCCCTCCACAGCCTCTCAATCATTTATTATTTTCTGGGTTTTTTTGTTTTGCTTTGTTTTGTTGTTGAATTGGGCTAGAACTGTGGGTGAAAAGTGGAATCTCATTGTGGTTTTAATTTGCGTCTCCCAGATGGTGAGTGATCTTGTATTTATTAGCCATTTCTATTCCATTTTTGGTGCACTGTCTGTTCATGTCTTTTTCCCACTTAATTGGGTCATTTTTTTCATTCTCTTATTGAGCTGTTGCAGAGTTCTGTATATTTTGGTAATTAGATTTTTATTTGATGTTTCATTGACAAAATTTTCCCCCCAATTTGTGGCCTCTCACTCTTCTTGTGATGAAGTTTTGGGATGTACATGTGATATAATTTCAGTTATGTCCCTGTCATCTATTTTGTGTTTTGTTGTGTGTGCTTCCTTTATTATACTTGGTAGTCTATGTATGCCTTGCAATAGAGCCCTTAAATTTGTTCCTGATTGATAATCCTGATGGGTTTGGTGTTTATATTTAGGTCTTCAGTCCACCTTAAATTCATTTTTGTTCACGAGAGAGATTTGGGTCTTATTTCATTCTTTTGTATATGGAAATCCAGTTTGTCGAACATCATTTGCTGAAGAGTCTCTCCTTGTGCTATTCAATATTTCTCAGTTCTTTATCAAATATTTTTTTGCCTCTAAGCTGATACATTTATGTCTGGGTTTTCTGTTCTAATGCATCGGTTTATATCTTTCCCATTGTACCAATACCAGACTGTTTTGACTACTAGGCCTCTTGATTCTTCTTTATAAGAAGTTCTTTGCTTATCCTGGGCCTTTTGCCTACATATATGAAATTGGTAATTAGTTTTTCTATTTATTAAAGAAAGTATTTGGGATTTTGATTGGGATTGCATTGTATTTGTAGATTGTTTTTGATAGCATTGACATTTTCACAATATTAAGTGTGTCTATCCCTGAGTATGGGATATCCTTTCATTTATGTAGATCGTTCCTGGTTTCTTGTAGTAATGTTCTGTAGTCTTCTCTGTATAGATCTTATGTTTCTTTAGTTCAATTTATTCCTAAGTATTTCATCTTTTGTGTGGTTATTGTAAATGATATCATTTGACAATGACGTTTTTGTATCTCTTTTTGCAGGTATACAGGAATCTCATTGATTCTGGTTTTTAATTTTGTATTTGCTACCCTGTTGATCCCTCAATTGTTTTCAGTAGGCTTTTTCTGGAGACTTTTGAGTTTTAACTATAAAAGATCATATCATCTACAATTAGTGCAAATTTACTTCTTTGTTGCCTATGTGTATTTCTTTGATTTCTTTTTATTGTCTGATGGCTCTAGCTATGACTTTGAGCACAATGCTGAATGAGAGTGGTGATAGGGTTATCCTTGTCTGGTCCCTATTTTCAGTGAAAATATTTCAAGCTTTTCCCCGTTGAGCATGATTTTGGCTATTGGATTTTCTGATATGGTTTATATTAGGTTGAGGAATTTCCCTTCTATTCCTATTTTGTCGAGTGTTTTGATCAAAAATGGGCATTGGGTTTTCTCAAATACATTTTTTGAATCTATTGATATGACCATATAATTTTTATTATTTGCCTTGTTTACAAGGTGTATTATATTGAATGGGGGGTGGGCAGCTGTTACACCATCCCTGCATCCCTGGAATGGATCCTATTTGGTCATAGTGAGTTATTTTTCAATATGATATTACAGTCTATGAGCCAGCATTTTCTTGAGAATGTTAAGGTCTATGTTTAAGGGAAATATTTGAGTATCAGTGTTATGCTGGCTTCATGGAATGAGTTTGGGAATTTGTTGTCTTTTTTATATACTGAAATAATTTGTGTCAGTTTTGTGTCACATTTTCTCTGTATACTTGGTAGAATTCGCCTGTAAAACCATCTGTTCCTGGGACTTTCTTATTTGGCAGTTTCTTTCTTTTTTTTTATAAACATTTTATTGGGGGCTCTTACAGATCTTATGACAATCCATACATACATACATTGTGTCAAGCACATTTGTGCATATGTTGCCATCATTTTCCAAACATTTTATTTCTACTTGAGCCCTTGGTATCTGTTCATTTTCCCCTGCCCCCACACTAGCTCCCTCATGAACCCTTGATAATTTTTTTTTTATATCTTACACTGACTGCTGTCTCCCTTCACCTATTTTTCAGTTGTCCATCCAGCTGGGAAGAGGTTATAGATAGATTATTGTGATCAGTTTCCCCCTACCTTACCGCCCCTTCCCTTTCCCCTCCAGGTACCCCTATTCACATTATTGGTTCTGAGGGCTTTATTTGTCCCAGATTCCCTGTGTTTCGAACTCTTGTCTGTGCCTGTGAATATCCTCTGGTCTAGCCAGATTTGTAAGGTAGACTTGGGGTCATGATAGTGGGGAAGGGTGGGGGAAGAAGCATTAAAGAACTCGAGGAAAGTTGTATTTTTATCTGTGCTATCCTGCACCCTGACTGCCTCATCTCTTCCTTGTGACCCTTCGGTAAGGGGATGTCCATTTGTCTACAGATGGGCTTTGTGTCTCCACTTCGTGCTCCTCCTCATTCACATTGATATAACTTTTTGTTTTGGGTCTTTGATGCCTGATACCTGATCCCACCAATACCTATCGATCACAAAGGCGGGTATGCTTCTTCCATGTGGGCTTTGTTGCTTCTCAGCTAGATGACCACATGTTTACGTTCAAGCCTTTAAGACCCCAGACACTATATCTTTTAATAGGTGGGCACCATCAGCTCTCTTCACCACATTTGCTTGTGCACCCATTTTGTCCTCAGCGATCCTGTCGGGAAGGTAAGCATCACAGTATGCCACGTTATCAGAACAAAGTGTTCTTGCATTGAGGGAGTACTTAAGTGGAGGCCCAATGTCCATCTGCTACCTTAATACTTAACACATAAATATATGTATATAGATCTATTTCCCTATCCTTATATATAAATATATTTACATATGTACGTGCCTGTATTTAGACCTCTATATATGCCCTCTGCCTCCTAGTCCTTTCCTGTATTTCCTATCAAGTTCCTCTTGACTCAGTATCATGTTCAACCTTCATTCGAGTTTCAGTAATTCTTCTTGGCTACATTGCCCTTGATCAAGTCCTACCCATCCTCCTACATCCTCCTCGCCATTGATTTTATATCACTTGTCCCTGGGTTTGTTAACACGCACGTCCTTTGCCTAGCCTCCCCCGATTCCATGTCCCCCCAGAACCAACAGTACCATTGTTTTCTCCACCGGATTGTTTATCCCGCCTATCTTATCTAGCTAGACATGCAGAGACAATAACAAGCACAAAAACAAAACAGAGAAAAACAATACAACAAAATAAAATAAAAAAAATAACAACCAAACAACCAACAACAAAAAAATAAAAGCCTATAAAAAGTTCCACATCCGTTTGTTGATCTTTAGGAGTTTGTTCTGGTTGAGTCTGATGGGAGGTTGGCAGTTTCTTAATGACCTTCTCTATTTCTTCTTTTGTTATGTGTCTGTTGAGTTTTTCAATATCTGTCTGCATTAATTTGCTTTGGTGATATATTTCTAGGTATCTGTCAATATCTTCTAGATTCTTGAACTTCTTTGTATACAATTTTTCATAGTAGTGCATTATTCATTTTACTTCATTTAGATCTGTTTTGATGTCACCTTTTTCATCTCTTATTCTGGATATTTGCATCTTTTCTTTGTTACATTTGCCAGTGGTCTGTCTATTTTGCTAATTCTCTCAAGGAACCAACGATGATTCCTCTTCCCCCCACCCTTATCATTTATTTCTGCTTTGATCCTTATTATTTCTTATGATTTATTTCCTTCTTTTAGTGGAGGTTTTATATTGTCCTTTATCCAGTTCATGAAGTTGTGTTAGGATGTTGATTTTGAATTACTCCTCATGAAAATGTGTGTTGATTGCTGTTAATTATCCTCTGATTAATGCGTTTTATGTGTCCCAAATATTTTGATATTTTGTGTTATCTTTTTCATTTGTCTCAAATAATGTTTTAATTTGTTTTATTTTTGAGTATTATATTGTTCAATCCCCATATGTTTGTGTTTATGTTTCTCTTCATTTTATTTTTTATTTCTAATTTTATAACATTGTGGTCTGAAAACAGGTTTTAAAATCTCAAATTTTATTAAAATTTGTGGTGGAATTGGTGTGGCCTAGTATGTGTTTTGGTTTTTAGAATATTCCAGGTGCTTTGGAAAAGAACATATACTGTGCTTTTGTTGGATGGAGCATTCTATAAATGTGTATCACGTCAATTTTGATCCTTGTGTTGTTGAGTTCTTTGGTGTCTTTGTTGACTTCTTCTTGATATTCTGTCTTTCCATAACAGTGGTATAGTAAAACCCCTGTTATTATTGTTGAGGTAATTCTGTTCTTTTTCAATTCTGGATGGATTTTATTGATGCATTTCAATAGTCTTTCACTGGGTGCATTTTATTACTATAATGTCTTCTTGGCCAATTGTTCCCTTGATCATTATGTAGTGTCTGTTCTTGTCTCTCATTACGTTGTTTGCCTTGAAGTCCATTTTATCAGAAAGGGATATTGCTATCTCTGCTTTCATTTGCTTTCTGTTTGCTGAGTATGCTTTTATACAGTCTTTTATTTTCAGTCTCTTCACGTCCGAGCTTCTGAATTTTGTTTCTTGTAGGCAGCAAATTGATGGATTTTGTTTTTCTATACATTCTGCTACTCTCTGTTTCTTTACTACTGCATTTAGTCCATTAATATTCAGTGATATGTATGTTTTAGTTGCTGTAATTTTTCTTTATATTTCTACATGTTGTGTGTGAGTGTGTATGCTTGTTGTGTTTACTTTCTTTGTTCTTCCTTTATGACTTTGTTGCTTTGGATGTTTCTGTGTGTTTTTGTGTGGAATTGATTTGCATATCGGTTTCAGTTATGTAAGTTGTTGTGGATTTTTTGGCCATAGTACTTCATTGTGTATTTTTTGTTTGTTTGTTTGTTTTAGTTTTGGGGTTTTTTTTGGAATTCTTTTAATTTCTCTTTGTGTCTGGAATACTTTTATTTTACCATCATATTTGAGTGAATGAACTTTTTTACTGAGCAAAATATTTTAAGTTGACAATTTGTGTTTCTGTTTGGAGTTTTACTTGTATGGCATGTAGTGATGTTTATAGTTTTTCTATTTTATCACTTTTCCTCTAGACTCCTCCTCCATGTGGTGTATGTGTGAAATCCTAATTGTTTTACATTATTTTTCTGCTAATTCCCAAACCTGCTCAATTTTGGGCATTTTATTTGAGTCTGCTTGGTTTTCAATGATCTGTGTCTGTTTCTCTCACTCTCTTTTGTGTGTGTGTGCGTGTGTGTGTGTGTGTGTGTGTGAATCAATATTTTCTCTTATTTTCTTTACATCTTAGTGTGTCTATATGGAGTGTAAGGAAGTTGGGGTTATCTGGGAGTAGTGAACTATGTTAGCTTGTTTAGTAAGGATGGTAGGCACATTAAATTAAACGTTCATTATTAGGGAAATTCAAAGAGTGGGATAATGTGGTAGATATATAATCATTTATCAATTTGAGGATTAAGAGTGTAGGAGTGAGGTCTAGCTTGTCTCTCAGATCATAGCCAATGAGGCCTCTATGTGAGCATGACCTTGTCCTGAGAATTCTGGGAAATCCAGTATTTCCTCCTTGGAGGTGGGAAACTCTCAGACCCTGGGAGACATTAGTAGCTGACAAAACACATGGAGCCACCCTGATGCATCCCTGAGTATTAGAGAAGCCATGCAGAGACACCTGCCAGCACTGAGATGTTTCCAGTGCCACTGGATCTAAATACTTTTTACCCACTGACCTGTGATCTTCTATATTCAGCATCATTGCTTGTGTTTTGTGAGTCTGAAGAGTACTTTATAGATTGGTTTCAGACATATGGGCTAATATCAGACTTTTGGACTTGATCTTCACTGAGCTGGGATGTTTTCTCAATGTTCATTTGCTCTCTTATATAAATCTCTTTCTTATAAACATATGTGGGTCCATGGATTTGTTTCCCTAGTCTACCAGGACTAACACATTATGGTACCTTGGGAGCGGAGTACTAGAGAGACAAATCATAAAAATCGAGGATAGATGTTTGTTTAATCTCTCCCTCATGGTAGTGTTTCTTCTTCAGCTAGCAAGAAGTCAGATATATCCATGCAGTTTACAGGGTTGTTTTCTAGAAAGAATATGGGAAGTTAAAACATTATTATGTTTTGTTGTAGTCTTTGGTTATTCCTGTGCGAAATGGTAAAAATTGATTTTGTTAATGTGTATTTTGAGTTCAGGGCAAGAAACTGCCATTAGAATTTCTAAGAAATCATGCTGCTTAAGGAAAATGGCTGGCGGAAAGCCTGACTTTGGCTTGATTGTCTCAAAAGATCTAATTCCATATTTTTGTATAAATAGAACAGTTCAGATAAGGATTTAGATAAGCTAAATAAGGATTGAACTTGAAGGTTTTAAGAATTCAGTTTAGTATCTGATTCTACTTTATTTATACTGATTTCCTCTGTTTATTATTATTGATATAATGATTGATAGAAATATTTATTGGGAAGTATGAAAATAGAGAGTTGTAAGCCCACTTGTTTTTAGCCATTAAAATTGGATCTTTAGATAGGTTATGGCACAGCAGCAGAAAATGCTCTGAAAAGATAAGCCCCACCCAGTGTTTTGGAGTACTCAGGACATTTGTATTCCAGGAGATTTGCCTGGGGGCAAGATTGACAGATTGAAGTTTAAAATAAAAGAACTCTTTGGATTTGAAGTTTGAACTCTAGTGGTTTTTGTCAGATGCAGGAAAAAACTGGAACCAGGAAGAAAACTCCTCTCTAGGATTGAATATTAAAGAGAGCCTGTGGGCAGGCTGAAATGTTTGCTAGGTGACCACCTGGATTCACTTGTTGAGTGGAAGTGGGAGAAATGAAGCAATGAATGATGGTTTGAGTTTGGCCACTGACATCCGTGGACCTACTTTATAGGAACTAGAGGAGAAGACAAGATTGGGTTGACTGGTCTGAACTTCATGACCTAGCACAAGGGGCTAGAGTTGCTGAGAATTTGTGATGGGGCCATGGTCTAAGCAAGGCGACCAATGGACACCCTGATGAAGCTAAGAGAGGCAGCCTACATTTGAGTTGACCAGAACCCAAACAGATGAAGAGATTTTTGAGACTGTGAACTGGTGCATATTGCTTTTGACTTTATGGATGGCCTATGCTGATTTGATTTTGCTTATGTATGTAGATTTCACAAGATTCCAACTGGAATAAAGATTCTTCACATCGAAAAATATGATTGTCTCCTCAGAGCACTGGGATGATGTAAGTGGACAGTATAGAAATTGGATACCCCAAATTAGGGGGATAAAGGCATGAAGTGGTTAAGTGGTTGGCTCACAAACTTTTGTAGGTGGGGAAATATATTCATAGGATTATAGGATTAAAGTGTTGGTGTTACTTAACTGCAATTGTTTCACATAGGATATTTTTGTTTTGTTCATAGATAAAATGTTATGTTTAAATGAGGGTGGCACATATTGAATTGTATGCATTTTAGTTTTATTCTGTTAGGTATAGGTATGATTTCATTATTGTTTGCTTGAAAATTATATGGTGTTACAGAGTTATGTGAAAGTGTCAAATTGACAAGGGGTGGTCTGTGGTAGATATATAATCATTTGTTAATTTGAGTATTAAGAGTGTAGGGGTGGACTCTAGCTTGTCAATCGGATCATAGCCAATGAGACCTTTGTATGAGCATGGCCTTCTACTGAGAATTCTGGGAAATCTTGTACTTCCTCCTTGGTGGTGGGAGACTCTCTGCTGACACCCTGGGAGACATAGCAGCTGACAAGACACATGGAGCCACCCTGATGCAGCCCTGGGTATTGGAGAAGCAATTCAGAGACCCCTGCCAGGGCTGAAATGTTTCCAATGCCACTGAATACAAAGACTTTCTACCCACTGGCCTGTGATCTCCTACATTCGGTGTCATTGCATAAAGTGGACTTTATAGATTGGTATAGGACATATGAGCTAATATTGGACTTATGGACTTGATCTGGACTTGGCTGGGATGTTTTATCAATGTTCAATTGCGCTTAAATGTAAACCGCTTTCTTATACCCATATATGTCTCCATGGATTTTTTTCTCTAGTATACTCAGATTAACACAGATAGGAAATGTCAGAGGAGGGAGAAATGATGAATCAGGAAGGAAAAAAAAAGAGGAGGAATCAGGCAGTGCTAATTGGTAGGTAAAAGAAAGGAAAC
The DNA here is from genome assembly GCF_000313985.2 of Echinops telfairi. Taxonomy (NCBI): domain Eukaryota; kingdom Metazoa; phylum Chordata; class Mammalia; order Afrosoricida; family Tenrecidae; genus Echinops; species Echinops telfairi. Next base: position 7,504,729 of record NW_022109980.1, read on the forward strand.
TAGACCCCCCCAAATGCCTTGTTTTGCAATGACAGAGGCATAGGTAATAATACTTGAGAGAGAAAAAAATGTAAGAGTAGTGTAAGCTTTGGGTTTTATAAGCTTGAGAAGGAAAGAGAAGAATTGATGAGAAGAAAGAGGAAAGAAGATAGGCATATAATTCTATGAAATAAAAGTATAGACAGTAAATTTAAAGGAAAGAGCAAGAGACAAAGGTTTTAAAACTAAAAATAGAAAAAAATAATTCTAGAGTAAGAAGCAGAAAATCTGTTAATGTATGTTTGTTTAGCCTCTAAGAAGCTTTGTCTCTGATGTGGGTCTTAACTTATGGATTGATGATGTGTTGAAAGACTAGAAAAGAAATAAAAGTAATTTGAAAGCAAAAAAGTAAAATACTATTACTATTTTTTAATCATTTTTTGGGGGGCTCATACAACTCTTATCACAATCCATACATCCATCCATTGTGTCAAGCACATTTGTATGTATGTTGCCATCATCATTCTCAAAACATTTGCATTCTACTTGAACGCTTCCGTATCAACTCATTTTTCCCACCCTCCCTGCTCCCCCCTCCCCCATGAATCTTTGATAATTTATTAATCATTATTATTTTGTCATATATTACACCATCTGACGTCTCCCTTCACCCACTTCTCTGCTGTCCCTTCCCCAGGGAGGAGGTTATATGTAGGTTATATGTAATCAGTTCCCCCTTTCTCCCTCACTGTACCTCCACCCTCCCAGTATTGCCACTCTCACCACTGGTCCTGAGGGGTTCATCTGTCCTGGATTCCCTGTGTTTCCAGTTTTTGTCCTTATATGGAAGTCTTGGTTAAGGATTAATTTTAAGAATGGTCCACAACTTGTTTTAAAGAGGGAGTGGGTATTGGAATGAGAGAACACGGCGCAACAACAATACAAATAAAAGAACAGCTAGCATCTGGACCTTGTCCTGTGGGGAAATCAAAACTGTGTGAGCAGGGGTCTTTTGAGTAGTTAAGGACAGTGTCTGAAAGTATGTTGTTTTATTTTGTAGCCTGTTAGGATAGCAGGGTAGGATTTATGTTAAGGATAGGGCAATAATTTAGGTGTCTGGTATGGCTGAGAGTCCAGAATTTAATGTTTTAGGTTAATTATTTTAAATTAACATACCTCTGTAGATTAGGCCAGAGGGGACAGGGTTCACTCTTTTCGGATGCTAGGGATGAACAAGTCGGGTGGGAGAGTGGATCTATACTGCTACCTACCTAGGTGATCTAGGCGGAAGGAATTAAGCAATAGCTTACTCAGAAGGCAGATCTCTTATCTGAGCAGCTTGTGGTGAGAACCAGGGGTTGGTGTCATGGGACAGCTGCTGAATTGCTAGATCTATCCAGTACCTCAGCCTGCAGTAGCTTATGGGACGTAGGGCTTTTTGGCTGTATCTCACCAAAACTCCCTGCCTGTGCTTGGCAAAACAGATGGTCCAGTTTTTACTTGTATTGTCATGCTAACACATTACTAATCGGCCAGGTTTGTTTTGTCTGCTAAAAAAAAAAGATTAAAAAAAAGCCTGAGACTGAAAATGGAGATGATTTTCACGTGCCTTATAATGGGGTCATTCAGAGGTGTACCTCAGGAGTGGGGGGTGAGTTTTAGCATACTCACTATTTAAGTCCACTTCTGGAAACCCCATAGAGTAATCATTATTTGGTTTGATAGCCTTTGCTATCCTTGCTATCGGGGAGGTAGGGATATGAGGGTATCAGACTGGCATTTATAGTCCCTCCAGGCTGGTCATGCAGAGCTATGACTTTGCAACTTAGTAGGTCACCACCCTAGCTAGCTGCAGGATGGGGAAGATTTTATCTAGAGAGTTGGGGAGCTGCGCTCCACTGGCCTGTGCCAAGGGCAGATGACAAAAGGAAGTCAATTGGCCAGCATTGCCCCTCTTTTGTTTTAATAAATTTGCATCTACTTATCTTTATGCTGAGAATCATTCTGTCTGAAAATGAGGTAGTACTCTCTGGTTCCCCGCTGCACTGGTCTCTGAAGAGTCCCCTCTGTGTGTGCTAATCACTGTTGTTTATGGGCCATCAAGATAACTGACTCATAGTGACCTCGTTAACAGAGTTAAAAACTGCCTATCCTGCATCATCCTCACAATTGTTCTTATGTTTGAGTCCATTTTTGTAGCCACTGTGTCAGTCGTCTTATTGAGGGCCTTCCTACTTTTTCTGTCCTTTCTCATTTACCAACTATGATATCTTTTTCCAAGACAGGTCCTTATCCAGGTCTGTTCCCTGTGGACAACATGTACAAAGTACATGAGAGGAAAGGTTACCATCTATCCCTCTAAGGGCATTCGACTATAGTACTTACAAGGTAGTTGTGTTTTGTTCTTTGGCAGTTCATGGTACTTTCAATGCTCCTCCCCAGCACCAAAGCATTGAGCTTTGATGATGTGCAATTTATCATTTTTATGGATCAAACTAATACATTTTTATCATAAACATTTATAGTAAAAATGACTGCATATTTATATATATATGTATAGACTGTGACTTATGATAACAAGTCATGTGGTTAATTTCATGATGTTTAACTAGATGAATGGCGTCCCTGAGTGTACAAATTATTAATGGAATTAGCTGATAATGGAAAGCTTGGAAGTTTGAGTTCAAGCAAATGTACCTCAGATGAAAACAAAACAAAGCAAAACAAAAAAACCCTTCCAAAAAATCACAACCATTGGAACCCTATAGGATACAGTCCTACTCTGATACACATGGATCACCACGAATCAGAACTGACTTGATGGCAACCAGGCAATTGGTACCTAGATAGAGGAGCCACCGTCGATCTTACTTGTAACTGAATTTTAAAATCCCAAACATTTATTGATATCTAAAGAAATACTTTTCTTTTGTTTGTTTTTGCTTTTGTAATGACCCTTTGCTTTCTTCATGAATGATGTACTTGATGTCCTCCCACACATCATCAGTTTTTCTGTCATCATTGTTCAATGCATGCAATCTGTTCTTGAAATTCAGGTGGAATAGACTGAAGGATATACTTTGGTTCTCTTGGATTTGTTTTAATTTTCTTCAGGTATAACCGGAAGTTACTTATGGCCAAATGATGGTCTGTTGTAGTCAGTCCCTGACGTGTTTTTTTTTAATTTTTTTTCCTGACATGGTTTTAACTGCTGATATTAAGCTGCTACATTGACTCTTCCCACCAAAACAAAACTCACTGCTATCCAATTGATGACAACTCATAGCAGCTCTATAGGGTAGAGTAGAATTACCTGTGTGAATTCCTGAGATTGTAACTCTTTAAGGAGTAGAAGTCTCCTCTTTCTTCTGGAAAGCAGCTGCTGGTATCAAACTGCTTATCTTATGGAGCAAAGTCCAATGCATAACCACTACACCATCAGGGTTCCATCTCTTCCCATGGATGTAGTTAATTTGATTTCTGTTTATTCCATATGGAGAAGTCCATGTGCACATAGTTGCCTTCTGGGTTGTTCAAAAGGTATTTGCTCTGAAAAGAATTATTGTTCTCACTGAATTCTAGCATGTGATCTCCAATGTCTTTTCTATCACCAAGTCTGTATGGTAATTATTATGTTCAAGATCTCGTTAGAGTATTGAAAAGCAAGGATGTTGCTTTGAGCACTAAGGTGGTCCTGATCCAAGCCATGGTATTTTCCATTGCCTCATATGCATATAATTTGGACATTGAATAAAGATAACCAAAGAAGAATTGATGCATTTGAATTGTGGTGCTGGAAAAGAATATTGAAAGCACCATGTACTGCAAAACAAACAAACAAATCAAGCTGTCTTGGAAGAAGTATGGGCGGAGTACTCCTTTACACCAAGGATGTCAAGACTTAGTTTTACATTTTTGGACATATTGTCAAGAGAGACCAGTCCCTGGAGAAGGACATCAGGCTTGATAAAGTGGAGGGCAGTGAAAAAGGGGAGTCTCTCAGGGAAATTAACCGGCACCATAGCTGCAACAATGAACTCAAGCATAGGCCCTATTGTGAGAATGGCACAGGAACATGCAATGTTTCCTTCTGTTATGCATAGGGTTGCTATGTATCAGAACAGACTCATGACGCCTAGCAACAACAACAACGAGGAACTTGCAATACAGAAAGATATCAATGTTCTCCTTTGTAAAAAGAAGAGTGTTCTGACATATATTGTAAAATGTGCCTAAAAACACGTTTCATAAATATACACCAGTCAAGCATTATCTACTTTGAGACAGTATAGTGTAACATTTAACAGTTTTTGGATTCAAGCTTTTTTTTTTAATCAATTTATTGGGGCTCATACAATTCATCACAATACATAGATCAATTGTGTAAAGCACATCTATACATTTGTTGCCCTCATAATTCCCA
>NW_022109980.1:7509724-7533671 GCF_000313985.2 Echinops telfairi
AGGGAGAAGGGAGCAGGGAGGGAGGGGGGGGAAATGAGGGGCTGATGCCAAGGGCTTAAGTGGAGAGCAAATGTTTTGAGAATGATGAGGACAAGAATGTACAAATGTGCTTTACATAATGGATGTATGTATGGATTGTGTTAAGAGTTGTATAAGCCCACAGTAAAATGACTTTAAAAATAAGTGAAAAGAGTTACAGTCTTAGAAATCCTATGGACAGTTCTACTCAGTCCTATAGAATAACTCTGAGTTGGGATTGACTTGACAACTGTTTTTGGGGTAGTTTTTATTTTTTGCACCCAAAAAGGGGGAAAATATTAGAAACACCCCCTTTAATTAATTAGTTGTTTTTGTGTAAGCAATCCTAAGCTAAGTGACTATAAGCTAAACTTTGTGACATATAAACATTGGTGAGTTTTCCTTACTACATCTGTGTAGGTAAGTCTTTATTCTAACAAACGGTACACTAAGCATATATCCCCACAACCACGATCCCCAAATTCTTACTTTTATAACTCTGATTTAATAGCAATTGTCAAAGAGATGTAGTTTGAATACATTGAAACAATATATATTATCTTATTATTACTATTGTACAATATAATGTTGAGTACAAATATCCTTCATAAATCCTCAAAACCAGATTTTAAGACTTGGTTTCCTTTAGGTATATATGTTTCAAGGCTTGATATAATTTTATTCAGTTAAAGAAGCAATATTTCTTTCTAAACTCTAAAGACAAAAAAAAACCTCTTACATTTTACTTAAATTTAATATGTAGTAGCCTTATTTATTCTTACTTTCATACTGAAACCTTCTTAGAACAAACTCTTTGGGTTTAAAGGAAAATTAGTTTTAAAATGAGGTTTGCACTATGAAAATCGCTTTGAAGTTTATAGGAATCCCAACAGAAATCTTTGAATTCAATCAGAGACTTCACTGTTCTTTGGTAAATATATTTTATTTTACTATGCTGTCCACTTAGTTCATTAATTTTTGCATACTTTAACATTTATGGCAAGGAAAGCAGTAGTATTATGAGGCCTGACATAACAGAAGATGAGGGGAGACAGATGGGAACTAGAAATAATTTAGGCAAATGAATATTTTGGACAAGTTCATAAAAGAAAGGACCTGAAATTTTTGAATACGTATAAAAGATAAAAGAGAACCTCAGCATTTATAGCTTCAAGAGATGCATTGTAAGTTTCTGGGGGTTTTAACACCATTTCAAATTTAGAATCAGTAGTTGTTTCATATCTATGTGTACATATAGTGAGTGCATTTTGAGGCTATATGAAAAACTCATCTAACAGGAAAAATGACAGGATTTCAGGAAGATGGCAGATTTCACCTTTAATTAACCAAAAATAGGAAGCCATGTCCATATAATAAAGCTCAGACAATGAATTCCTCAGAATTAATTTTAGGAACTGTACCATCTTAGCCCACACCCAAGCTAACATAATCATTTATGTGTATTTTCTCAGCTCAACACAGTGAAAAAAGGGATAAACTGAGACTACAAACAGGCACACTGAAAAAAATACAAACTGTTTTCTAACATCTAATAAGAGGCAGAATCATCATCAGAGTTGTCAGTGCTAACTTAGAAGGAACTCTGGTGGCACTATGGGTTACATGTTGGCCTATGAACTGCAAGGTCAATAGTTTGATTCAACCTGTTGTTCCTTGCTAGAAAGATGAGGCTTTCTGCTCCTGTAAAGCCTCAGAAACCCAAAGGGGCAGATCTATTCTGTCCTATAGTGTCATTGTGAATCAGAATCCAGTTGATAGTAGTGGATGGGTATGTTAATTAGACAAACTCAGCTATCAACAGCTATTCAGGTAAGAACAAATGGTTCTATTCACTTTAATACCTTTTGTTACTTCATTCGTATAAAGCAGTGGTTCTCAACCTGTGGGTCAAAACCTCTTTGAAGGTCCAATGGCCCTTTCACAGGGGTTGCCGGATTCATAACTAGCAAAATTACAGTTATGAAGTAGCTACAAAAATAATTTTATAGTTGGTGGGGTCACCACAACATGAGGAACTGTATTAAAGGGTCTTGCCATTAGGAAGGCTGGGAACCACTGGTATAAAGAATAAATCATACCCACAAAACTATTTTAATGTAGAAATTATCATACAACTCTATGTAAATAAAATATTTAGGTATATTTACTATTGAGGGAAACAAATTTATCGTAATTCCTAAAATAGGCATATACTATGTGTGTGTGTGTGTGTATTTGAAACCCCCTTTTCTTTTGCTCATTCACCTGAACATTTGATACAGAAAAGTGGTCACAATTTATTCACATTAAAAAAAAAAAAAACTACACTCTGTGGCCTCTCCACAAAGTTGGGACTTTTTTAGCACTGTGTTGATTAAGTCAACTGCCACCTGTATCACTGCATTAAAGATAATTCAATTTGTAAATATTCATTTACTTTCAGTCAATAGTTTAGACTGAGTAGACACAACAAGAAACACAGCAAACCCCATCTCACTTCCCATTTTAAACATCATGAAAATGATCAATAAAAATTGGGTATCAAGCATCAGAACACCCCAAACAAACAAATATGTTGGTGCAAATGATGGAGGTTGGAGTAGAGACCCATAGCCCATCTGTAGATAATTGGGCATTCCCTCACAGAAGGGTCATAAGGAATGAACAAGGCAGCCAGGGTACAGCAGAGCACCAAAGAAACACACACACCATTCCTCAAGTTCTTTAATGCTTCCCCCGGCCACTATCATGACCCTAGTTCTACCTTACAAATCCATCTAGACCAGAGCAAATAAAACCTCCTGACACATGGAATCCAGGACAAATAAAACCCTCAAGAACAATAATGGAGTAGTGATACCATGAAGGTGCGGGGATTTCTGTTCAGCTCTGGGAAATTCTCTGATTATCTCTTGATGGATTTTCTTTTACATTTTTACATTTTTCTCCCACTCTATCGACCCACAACTCCTGAATGAGAACAGAACAAAATATAAGAATATTTTCTATTATTTCTCTGGTGAAGATCGCAAGCTAATTGCTTCTGTGTTAATTGTGAATCATAGTGAACTGTGGGGCTGAGTGGAACTGACCCAGGCACTGCTCAGAACTGTGAGTCATTGCCCAGGCATATACATTTTGTTATATCTGATGCATTACAGTCCCCTTAATGTGACATCAAGCATCCCACTTCCTCCTTGTGTGTTGGTTTCCATTCCTTCTCCTTTATTAATCCTTCTGAACGTTGTATGTGGATAAACACTGCACCTTTGATTTCAAATAGCTGGTTATTTTAAGATGTGCATTCCTCACTGTGTTGTTGTTCCTCTCATAGACCTGTCGTTTGTTGGCTAAAACATTGAGCTACAGGGTTGTGTTCACTTCCAGACCCGGGGAATGAATAACGGCCATAGTCTGCGGAGTCCCATCATATTGAAATATCAATGTATTAAGACAACCATAAAGTATAGAAATGACCAAGTCTCCAAATACAAATCCCATTTAGAAGAGACACTGAAATGTGACCTCCACACCATATTCTAATAAAATTCTTTAAAACAAAGGCAAGGAAGGAGTTCTGAAAGCAGCAAGGGAAAAATCCAACATAATACAACAGTGAGCTTTCATAATCAACAGTGCCGCATTATCCTCAGAAACTCGAAAGATCAACAGATAATGGAACAGCATATGTAAAATCATGAAAGAAAATGGTTGCCACACAAGAATTCTTTACTCAGTAAAATTGTCATTCAAATATGAAGGAGAAATGATGAAATTCCCAAACAAATAGAAGCTGTGGAAATTTGGTGTCATTAGAGCAACTCCACAAGTATTAGTAGAGGAAATATTTCATATGAAAATCTAAAGTCATTAAATAAATTCATTTATTCTTGAGGAAAAAGAGAGAAAAAAAGATGTTTAAAGAAATTCAACGTCATTTATTTAAATGCAGACAATCATAAAGACCAAGTATATGATATTTTCAAAGGATAAAGTCAATAATTAAATTCCGCAATCAATACACCAGGTGTGTAAGACATAAATACAAAGCAGCCTTATAGAATATAGTTTATACATTGATGATAATTGCCACACACCAATAGAAATGGGGAGAGAGGAGGAGATCAAGAATAGATGCAGTATGTTATTAAAAATGTTAACTGTTGTTCATATGATAATCATGTTCCAGTTGCTAATTGTGTCATGCTTTATATGATCCCAACAAACAAACAAACAAAATCAAACACTGCCATTTTGTCAATACCAACTCATAGTGACCATTTAGTGCAAGGTAGTACTGGCCCTGTGAGTTTGAGACAGCAACTCTTAATGGAAGTAGAAAACTCCACTTTCTCCTGTAGAGCGGCTGGTGATTTTGAACTATTGACCTTGCAATTTGTAGTCCGATGTGTAACCAATATGACATCAGGGATCTCTAATTTATATGATAATCACTAAGAAATCGCCAAGAAGAAACACTCAGAAGGAAAGAAGGAAGTTAACATAAAATATTATCATAAGAAATTAGCCAAATACGAACAAACAGAAAAAAATTCAGCATTAAAAAAAGATAAGAAACATTAAAAAAAACACATCAAAATGAGTGAAACATTTTGTTTTCAGTAAAAGCTTTAAACATAAATGATCTAAATGTTCTATATGAAAGCCAGAGAAAAGTAGAATTATTTTTTTAAAAGTTCATCCTTTGCTGTTCCCAAGAAAAACCCTTAGACACAAGGACGGGCAGAATGAACATCAAAGGATGGAGTGAAATATTTCATGCAATAAGTAAACAAAAAATAGAAACTGTGGCCTATTGATATCAGATAAAATAGACTGTAAATGAAAATCTACCACCAGAGATAAAGACATATAATAATCAAGCATTAAACCAGTTAAAAGATATACGGTGTATGCACGAGTATAAGCCGACCTGAATATCATCTGAGGTACCAAATTTGTCCACATAAACTGCACTAAAAATGTGCTGAAAAGCTCGGCTTATACAGGAGTATATATGGTAACAATGATAAAGCTAATGCACCGATCAAATAAGAATATGAAAGGAGATACAGACACGTTCACATTATAATAGGGGACTTCAACACACTGCTTTCAATTAAAGAAAGAACATCTAACTGGAAGACTACTAAATGGAGTGAGAATTTTTAAAAATCCGTAACTCAAGTGGTCCTACAATGATATATAGAAATTTACTCCCAGCACCCACCACTTCTCTGTCAGTTTGTCATACTGTGGTGGCTTATGTGTTGGTATGATACTGAAGAGTATATCGCTGGTATTTTAAATGTCAGCAGGGGCACCCCAAGTGAACAGGTTTCAGTGGAACTTCCGGAATAAGAACAGACTAGGAAGAAGCAATATATTGACCATTTCAGAGGAATTATTTTGGGAAAACCTTATGTATACCATCAAAATATTTTCAGATACTGAAGTCCTAAAGAATAGAAGCAGAATGTTCTGAGAGATAGTGCCAGAATGTGAGCCCATCAGGTTGGAAGGCAATCAACATATGATTGAGGGAGAGCTGCTTTCTACAAGTTGTCAACCATAATGACACGTATGAATGAAGCAAAGCCCGTGTGTGTAAAGCCTTTAGAACCTTCATTTGCTGATAGGGAATGGCTCAAAATGAGAAGAAATAGCTTCAAAAATCTATAAATAATTGGAACATGGAATTATGAAGCATGAATCTAGGAAAATGGGAAGTTTTCACAAAGAAAATGGAACATATAAAGATCGATATCCTAGGTGTAAGTGAGCTTAAACAGACATTTGGCAATTTTATGGAATTATATATGTATCAGTTCCCAACTACTAAAAAAAATTATATGGTTACTATCAGTGCCGAGATCCAAATAATTTAACCACATCACAGCCCTAATTACCATTTAAGTATGAAAAACCAATATAATCATAGTAACCCTATAGTACAAAGTAAATGCACCTGTCAGTTTCCAAGACTATAATGCTTTAGGCCTTAGAAAGCCTCGTCTTTCTCCAGAAGAGCGATCATTGGTTTCCAAGTTTGATCTTGTGCTTAGCAGCCCAAGTATTAACCACTGTGCTACCAGGGCTCCATTTAACAAAAATATACCTATTTAGTGAAAATAAACTGAACGGAAACATCTCTACATCACAGTGTAAAAACAAACAACAGTAGTTTAGGCTTTTGCCCAGTTCATTAGAAATTTCAATTAACCAGAACACTGCATACTCTAAGCAGTATTATCTTGAATGTAGATTTAATAGTTGGATATAGGTCTGCAGGGGGTGTATGTTTAAGCTTGTGCAAGCATTCCAGAGGCATTCTTTCCATATGAATAATTAATATGCTAATTATAAATGGGTCATTTATTCATAGAAGTCAGATCCACAGTCCCTCAACTTGGTAACAATTTGCTACTCATGAGTTTAAGTTCCTTAATGTACTGGAAAGTAATAAAACTCTATTTCATTAAGAATTGTATTTAATTCAGAGTTTTTACACACCCAGATGTTCTTCTAACACACTTTGTTTGCATGTATATTTTCTTTCTTTCTTAGTCATAAATCAGAATTGACTCAATGGCAACAGGTTTGGTGGTATCTGTTTATTGTGTAAACTTTTCATTGTGATTTGGGTAAATATTTACAGAGCAAATTGTATTTCCATTCAATAATTCATACATATTCTGATTCATGATATTGATTGCAATCTCCACAATGCAACAACACTCTTTCCATTTTCTGTTTCCCTTTTCTATTCCTCCTTCCTTTATTATCCCGTCTTCTGAGATTTGTCCTTGAGAAGTTGCTGATCTTTTTATCTCTTATGGTTGGTTGTTCTAAAGACTGATAGCTCCTAGTGTTACTTAGAGGCCTGTCTATTGTTTGCCTGAAAATTGAGCCACTAGGTTCAGTTTGATTCCTGGCTTGAAATATCTCTAAGGTTCCATTTAATCTCTATTAAACCAGAAAGCCTGGTATTTTTTTGTTTGTTTATTAATTTCAGTTCTGTTCCACATTTTTATCATACTCTATTGAGGACATCCCATTGTGATCTCTTTCACAGTGATTGGCAGTGATATCTGAACACCATCTATTTTTTCTGATCTTAGGCTCCTTGTATCTTTGTTTTCACTCTTCAAAGGTCCAGATAGGAAAGGCCCCATACTTGCACCTTAGATGGCTGCTCACATGCTTTTAAGATGTCAGTCACTACTCAATAAAATAGGATGTAGAGCAATGTCTTTTGGACTTTTAGGGGAATTGACTACAGTCTTCACTACAACACGTTAGAGCTCCTGGTCGAAAGTGCTTAATTTTTCCTAAGAAATTTCCTTAATTTTGGCCCCTATACACTATATTATATTCATGGATATAATTGTAGCATACATAAATATATACGTAGATATATCCTCTGTAAAACCTATCTGTCTTCATGAGTGTAAATGTATTTGCCTTCCTATTACTCTTCAGTTTATGACAGTTATGATGCTATGCAGACACTTTTAGATGCTTATTATTATAATTGCAGAATTGTTTCTATAGTAGTACTTTTGTTGTCTTTAACTCATTTATTATTCCAAGTGCCTTCCTTTGACTTGATCATTTTGTGCAGTACATTTCTGTACAATCTCCTTCATCCAAGTTAGCATGTGTCTAACTTGTACTTAGTGATTGAGTCTCCCTTACCTTTCCACAAGTAGTAAAATTAAAAGAATATTTCTTTTTGTGAGTGAATCTTTTCTTGACACTTTTCTAGTAGTTTTTGTTATGTGTTCTTGAATCTCTTTCAATTCATAGAGACACACTGATGCAAAACAGAATGAAACCCTGCATGGTCCTGTTCCATTCTCACAATTAATCTTATATTTAGGCCCATAAATGTAGCCACTATGTCAATCCATCTTGTCAAAGGTCTTCTTTTTTGCTGCCCTACTACTTTACCAAGCATGGTTTCTGTTTCCAGGGACAAATCTCTCCTGAGAACATGTCCAAAGTATGTGAGACAAAGTCTTGACATCCATGCCTCTAAGGAGTATTTTGGATGGATTTCTTCTAAGACAGGTTGATTTATCCATTTAGCAGTCCATGTTACTTTGAATATTCTTTGCTAGCACCGAAATTCAAGTGCATTCATAGTAGCGTCTTTCTTATTCAATGTCCAGTTTTCACATGCACATAAGGCAAATGAAAACACTATGACTTGATCCAGGCACATCTTAGTCCTAAATGTAGCTTACTTACTTATCCACACTTTAAAGAGGCCTTTGGCAGCATATTTACTTAATGAAAGGTGTCATTTGAATAGTGTCATATAATATTTGTCCTTTTGTGACTGATTAAGTTCGTTAAGCATAATGTCCTCCAAATCCATCCATATAAGTGGAATTTCACAGGTTCATTGTTATTAATTAATGTTACATAGCATTTAATTGTGTACCACTATTGTTTATCCATTCTTTGGCACTTAGATTTCTCCATTATTTTGCTATTGTGAATAATGCTGCTATTAGCATGAGTGTGGATATCTATGTTAATGTCATGACTGTTATTTCTCTAAGAGAAATAGCACTTCTAGATAATATAATATTTCTGGTTCTAACATTTTAAGGAAGGACAAACTGTGTTCCACAGTGATTGCACTATTGTGTTGCTCCTTCAGCTGTATATGAGTGTTATAGCTTTTCCACACCTACACCATCATTTGTTTTGAACATTGGTAATACTGCTGGAGAGAGGTGTTATTTTACTGTTGTTTTTATTTTCATCTCTCTAATGACTAATGATCATGAGTATTTCTTTATATGTTTGTTGGAAACTAAAATGTCCTCTTTGTAAAGTGCTGTTTTAGTATTGGATGACTAGGGAAACAAATCCAGAGACATTCATATGTGTATAAGTAAGAGTTTTATATACAGGAGTAATTGAATATTGAGAAAAACATCCCAGCCCAGTCGAGATCAAGTTCATAAGTTCAATATTAGCCCATGTCCGATACTAATATAGAAATTCCTCTTCAGAATCATGCAACACATGTAATGATGTGAATGCAGCAAGATCACAGGGCTGTGGGTGGAAAGTCTTGTAAGTCCATGGCAATGGAAGCATCTCAGTGCTGGCAGGGGTCTCCACATGACTCCTTCAGCTCTAGGGCGCTATAGTAGCTCCATGTGTCTTCTCAACAGTAATGCCTCACAGGTAATGAGTGTGATTCCCGCCTCCAGTGAGCTATTTATCTCCATAGTGCCTCCAAATGCAGTCATCAAGCGGTGATCGGATTGATATGCTAACCTCCACTCCTTCACTCTTAAGTCTCAAATTGACAACACATCATGTAACTACCACAAGTTTCTATTATTGGTTTTCATTCATTTTTAATTAAATTTTTTGTACTTTTATTGTTGAGGTGCTGAAGTCCTCTATAAATTTCAGTGTTTAATTCATTATCTGATACGTCACAGCTGAAAATGTTCCCAAGCCTTAAAGTTCTATTTTGAATATTTTGGTAGCTAAATCCTTTTGATATAAATAAGTGATTAATTTTTAGGAGTTATGTTTGATAGTGTTTTATGCCATATATTAGTGTGGGTAATTTTGCCCTGATATATATATATACTACTGACCAAAAACCTGATGAGCTGAGATGACATCATACACAAAGAAAGCAAAAGGTCATTGTGTTAGGCAGGGTTGTGTAGAGACCTAGAAATACAACCACTTGAATATGTATAAGAAAAAATTTTATATCACAAAATAATTTACCATATATACTGGAGTATAAGCTGATCAAAATATCAGCCGGGGCACCTACTTTTACCAAAAACACTGCTTAAAAATGTGTGGAAAAACTCGGCTCATACTCAAGTATATACAGTAATAGCAAGAATGCATCTCAACCCAGTATAACTCAAGTTCATGAATCCAATTCTAGCCAGAGCCCTCTTCAAGCTCATGTAGCTGCAGGCCAATGATACTGAAAGGTAATGTGGGAATCCAAGAGATCAAAGGTAAGTGGATGCAGTATCACATGGATCCAAATAGACAGGAAGATAGCATGGTGCCCAAAGCTCCCAGGTTGGCTCTTAGTGTCAGCAGCCCACATGGTATTGCCCTTGGAAGGAGAGACAGGATTCCAGCAAACCAGAAAGATGAAGGACCAGAAAGAAACAATTTATCACCATCTGTCTTATAAAAAGTCTGTACCCCAAAGACAGGTATCATCAGGCTGTGGTTAGACACTAAGTTAGGCAATGTTCTCTAGAGAAACAAAACCAAGACACATAACATTATTTATATTTATGGATAGATTTACACAGCAAGAAGGACTATAACAGCTAATTCGTCAACATAGCAGTACAGAGGGCTGGGTTCAAATCACATCCATGGAACAGTTAATATACTGGAAGTCCTTCAACTTATGAGAGCTGCTGGGTCCAAGGTCAAGGAAGCAGACAGCTGAGTTTTCTTTGGAACAATGCAGACAGTCTGCCCTTGGGCAGCAATCAGCAGGAAAGGTCACCAACAGTCAGCAGCTCAGGAGCTTAATGAAGCAGGCCCGGATGGGTTATCGAACTTAAGCAAAGCAAGACACCTCAAGTCTCAAGCTTAAGCAATATATACACCAGTAGCCTGGTGAAGCAGGTCCTGAAGGAACCTCAAGCTCTAGTGACATGTTTCATGGGTTGGCTGTCTCACAGGTAGTGTAGCTTACAAGTTGAGGCAGAGAACTAGCTAATGCAGCCATGCACTGGTCCAATCACCAGAAAGCAAGAGAGAGGAGGGGCGGGCCTTGCCGAACCATTTATCTCTTTGCCCTACAATCAAACTGTGATCTTATTAATTCCACATGTTCCTATTGGCCAAGTTAGCACAATAAACCTACCTATCACAGACTCTACCCCCACATTTTCACACAGGTTCAAGTTGACCTAAAAAATAACCAGCAGAGTTACTAAGACATGAATAAAAGAAAAGATGAAATGTGGAAGAGACTCTTAAACTTGCTCATGATTTTAGAGTAGTTAAAACAAGTGATGAAGTTAAAGAGCTGAACTTCAAAGAGCAGCTCCAGAAAACAAAGTAAATTATTATAATCAAATGTGCAAAGACTTGGATTTAGAAAACCAAAAATGGAAGAACACAATCAGTATATCTTAAGCTGAAGCCACGCCCCACCAAAAAATGGATAATTCAAGCCTCAGTTGCAATATTGAAAGATTCTGTGGGCAAAATATTGAATTATATAGGAAGCATAAAAAGATGGGAAAATACACAGAACTGTATCAAAAAGAACTAATCTGTATTCAATCATTTCAAGAGGTAGCATGTGATCAAGAACCAATGGTATTTAAGGAAGAAGTCCAATTCAACTTCACTGAAGGGATTAGTTGCATGGAGCTGAAAACCCAAAATTAGCACGTGAGAAGGTATGATTCTGGTTGCTGAGGTAAATGAATCCAGTAGTCATGTTTTCAGTCTCCTATAATCTGGAACAGCTGCTCTGTCTTTTTTTTTAATTAAATACTTTTATTAGGGGCTTTTACATCTCTTATCACAATCCACACAATCATCCACTGTGTTAAGCACATTTGTACACATAATTATATGCCAATAAAAGTGCCAAAAATATACCATGGTTTGAGTCAGGAGCATCTTAGTTCTCAAAGTAACATCAGCTCCTCATTTTTTGCCCTCCCTCCCGCCCTTCCTCATGAACCCTTGATAAGTTATAGATTAATATTTTCATGTTTTACATCGTCTTCTGTTGCCCTTCACCCACTTTTATGTTGTTCATCCCCCTGAGAGGGGGTTATATATTGGTCCTTGTAATCAATGACCCTTTTCTTCCCCTACCTTCCCCTTATCCTCTTGGTATCTCTACTCTCATTGTTGACCCTGAGAGGTTTATCTCTCCTGGATTCCCTGTGCTGTGGGCACTTATCTGTAGCAGTGTGCATGTTCTGGTCTAGTTCAATTTGTAAGGGAGAATTGAGGTCATGATTGATAGTGGAGGGAAGGAAGCATTAAGAAACTAGAGGAAAATCGTGTTTCATTAATACTATACTGCACCCTGACTGGCTCATTTTTTCCTTGTGGCCCTTCTGTGAGGGTATGTCCAATTATCTACAGATGGGCTTTGAGTCTTGACTCCATGTCCCTCCTATTCACATTGTGTTTGAGTTTGATCTAGATCTTATATGCCTGATACCTGGTCCCATTGACACCTCATGATCACCCAGACTGGTGTACTTCTTCCATGTGGGCTTTGTTGCTTCTCAGCTAGATGGCTGATTGTTATCTTCAAGCCTTTAATACCCCAGACATTATATATTTTGATAGCCGGGCACCATCAGATTTCTTCACCATATTTGCTTATGCACACATTTTGTCTTCAGTGATCATGTTGGGAAGGTGAGCATCACAGAATGCCACATTATTAGAACAAAGTGTTCTTGTGTTGAGGGGAGTACTTGAGTTGAGGCTCAATGTCCATCTGCAACCTTAATTCTTAACATATAGATATAAGTACATAGATCTGTTCCCCTCTTTATATATATACATATGTTTACATATGTACATGCCTGTATTTAGACCTCTATAAATGTTCTTTGCCTCCTGGTTCTTTTTTCTATTTCCTTTTACTTTCCTCTTGCCCCACCATCATGGTTGGCCTTCATTTGGGTTTAGTAATTCCTCACTGATGCAATGTCCTTGATTAAGCCCCACTAGGCATCCTATGCCCTTCTTTCCATTGATTTTAGTTCATATGTTATTCCCTTGTCCCTGGGTTTATTCCCTCTCCAATCCTTTCTCTCACCTTCCCTTCTCTCATGTCCCCCCAGAAGCATTGGTCCCATTGGATTAGTCTCTGAATTGTTCGTCCCACCCATCTTATCTAGATAGACACGCAGAGTGTACTTCAGGAGCCTGATATTTTTCAGGTACACAGAGTATGTATTCCGTAGATAGTCCCCGAGGAGGAGATCGTGGTATTACATTTCTCAGGGAGGAATACAAAAGCCTGTTGTGCTTTTCAGGTCTTTCAAGCCAGAGGCTTATGATGCTGATCACTTACTTTTCTTCACTGAAATCGCTCTTTTATTCTTTGAAATTATTTTGAACTAAGTATGTCCTCTCAAAATATGAGTTGAAATTCTAAATCTTATCATTGTGGATGTAATTATGGCTGGAATAAGATTTTATTTGCTATGCTAATTAAACATTCACCAGTAAACGTGTGTGTTAAATTTAACCAGTTCTGAGTAATAAAAAGAGACTATTAGACATATGTACAGCTGTGGGTACACACACTGGATAGAGAAATACTGTGTAGGGATCGACGAGGAATCAAGGAGTACTAAGGTTACCTGTAGAAAAAGGAATTAACTCCTGATTTGAATTTGAGTTCCCAGAACAGTGAACATATATATTCTGTTCATCTTTAAGTATTTCTTTTACATGAGGACTAGGTAACTAAGATGGTAAGTGATAAATATATATGCTGAAATTTCATAAATATCATATTACTAAAATTTTCACCCACTAACATTAGTATACGTGTTAGTTTGCATTGTCTAGAGAAACAAATTTATAGACGCTCATATGTGTTCAAGAAAGAACTTTATATCAAAGAGCAATTGTATTGAGAAAACATGCCAGCCCAGTCCAGATCAAGTCCTTATGTCCTATATTAGCCCATATGTTCAATACTAGTCCATAAATTCCTCTTTAGACTCAGGCAACACATGCTATGATGCTGAATGCAGGAAGATCACAGGTCAGTGGGTGGAAAGTCTTGTGACTCCAATGGTGGTGGAAGCATATCAGTGCTGGTGTGGGTCTCCACTTGGTTCCTCCAGCTCCACTGCTCTGGCTCTAGCAGTGTAGCTGCATGTTTCTTGTCAGCAGGAAGACAAAGCAGAGAGAATGTGTGTGCTCTGCCTCCAGGGAAGAATACAGGATTTCCCAGAATTCTCAGGGAAGGTCATGCCCACACAGAGGCCTCATTAACTATGACCTGAATGACAGGCTAGATTCCATCCCTTTGCTCAAGTTGACAGTAGATTATGTAACTGCAACAGTATCTATTGGTGAGTCTTACCTGAAGCAATTATTATTTTAGTTGTGATTTTCTGACTTTTTATTCCAACATTCCTGTTGTTAATAACTTCAGGGGGATGGGGGAAACAAAACAAATAATTAAAAATCACCTTGTATAGTGAGAAGGACTTAAAAGCATAAGTTCATTGCCAAGATAGTAATGCATTGCCAGATTAAGTAATGAAGAGAGATGAGCCTGGGCAGCTCAGGGAATGGTGAGCTACTAATTTGATTTCAGATGATCTTGACCTGGTATAGGAAAACCCGTATGGTAAAATGGTTAAAAGCTGCTAACTACAAAATGTCTGTGGTTGGAGCTCAGCAGCCACACTGCAGAAGAAAGACATGGAATTCGGCTTCAGAAGAGACATATGATCTTTGGAAAACAAAGGAGGGCTACAGAGACACTCAGTGTTGGAATCGAGTTGAGATCAGTGGGTTTAATTTTTTCCTGGGAGGTTGAGAAGCAAAAATAAATCCTTTTTGGAACAAGTGGCATCCATATTTGGCCTTTTGAAATCCCTAGTTTTGAAAATCCCTGATTTTTTAAATCCAGAGCCCCGAGAAGCAAGCATACCACTAAACATTTGACCTTGTTTGTTTTAGAATAATTTATCTTTAAGGAAAGTTTTTCATTGAGAACAAGGCAATCAGCTGACTTTAAAACCCAGTTACCAGGAAAAAATTACATGCAAGTGAACCATTTCCTGGGATCAGAAGGACAAGATTGAGACAGGTTGTGTTACTGGAAAGGCCTTAGGATGCCCATTTAGAATCTGGGACCCCTGTAGTGGTTCATGGAGTGGCTTAGCTCAATCTTCTTGAATTTCATGACTTTGACATGTGTGGTACTGATGAATCTAGAGGGGCACCCATATTGAGTTTTTAATTCTATATTAAATGAGGAGATTAGCTTAACCAAATATTTTCAGGAATTTCTTTGCCATTAATAAAATCTGTGCTTAAACCCAACCATTGCCTCTCCCCTCTTCCTTTAATCCACCTAGATTGAGAGAACAAATAGATAGCTGAACATATTGGGGCTTTTGTGAGCCATCTTGATAGCTCATAACTTCTAATTTAATTTTTCATGTAAGAAAAATTACCAAGTAGCTTTTGAAATCAAAGCAACTCCCAAATCCATTGTTATCAAGTTGATCCCAACCAATAGTGACCCTACAAGACAGAGTAGAACTGCCCCCATAGAATTTCTAAAACTGAACTCTTTAGTGAAACAAACTGGCACAACTTTCACTTATAGAAAGTGGTTGGAGGTTCCCACTACATTTGGGTTAGCAGCTGAATGCTTTACCATGGTGCTACCAGGAAACTCATTAAGCATTCAATTAAATAATTTCAAAACTATTCCTTCTTTCTCTCTCATTAACAACCATGGACTTTCCGGTGCAGAACACTGCACAAAGGATGTATTAGTCCTTATCTTTTGTGATTCCAAGGGCTATAAAACACCCCACAGTAATTCATTGTTTTTGTTGTTAGATTCTGTTGTTAGGTGCCATTGAGTGGGTACATAGTAACCTTTTGTACAAAAGTATGAAATACTGCCAGGCCCTATAATGTCCTCACAAGCTGATAGGAGTGAGTACTTTGTTGTAGTCATTGTGTTAATTCATCTCCTTAGTCGTCTTCCTCTTTTTTGCTGACTATTTTACCCAGCATGATTTTCCAGGAACTAGTCTCTTCTGACAACATGACTAAAGTATATGACACAAAGTCTTGCCATCCTTGATTCTAAGGAGCATTCTAACTATACTTCTTGCAAGACAGATTAGATTTGTTTGTTCACCTGGAAGTCCATGATATTTTCAATATTCATCACCAGAGTCTAATTCAAATGCATCAATACTTCATTGGTCTTCCTCCTTCACTGACCAACTTTGGCACGAATATGAAGCAACTGCAAGTTCTGTGTCATCCTTACAATTGTTCCTATGTTCGATACCATTGTTGCAGCCATGGTGTCAATCCATCTTTTGAGGGACTCCCTCTCCTTTGCTGCTCCTCTACTTTATGAAATATGATGCCCTTCTTAGTCTGCTACTCTTACTAAAAGATACTGTGAAATAGCAAAGCTAATATCTACAGGATCACCACCAATAGATGAGGTGCTGGTTAAAGGATAGGCTCTGAGTGATCATATCTTTGATATTTTCCAGGAGTTTTGTCAGGATGACACGTATAGGGAAGCTGGTTGGCTGATCCTTCTTACACTGGAAAGTGTGATTAAGGAGAGGAATGGTCTCAGAGCCTCAGAAGCATGCCTCAGGGGCAGATTAATGCATTATGGTACCTTGGGAGTGGGATACTGGAGAAACAAATCATAAGATGGAGAGTAGATGTTTGTTTGACCTCTCCCTTGTGATAGTTTTTCTTGTCTAGCCAGAGGTTAGCTAAAGCCACACTATTTACTCGGTTGTTTTATGGGGAAAATATGGAAAGTATGAAATAGAAAGTTTGTAATCCCACATGCTTTGAGCCATTAAAATTTGATCTTTAGGTGGGTTTAGGCCACACCTGCAAAGAAATGTATACAAAGAAAGATATGCCCCACCCAGTGCTTTGGAGTACTCAGGAGCCAATGGTCTTTGTCAGCTGGAAAAAATCTGGAACCATGAAGAAAACTCCCCTCTGGGACTGAATGTTAAAGGGAATCTTTGAGGATGCTGAAATGCTTGCTAGGTAACCACCTGGATCCATTTGTTGAGTGGAAGTGGAGAAATGCAGCAATAAAGAGATGGGTTGAGTTTGGTCACTGACACCTGTGGACTTGGTTTACAGGAAAAAAATGAGAAGATGAGAGCAGGTTTACTAGTCTAAAGTTCATGACCTAGCAAGAGGAGGCTGGTTGAGAGCCCATGGTCTAAAGGCAAGGCAACCAATGGGTACCCTGTGGAGGCTGAGTGAGGCAGCCCACATGGAGTTCTCCAGAACCTGACCAGAAGGAGATTTTTGGGCCTGTGAACTCGTGCATACTGTTGCTGATTTTATGAATGGCCTGTCTGGATTTGACTTTGCTTATGGATGCAGACTTTACAAGGTTCCAACTGGAATGAAGACTCTTCATGTCGAAAAATATGCTTGTCTTCTCAGAGAACTGGGTTGATGTAAGTGGGCAGTATATAAATTGGATACCCAAAACTGGGGAGATAAAGGCATGAAGTGGTTGACTTACAAACTTTCATAGGTGGTGGAACATATTCACAGGATTATAGGATTAAGGTGTAGGTTTTACTTAATTGCAATTGTGAGGTTAAAGAATTATGTATAGGTGCCAATTTGGCAAGGGGTGGATTGAGGTAGTTTTTGTGCCAACCTTGCTGATAAACACATGTGGGGTTAATTAAAGGGCTGAGGGATAAATGACTCAGAGAGCCTCACCTTTCTTGTTCTCGGGTCTCTTGCTTGCTGATGGTCAGACCAGGGTGCAGTTGCCTTAGCCAGTTCCCTGATTCAGCTTGCAAGGCTCACTTCCTGAAAGTCATCCCCAAGGAGAAGCCACATGGATCTATCTCAATGTAGCCCTGGATGCTGGAGCAGCTGTGTGGACACCCCTGCCAGCATTGAGTTCTTACACAGTCATTGATTCGGCTTTCCTCCTGCAGTCAACATCATTGTGTTTATTTTGTGAGATGGAGAAGGACTTTGTGGATTGGTGTCGTCAGACATATGGGTTAATGTTGGGCTTGTGGGCTTGGGCAGCACTGGGTTGGGATGTTTTCTTCATGCACACTTAACTTTTATATAAAGCTCTCTCTTATACATGAGTTTCTGTGGATTTGTTTCTCTAAAGTACCAATATAAACACACCAAACATGATGCCCTACTTCAGAGACTGGCCTCTCCTGACAACATGTATAAAGTATGTAAGACAAAAATCTCACAATCCTTGCCTCTTAAGAGCACTCTGGCCATATTTCTTACAACATAGATCATTTTGTCCTTTTTCAATATTCTTTACCCGCCACACAATATAAATGCATCAGTCTTTCTTTGGTCTTCTTTATTCAATGTCAAACATCTACATGCATATGACACCACTGAAAATACCATGAGTGGGTCAGGTGCACTTTAATCCTCGAAGAAATATCCTTGTTTTTCAATATTCTAAAGAGGTCTTCTGCAGCAGATTTACCTAATGCAACACATCATTTAATCTATTGACTTCCATTAACATTGCTTGTGGTTCCAAGCAAAATAAAATCCCTGAGAAATTCAATATTTTATCCATTTCTCTGTTATATATTGGTCCAGTTGTAAGGATTTGGGTTTTGCTTATATTGAGTTGTATCCATAGTGAGGGCTTCATCATTTTGATTTTCATCAAGTTCCTCAAGTCCTCCTCACTTTCAGCAAGGTTGTGTCATCTGCATGTCACAGGTTGTTAGTAAGCCGTCCTCCAACTCTGACGACACATTCTTCGTCATATAAGACAATTTCTTTGATGATTTGCTTAGCATACAGATTGGATAAATATAGTGAGAGGATATCATCCTGTCACACACTTTTCTTCATTTAAAACCATGCAATATTCCCTTTTTCAGTTTGCAAAATTGCCTCTTGATCCATGTACAAGTTCCTCATGCGCACAATGAAATGTCCTGGAATTGCTCTTCTCCAGGTTACCTACCATTTGTTATAATCCACACAGTCCAATGCCTTGACATAGTTAATAATACACAAGCCTTTTTTCTGATTTTTTTTCTCTTTTGAACTAAGATCCATTTGATATCAGCAATGATATCCTTTGTTCTGCATCCTCTTCTGAATCCACCCTGAACCTCTGCCAACTCGCTGTCAGTGTACTTCTACAACCATTGCTGGATGCTCTTTAAAAACAAATCATTTTATTGGGGGCCTCTTCAGCTCTTTTCATAATCCATACATCCATCCATGTGTCAAGCACATTTGTATATACATTGCCATCACCATTTTCAAAGCATTTTCTTTCTACTTGGGCCGTTGATATCAGATCATTTTCCCCTCTCCCTCTCTCATGAACCCTAGATAATTTATAAATTATTATTTTTTTCATGTTTGACAATGACCACTGTCTCCCTTCCCCCATTTTTTCTGCTGTTCATCCGCCTGGGAAGGGGTTAAATATTGATCATTGTGATCAGTTCCCCTTTTCTCCCCCTACCTTCTCCTTACTCTACTGGTATCACTACTCTCATGATTGTTACTGAGGGGTTTATCTGTCCTGGATTCCCTGTGTTGTGAGCACTTACCTGTACGTGTACATGCTCTTGTGTGTTAGACAGGGTTCTCTAGAGAGATAAAACCAAATTCTTGATAATATAATATATTTATTTATAAAGGTAATTAATATATAACAAGAAATGAAATGTTAAATCATAAAGATAATTAGATATATAACGAGAAATGAAATGTTAAATCATATACAGATAAATATACAATCTTAAATCATATACAGATAAATATACAATCATATACAGATAAATACACAAGAAATAAACAGTTATATTAGAAGCACTATAACGGCTTAGTGCAACTCACATCCGTGAGAGAAAGTTGAGAGATAGCAGTCCTTCCAGTCTCTATCTGATGCCAGATCTTCCTCTATTTGTAGAGAGAGCTAGGTTATGTCAGCACAGCAGCCAATCACAAGGCAGGTCACCAATTGCCAGTTCCCAGCTCCAGAGAAGTCTTAAAGGGACCTCAACTTACAGCAACACAGTCCACAGGCTAGGCGTCCCACAGGCTCTGTAGCCTTTAAATTAAAGCACAGAACAAGCAAGGCAGCCGCACACTGGTCCGATGATCACAGAGCGAGACGCAAGAAAGGCAAGGCTCACCAAGCCATCCATCTCTCCGCCCCTCAGTCAATCCCACCTGCGTTTATCAGCCAGGCTGGCACAATAAACTGTCTCATCTTGTCTAGCCATATTTGCAAGGTTGAACTGGGGTCATGATAGATACGGGGGTGGGAGAATTAAAGAACTCGAGGAAAGTAGTATGTTTCATCAGTACTATACTTCACCCTGACGAGCTCATCTCTTCCTTGTGACCCTTCTGTGAAAGGGTGCCCAATTGTCTACAAATGGGCTTTGGGTCTTCACCCTGCCCCTCCCCCCTCATTCACATAGATATAATTTTTTGTTCTGGGTCTTTGATGCCTGATACCTGATTCCATCAACCTCTCATGATCACAAAGGCTGGTGTGCTTCTTCTATGTGGGCTTTATTGTTTCTCAGTTAGATGGCTGCTTGTTTATCTTCAAGCCTTTAGGACCCCAGATGCTATATCTTTTGATAGCTGGGCACCATCAGCTCTCTTCACCACATTTGCTTACTTGCTTACTTCGGCGATTGTGTCAAGATGGTGAGTATCACAGAATGCCGCATTAGTAGAACAAAGTGTTCTTGCTTTGAGGGAGTACTTGAGTAGAGACCCAATGTCTGTCTGCTACCTTAATACTTAACATATACATATAAGTACATAGATCTGTTCCTCTCTCATTATATATAAATATGTTTACATCTGTACATGACTGTATTTAGACCTCTATAAATGTCTTTTACCTCCTAGTTCTTTCCTCTATTTCCTTTTACTATCCTCTTGTCCCACTATTATGTTTGACCTTCCTTTGGGTTTCAGTAATTCCTCTTGGCTACATTGCACTTATCCTATGCCCTCCTCACCATCAATTTATGGTCACTTGTTGTTCCTTTGTCTTTCGGTGTGTTGCCACTCCCCCACACGCCTTTTTTCCCCTGCCTCCACCTCTCCTCTGTCCCCCTGGAACTCTCAGTCCAGTTGTTTTTTCCTCTGGATTGTTTTCCCACCTATCTTATCTAGATAGACAGGCAAACACAATAATAAGCACCCAAAACAAAACAAAGCAAAGCAAAACAAAATAACAAAGCAACAAAAACCAACATCAAAAAAGAAAAGCCTGTAAATAGTTCCAGGTCTCTTTGTTGTCCTTTGCGTGTTTTCCAATTGAGTCTGAGGGAGTGCCATGCCCTGACCCCAAAGCCTATTTTTGGTATTCCTTGGGGACTTCGTTGTTTTGCTTCACTTGCTACTCTGTTGTACACCATTAGTGTTTCTCCCTGATGTGGTGGGATCAGATCAGGCACAATTCTCTCACTATTTTTCCAAAGTAGTTTGCCGTAGTTCTATGGGTCAGTGAGGGAATATTGCCCTGGGGGCTTGGTGGGCCAGGATGTGTTCCACTTTCTCTCCTTCCCTTTTCATTTGCCATTGTTGGATGATCTTAAGCAAAAATTTATTTGAATATGGTATCAGTGATATTGTTCTATAATTTAAGTATTCTGTGGGGTCATCTTTCTTTGGGTGAGTACAAACAGGGATCACTTCCAGTCAGTTGGCCAAGTAGCTATCTTCCTAATATTCTGGCATGGAAAAGTCAGTGTTCCAGTGCTTCATTAACTTGTTGAAGAATTTCAACTGGTTTTCCATCAATTCTTGGAGGTTTGTTTTTGGTTAATGCTTTCAGTGCAACTTGAACTTCTTGCTTAAGCATCATTGGTTCTTGTTTGCATGCTGTGTTAATCTGGGTACTTTAGAGAAACAAATCCACAGAAAATCATGTATAAGAGAGAGTTTTATATAAAGGTTAATTGCGCATCAAGAAAACATCCCAACCCAGTGCTGCCCAAGTCCACAAGTCCAACATTAACTCATATGTACAGAAACAATCCACAAAGTCCTCCTCCATCTCACAAAACAAACACAATGATGCTGACTGCAGGAGGAAAGCCAAGAACTACCTCAATCCACCCCTTGCCAAGCTGACACCTGTACATAATTCTTTGGCTTCACGATTGCCATTAAGTAACACCTACACCTTAATCCTATAATCCTGCGAATATGTTCCCCCACCTATGAAAGTTTGTAAATCAACCACTTCATGCCTTTATTCCCCCAATTTTGAGGGTCCAATTTATATACTTCCCACTTACATCAACCCAGTTCTCTGAGAAGACAAGCATATTTTTCAACATGAAGAGTCTTCATTCCAATTGGAACCTTGTGAAATCTGCATCCATAAGCAAAGTCTAATCTGGACAGGCCATCCATGAATCAGCAATAGTATGCACGAGTTCACAGGCTCAAAAATCTCCATCTTTTTGGGTTCTGGTTAACTCAAGGTGGGCTGCCTCACTCAGCCTCCTCAGGGTTCCCGTTGGTCACCTTGCCTTTAGACCATGGACTCTCACCAAACTCAACAAGGTTAGCCCCCTTGTGCTAGGTCATGAACTTTAGACCAGTCAACCTGCTCTTATCTTTTCCTTTTTCTGCCTGTAAACCAAGTCCACAGGTGTCAGTGGCCAAACCCAACCCATCTCTTAATTGCTGCATTTCTCCCACTTCCACTCAACAAATGGATCCAGGTGGTTACCTAGCAAGCATTTCAGCCTGCTCACAGGCTCCCTTTAACATTCAGTCCCAGAGGGGAGTTTTCTTCATGGTTCCAGATTTTTTCCAGCTCACACAGACCATTGGTTCCTGAGTACTCCAAAGCACTGGGTGGGGCATATCTTTCTTTGCATACCTTTCTTTGCAGGCGTGGCCTAAACCCATCCAAAGATCAAATTTTAATGGCGCAAAGCAAGTGGGCTTACAAACTTTCTATTTCATACTTTCCATATTTTCCCCATAAAACAACCGAGTAAATAGTGTGGCTTTAACTGACCTATGGTTAGACAAGAAAAACTACCACAAGGGAGAGGTCAAACAAACATCTACTCTCCATCTTATGATTTGTTTCTCCAGTACCCTACTCCCAAGGTACCATATTATGTTAGTCTGGGTCCTTTAGAGAAAAAAAAATCCATAGAAACTCATGTATAAGAGAGAGTTTTATATAAAGGTTAAGTGTGCATCAAGAAAACACCCCAACCCAGTGCTGCCCAAAACCACAAGTCCAACATCAACCCATTAACCTGTATGTCCAACACCAATCCACAAAGTCCTCCTCCATCTCATAAAATAGACACAATGATGCCGACTGCAGGAGGAAAACTGAGCCAGTGAATGTGTAAACATCTCAGTGCTACAGGGATCGCCACACAGTTGCTCCAGCACCCAGGGCTACATTGGGTAGGTCCATGTGGCTTCTCCTCCAAGATGTCGTGCAGGAAGTGAGCCTTGCCTGCTAACGCAGGGAACTGGCTAAGGCAGCTGCACCCTGGTCTGACCATCAGAATCAAGACACCTGAGAACTAGAAAGGTGAGGGTCAGTGAGCCATTTTTCCCACCGCCCTTCAATTAACCCCACATGTGTTTATTGGCCCGGTTGGCAAAATAAACTATCTTAAATGCTCTCCATTGATATGTTGTGATGTTGACCAGTTCTTTTTGGTAAAATATTTGTGCATTCTTTCGATGTTCTCTTGATGTTTCCTGTATCATTCAACATTTTATCCATAGAATCTTTCAAGATTGCAACTCGAGGTTTGAAATTTTTCTTGAGTTCTCTCCATTCAAATTTACTGATTGCGTTCTTCCCTTTTGGTTTTCTGATTCTAGGACTTTGCACATTTCATTATAGTATTTGCCTTTGTCACCTTCAGCTCTCCTTTGAAAATTTTTGTTCAGCTCTTTGTCTTCATCATTTCTTCCATTTGGTTTAGCTAATCTACTATTAAGAGCAAGTTTTAGATTCTCTTCTGACATCCACATTAATTTTTTTCTCCTTTTTTCTGTATTCTTTTTTTCTTTTTCTTTTTTAACATTTTATTAGGGGCTCATACAACTGTTATCCCAATCCATACACACATCAATTGTGTAAAGCGCATTTGTACATCGT
>NW_022109980.1:7535366-7540868 GCF_000313985.2 Echinops telfairi
CAATTCCCACACTGTGTCCCTGGTGTTGTCCCCCGCAGGGCCATGGGCCAGTGAGGGGCATCACGTCTCATAGTGGGGCTGGCCATGTGGTCCTCTTAATTATATTTTGCTTTCCTTATATTTGACTTCCTTCATATCATCAAACAGCTCATCAAGTCTTCTGTTATAATTGTTTAATGAAGCAAATCTGTTCTTGAGATGTTTTTGGAATTCAGGTGTCATAAACTTAAGTTTGTATTTTGACTCTTGGGGATTTATTTTAATTTTCTTCAGCTTCAAGCTCAACTTACTTAGGAGCAATAGATAGTTTTTTCCACATCAGCCCCTGGTCTGGTTTTAGCTACTGATATTGAATTTCTCCATAGACTCTTCCATAGATGTAGTCAAGTTGATTTCTATGTATTCCACCTGGAGAAGCTCACATGTAGAGTCACCTTTTGTGTTGTTGAAAAAGAAGTATTTGCTGTGAACATGCTGTTTGCCTTGCAAAATTCTATCCTGTGATCTCTAGCTCTGTTTCTATCACCAAGTCCATATTTTTCAACTACTGTTCCTTCCTCTTTGTTTCCATGTTTTGAATTTCAATCACAAATAAGTATCATTGCATTATGGTTACATCAATTTCTGACTGAAGATCTTGGTAAAATTCTTCAATTTCTTCATCACTAACTTTCGGGTGGGTTCATAAACTTGAATAATAGTTGAAATGATTGGATCTCCTTGAAGATATATAGATATAATGCCATCAAAGACAGTATTGTACTTCATGTTTGATTTTGTAATGTCCTTTTTGACAATGAGAGCCACACCGTTCCTCTTGATTGTGCTATTTTTGGCACACAATAAATCATATGATCTTTGGATTCAAAGTGGCCAATTTAGTTCACTAATGCCCAGGATATCGATCTTTATGCATTCCGTTTCAATTTTGACAGGTTCTTAGATTCATACTATGCATATTTCAAGTTCTGATCATTACAAGGTTTTTGCATCTGTTTCTCTTACCTCAAATCATGCCCCATCAGCAAATGAAGATTCCAAATGATCCACTCCCCTAGGCTTTACTGACTGACAGTACCATGGTCAATTCCACTCTCAGAAATCAGCTTCTCAGTCACATTTTTAGTTCCCTGTGACCAAAGGGGTAAATGCTCCTGCAACCAGAGGGGCACTGTATCTGAAAATGTCCTGCTTCCCTTCATTAGGCCTTCAGTACCAGAAAATGTTTTGAAAATACGCATAAGATTTTCAGCAACTTGCTCCTCAGAAGTGGGCAGGTGAGTCCTTCTTCATTGCCTGTTTTTAGTCTGTAAGCTCAGCTAAAACCTCTTCACTCTGAGTGATCCTACTGGCCTTTGCTTTACATTACTTCTGGCATCACAGCACCATACAAGTTACCACAATATGACAAACTGACAGAAAAGTGGTATATTTTTTTCAACCGTAATAGGCCTTATCTTATATACCAGTGATTCATTATGGTGCTTCTGGCAATCCCCGAGTTTGTCTATTCAAATTATGCATTCTGAAATTGGACAAATTATAGCAGGATGTGCTCAGTGACAAATTGGAGGTACTGTGAGACAAATATGAGCTATAATCCATTAATAATTTGACTTCCATCTGCCCTCACTCTGTTTGGTCACAGTGACATTTTGAGTGTTAATTCAGACCAGTGACCAGACATTGCTTAAAACTCTAATTATTTAATTTCAATAAAAAATTATTCAAACAAAAGGACATAGGTCTTTATGTGGAAAAACTGGAATAAGTCTAACAATGTAAATTTGGGGTTTTGTAGCAGGGTCTCTTTTCTTTTTATTTTTCTTTTGCAGGGTATTTTTTTTCAAGGGGGATTGTCTGTAAAGTGTCTCAAGTCTGGACATTGATTGACTGGTTTTGATTCTATATTCTGGTATTTTGACTTAAAATGTCTTTCACTTGACCTAGAATTCTTCAATTTGTACAAATAAATTAAATAGTTAGTAGACTTCTGTGGTAGTTAAATGATTTTATATCAACTTGAAGATGTATGGAAGAGTAGGTGTGGAATCCAACCTGTCAATCTTATCACAGACTGATGATGCCTTCTTGGGGGTGTGACTTTCTTATAAGGAGGACCCTGGAAACCTCCCTTTTTCTCTGCTCTTTTGTCTTCCTGCTTGCTGGAACTTTGCCACAGACTCTGAGGGTTGATGGTGCAGTGTGATGTTTCACCTACCTTGGATCCACACTACTATGCACCCACTGACTTGTGATCTGCCTGCATTCCACGTCATTAAAAGTGGCTATGTGAGTCTGAAGAGGAGTTATGCACTAGTGTTGGATTTATGGACTTTAGTTGCACTGGGTAGGGATGCCTTCTTGATGTACTCATATAATTACTTCTTGATATAAAGCCCTTTGTTATATATTGATGAGTGTCATTGGTTTTGTTTCTCTAGTCAACCTGGCCTAACACCTTATGGTAGCTGGGGCGGGGGTGGGGTGGGGTGGGGGGTTAGAGGACCAAAAAATGACGATGGAGAGTGAAGGCTTGTCTTACCTCTGCCATATGCCAGTTACATGGAATTTAACTTTTTTCTTTGGATAGTTAGTGATAAGATATGGCTACATTGTTTACTCAGCTGTTGTTATTGGGAAAAGGGCATGAGGAGTAAAGTTTTTGAGTCTTAGAAACTGTCTTTGGTCATTCTTCCCTAAAATGGAGCAAATGAATGGATTAGATGTTAAATTGTAGTTCGGGGGCAAAAACTCCCATTGAGCTTCTCTGAAGCAAAAGCGATGCTGCTTAGTAAAAATGGCTGCCAAAAGAACTGGCCCTTTCTTGATCATGCCATAGGCCTAAGGCTATATTGTGCACACGAATGGAGTAGTTAGATACAAAATAATTGAATTTGACTGTTAAGAATTGTGTTTAGAAGAAGATATAGCAAAATTTGGCAAATAATTTAGATGGTGCTCGGCTATCAGATAAAATAGTATACGGGGTCTTTAAGGCTTGTCTCCAATCAAGCAGCTAAGTGATATGTCTACTAAGTCCACATGGAAGTAGCACCATCGTCAGTCACTGAAGGACTGGAATCCATAAAATCCAAAATCAAAGGAGGGACCTGTATCAGAGCCTAAATTGAGAGAATTAAGTGTATAGAATGCAATAGATGAGGTGAGGACCCAAGATTCATTTGTGGAACTATATAGGAAATAAGCCTCAGGAGAACTCCCACTATCTAAATCTGAGAGATGGGTGGAAAGTTGTCACGAAACAGAGTGCATGGGAGAGAGGAGAATAGAAGATTAAAGACATAAATCTGACCTGAACAGTTAAAACTTTACTAGCAGATCCCCACTATGATGTAGGCTGGATGTAATCTGGTTTCCAAATTTTCTTTATTTTTTGTTTGTATTGTTTGGTTTGTTTATGTTCATTTGTAGTAGAGTGTATCACAGAGGTGTTAGGTCAATGGAAGTTGCCCCTCTTGAAGCTGTGTTTTATGCTTTTTCACTGTTCGGTTTATAAGACCCAGGTGAGATGAACCTGTAGCGACAGCAAATAGAATACAGGTTTGGGGGTAGAAGTGGTGTACAGTGGAAATGGTGGGGTAAAAGGGAGATTATCTAAAGGAATATGTGTAGAAAAAGAATGGTTGGGAACTGATTTTGGTAACAATTGTACAAATCAACTCGATGTGATTGAAATATGGAATGATAAGTTATATGTATGAAATCCCAACTAATAAATAAATAATGAATGTACAACATGAACGGTATAATCAATGGCTTTGAATTATACATGTAGAAGTTGTTGAATTGGAGAATGTTTTGCTGTGTATAATTTTGCCAAAATTTAAAAAAAATTACATTAATAACAATGAGTACAGGAAAAAGAGAGCATGTTCTAAAATTGTGGTAAAGATTGTACAATGCTTCTTGATAATGGTTGAACTATTGAATTGTATGATATGTATATGAGGTGCCAATAAATCTATTAAACAAAAATGTGTTTAAGATCTGCCTATACAAGGATTTATATTGATTTCTTCTTCGTATTATTATTGATATAATGGGTGATATGAATTATTATTGTGAATTATTATTAGAGTGTGTTTATAAACCTATTGCCTGCATTAAGTAGGATCTGTTAAATGAGTATTAGGAATTGCCTACAAATAAGATTTAGAAACCTGAAGCTCCACCCACTGCCTTGAGTGCTCTAAACCTTCTCATTTGAAAGGGTTTGCTGATAGAGCTGTTGGGAGGCTGAAGGGGGGGGGGGAAGATATGAGATAAGTTGGCTTTTTGAATTTAAAAATGGGAAAATCTTGAACCATGGAGGGCCTCTCCTCTCTAGTACTGAAAGTTCAAGGGAGCTTGAAATGGTCACCAGGTGAGGGGAAATGCAGCAATGGAGAGATAGTTTGAATCTGGCCACTGACACACATGGACCTGGTTCATAGGTACTAGAGGAAGGACTAGAGTGGGCTGGCATGTCTGAAGTTTAAAAAGAATTGTGTAGAACCCGAGCCTATGGCATGACCTAGCCCAAGAAGGCTAGGGTCGCTGAGAATTTGCGAAGGGGCCTATAGTCCCGAGGTAAAGCAGCCAACAGGTGCCTCAAAGGTGTAATGAGCCTGCGTATTGGTGCACATTTCCTGCTGACTTGATTGACAGCTTTTTCTGATTTGACTTTGCTTATGGACACAGACACTGGAATGAAGATTCTTCACTTCAAAGAACGTGCTTGCCTCCTCAGAGAATTGGGTTGATAGAAGTGGACAGTTTACAAATTGGATACCCAAAATAGGAGGAGGGGGAAAAAGCAAGAAGTGGCTGATTTAAAAACATCAATTTGTAAGGCGAGTCCTCCAACTGTGTCCTTCTTCTTAAGGAGTTCTCTGTTAATTCTGGGTTTCTTCCCTCTACATATGAAATTGGTGGTCAGTTTTTCCAATTCTTTGAAGAAGGTTGGTGGTATTTGAATTGGTATGGAATTGAACTTGTATAGTGCTTTAGGTAGGATTGTCATCTTTACTATGTTGAGCCTTCCAATCCACGAGCAGGGGATGTTCTTCCATTTTTGGAAGTCGCTTTTGGTTTCCTGTAGTAGGGTCTTATAGTTTTCCTTTTATAGGTCTTTAGTATTTTTGGTTAAATATATTCCTAGGTATTTCAGTTTGTTCTTGGCCACTGTGAAGGGTACTTCCTTCTTAATCCCCTTTTCCATGTTCCTGTCTGATGTGTATAGAAAACCTACTGACTTCTGTTTATCGATTTTGTATCCTGCCACTCTTCCATATTCCTCTATCACTGTAAGTACTCCAGCTGTGGAACTTTTGGGGTTTTCAATGTATAGGATCATGTCATCTGCAAATAGCGATAATTTCACCTCCTCCTCTCCCATTTGGATCCCTTTGATGTCTATCCGCTGTCTAATGTTGTTAGCCAGAACCTCCAAAACAATATTGAATAGAAGTGGGGACAGGGGGCATCCTTGTCTTGTAC
>NW_022109980.1:7541900-7581661 GCF_000313985.2 Echinops telfairi
AGGGGAAAAAAGGAAAATGAGCTGATTCTGGCAACCCAAGAGGAAAGCAAATTTTGGGAATGATGAGGGCAACAAATGTATAGGTGTGCTTTACACAATTGATCTATGTATTATGATGAATTGTATGAGCCCCAATAAAATGATTAAATAAAAATATAAAAACATCCATTGCTAGAGGAAGGTGTTGATAGGAGTATAGGATTTAGGTCTACATACTCATAACTCCAATTTTTAAACATAGATTATGTTTATTTTATACCCTTATAGAATATAATATAGAATATAAAGTTTAAATGGGGTTGGTACATTTCTAATTGTATGCATTTTACTTTTATCCTGTTAGACACAAACATTTTATTATTGCATGTTTTTAAGAGTATGTATGGCTAAAGTGTTGTGTGAAGATGTCAAACTGACACGGAGTGATTTGTGGTATTTAGATGAATTTGTCAAATTGAAGATATATAAAGGGGTGGAATCCAACTGGGCAATCAGGTCACAGACTGATGATGCCTCCTTGGAGATGTGGTCTTTTTTAAAAGGAGGACCCTGGCAACCTCCTGCCCCTTCACCTTCTTGATTCCTGGGATTCTCCCATGGACCTGAGAGTTACTGGTGCCTTGCTATGTTCCCACCAAACTTGGATACACAGATCTGTGCACCCACTAACTAGTGATCTTCCTACATTCTGTGTTATTACATGTGGTCATGTGAATTTGAAGAAGGACTTCTGGCTTTATGGACTAGAGTTGCACTAAGCTGAGATGTCTTTGTGGGGCTCTTTGATGAGTATCACTGAATTTGCTTCTCTGGTTATCCTGGCCTAACAGAGTTTCCCATTCTATTTAACTCTTATGCACAGCCTAAGTAGCCCATGAAATAAGTCCACATGACTCAACCTATTCTGATTAATTCTTTGACTTGGTTGTCCAATAAGATAACCAAACCCATATTGTCTTGGTTGATTTAGTGCTACCACTTAGTCCCTATGTACCAGGGTCAAGTTAGACCCATTGTAGTTGGGTGTCTTAATTCAGTTAAGGCCATTCCACTTCTCATATCTAACTAAAATGAAGTAGTAATCACAGTAATCTTCAAAGGTTGTGTTCTCCCTTCACAAATTTGTTACTCATTGTTATAAAGTTTGCACTCTGGATCCTACAAGTGTGGATCCATGCATCTGTCCTGATTAATCCACATGACAATTTCCCTCAGCCTTAGGTAACTCCTTCTGCAGTATATGAAGGCATGCCAGGTACTTCAATGGCCATATTCTAGATCACTACACAATCTGTGCATCTATGAACCAACCAAATAAACTTTCAAATCCTTCCCGAACGTCTTGAGCTGAAGCACTGAATGAAGCATCTGTGTGGACTGAGCTCCTATTAATGAACATGGACTGATCCAAATGTATGTTCTTAGCGCCATTATCCAACACTCTTAATTTCTATACATATTATCCAGTTTCTGTGTATACAAATTAGAAATTCAAGCTTTTCTTTTAGAGGGTAATGCACATCTTCCTGGGCCACAATTTGTATTTTACCTTTAGGGGGTCACTGGGACTTAAAATTTAGTTACAACTTCAGAAGTAATAATAGGGTTTGAGGATGTTTCATAGGAACATTCAACAATGTGTTTATAAGGCATCTGCTTCAGGTGATGCTTCTGAAAAGACACCAGGTGCCATATCAGCTGACACAGTTGGGTTGATCTCATCAAATGTGGAAAGGAGAGGTAGTTTTTACTGATGATGGATTAGAAGAAAAAGATGGAGTAATCTCTTCAGGTAGGTGGAGTGCTGCTCTTGGTAGAAGTGACACAAATGAATTTAGGTACCCAATACTTTCATGATCATCTGCATGTATGTTCCAATCCAAAGTTTCAGGATCATATTTCTTCCCAACCAATGCCTTTCTTTTAAATTCAGGCATCGTTTAAAATTTGGAATTAAGTTGTTGTGGTAATTCAAACACTCTTACAATAAAATTATGGGTTTGTTTTTTTGGGCAATATCAGCCCTATTATTACAAGAAATAATGTTCATGTAGAAACAGGGTCTTATTATGTGGCCTTTAGACTGTGACCATTAAGCCCTGAACTCATCTCTTTCCTTTACAACTTTGTCCTCTTTAAGTAGAACAAATCAACCGCATACTTCTCATCCCCCCCCCAATTGCAGGAAAGTGATCAGACCCATGATCATCTAGCCTCACTTCTCACCAATACATTATATATTGCAGGTTATATTCTGCTTATCAATATTGCTACTTCATGCCATGGATCAGAAGCATTTGTTTAATAATTATCTGTACTAAATGCAGCAGAATTATTTGTATTAAATGCACAGGAAGAATTATCTATAGTAAATGCAGAAGAGTATCAATAACAAACCAGATGTGAGAACCAATTTAGAAAAGTTATCCTTATAATTGGTTTTCTTTCTCTAGAACCACTTTTGATACCAAATGTCTTAGATTGGTTTCTCTAAAGAATCAAAACAAATTTGGTGTGTGTGTGTGTGTGTGTGTGTGTGTGTGTGTGTGTGTGTGTGTGTGTTAAAGCCTGCAAAATTTCACGTCCATGGGCCAAATGTTAGACTGGAGATTTCTCATGACTCACATAGCTGTAGGGTATGATAAGCATATTTGTTGGCCAAATGACAGGCTTCTTACTGCAGAGCTGTATAAATTCCAAGTTGTCAGGTAAGATGGAAAGCTTCTGTAAGCTCCCAGGATCAGCTGGCACTACAATAGGCTACTGGCTCAAGTTAAAAAACTAAAGGTCAGAGTAGCAATTAATTACATGCTGGATCTTGACCTATAAAAAGAAAGTGTTTCCACAGCATCCATTTATATTGGAAATGGACCACACCTAAAAGAGTTCTCATGAAGGGGGAATTAACACATCCTAACTTCCAAACCTTGAAAAGGATTTCATCTTGTTCGGGTCTACAATCAATGTTCATGCAACCAGCAGTCAAGAGATCAAACAATATATTGAATTAGGTAAATGTGCTGTACTAGACCTTTTTAAATGTTGAAAATCAAGAATGTTACTTAGAGGGCTAAGGTATGCCTAAACCAAAACCATGGTATTTTCAATAGCATCATATGAATTGGATAAGGAAGACTGATGAAAAATGGTTGCACTTGAACTACATTGTTGATGAAGAGTAATGGAAGTGTCTTGGACTGCCAAAAGAACAAACAGATCAGTCTTGGAAGAAGTACAGCCAGAATGTTCCTTAGAGGCAAGGAAGGCTAGACTTTGCCTCAAGTATTTAGGACATAATATCAGGAGAGACCAGTCTCTGAAGAAGGACATTGTGCTTACTAAAGTGGAAGGAAAATGAAAAGTATTAGGGTCCTAGGCAAAATGTATTGGCACAGTGGCTGCAACAATGGACATAAACATCATTGTGAGGATGGTGCAGGACTGGGTGTGATTCTGTTGTACAATGAGTTACTATGAGTTGGAACCAACTGAATGGAAATGAACAAAAACAACAAATGACAAACCACTGAGAATCCAGGTCCAGCCAAGTAGACATAAAATCTGAACATCATAATTCTATGTACAGGTTCCACATGAGCACAATTATTTTTTCTGGAATTCCAATTTTCACAATATTATTCAAAAGTTATTATGATCCACACAGTCCAATGCTTTTGTATAGCCAGGAAAACAGGAAAACATCTTTCTGGTACTATCTGCTTTCAGCCAAGATCTATCTGATGTTAGCAATAACATCGTTCTTTCAACATCCTCTTTTGAATCTGTCTTAAATTTCTGGAAACCCTCCATGAATGTACTGTTGCATCCCATTAAGACCTGTATAACAAAGGACTTGTCATTTTACCTCTCTAGGTTTCAGTTATTTGTTTTTAAAAGTGCAAGAGAATGTTGAATCAAATGAAATCTTATACTCAAAGCACAAAAATCTATAGCACTTTACAACTGTAAATGAAATAAATATTGATGAATATAGAGACTATCTAAAATATTAAAGAGCAATGGAAACTTTCACGACTTAGCTTAACCTGATCCAAGCCATATTTTCAACTACCTCATATCCATATGAAAGCTAGACAATAAATAAGGAAGACTAGAAAAAAGTGGATACAATTGAATTTTGGTGTTGGTGAAGAATATTGAATATACTATGGGCTTCCAGAAGAATGAACAGATCTGTCAAAAAGTGAAGGCCATGTGATTTTGTCTCATGTGCTGTTGACATGTTATCAGAAGGGACCATTCCCTGGAGAAGGATACACTTGGTAAAATAGAAGGGTAACAACAAAAAAGGGAGGCCCTCAAAGAGATGGATTGACACAATGGCTACAAGAGTGGGATGAAATTAAAAAAATTGTGAGGATGATGCAGGAGAAGACAGTGTTTTATTCAGTTGTTTATAGGGTTTTTATTAGCTGGAACCAACTTGAAGACACTTATCAACAACAACAGGAACAATGTAAAATATTTGACACAAAATTGGTTGTTCAAAATAATATATAGAGTAAGGAAGAAAGAGAATGAAGGAGACAGAGTGGGTGTTGTAGTTACATAATCTCATGTCAACTTGGGGAAGAGTGAAGGGGTGGAGTCTAGTGTGTCAATCAGGTCACAGCCTCAGGATGCTTCCTTGTGGATGTGGCCTTCTCATTAGGATACTGGGAACTTCCTCTTTTTCTCCTAGGAGGTGAACCACACTCTCTCTTTCCCTGCTCCACAATCCTCTTGACAAGCCACATGGAGCCACACTGATGGCACCAGAGCCCTGGAGATGCATCCACTGCCATTGGATCCACAAGACTTTCCATCCACCGGCCTGTGATCTTCCTGCATTTGGCATCATAGCATGTGCTGTGTGAGTCTGAAGAGGAATCCAAGGGCTATCATCGGTCTTACAGGCTAATATTGAACTTATGGATTTGATCTGGACTCTGCTGGGATGTTTACATGCATAACTACTTATTTTTTATCATTTTGTTAGGGGCTTATACATATCTTATCACAATACATACATACATCAATTTTGTAAAGCAATTGCCCTCATCATTCTCAAAACATTTGCTCTCCACCTAAGCCCTAGGCATCAGCTCCTCATTTTTCCCCTCCATCCCCGCTCCCCACTCCCTCATGAACCCGTGATAATTTATAAATGATTATTTTGTCATGGCTTGCCCTGTCCGACGTCTCCCTTCACCCATTTTTCTGTTGTCCATCCCCCCGGGAGGAGGTTATATGTAGATCCTTGTAATCGGTTCCCCCTTTCCAACCCACCCTCCCTCCACCCTGCCAGTATCACCACTCACACCACTGATCCTGAAGGGATCATCTGCCCTGGATTTGCTGTGATTCCAGTGATAGTGGGGGGGAGGAAGCATTTAGGAACTAGAGGAAAGTTGTGTGTTTCATCGCTGCCACATCACGCATTGAGTGGCTCATCTCCTCCACGAGACCCTTCTGTATGGGGATGTCCAGTGACCTACAAATGGGCTTTGGGTCTCCACTCCACACTCCCCCACTCATTCACAATGATATGAATTTTTGCTTTGATGATGCCTGATACCTGATCCCTTTGACACCTCGTGATTGCACAGGCTGGTGTGCATCTTCCATGTGGGCTTTGTTGCTTCTGAGCTAGATGGCAGTTTGTTTACCTTCAAGCCTTTAAGACCCCAGATGCTATATCTTGATAGCCAGGCACCATCAGCTTTTTTCACCACATTTGCTTATGTACCCGCTTTGTCTTCAGTGATTGTGTCGGGAAGGTGAGCATCATAGAATGCCAATTTAACAGAACAAAGTATTCTTGCATTGAGGGAGTACTTGAATGGAGGCGCAATGTCCATCTGCTACCTTAATACTAAACCTATAAATACATGCGCATAAATCTACTTCCCAATCCTAATATATAAATATATTTACATATGTACATGCCTTTATTTAGACCTCTATAAATGCCCTTTGTCTCCTAGCTCTTTCCTCTATTTCCTTTGACTTTCCTCTTGTCCCACTATCATGCTCAGTCTTCATTTGTGTTTCAGTAATTCCTCTTGGTTACATTACCCTTGATCACACCCTACCAGGCCTCCTACACCCTCCTCACCACCGATTTGGATCACTTGTTGTTCCCTTGTCCCTAGGTTTGTTAACACCATTACCCTTCCTGCCCTCCCCCTCTCCCATGTCCCCCTGGAACTGTCGGTCCCGTTGTTTTCTCCTCCAGATTGTTCATCCAGCCTATCTTATTTAGACATACCTGTGGAGACAATAACATGCACAAAAACAAGACAGAGCAAAACAAAGCAACAATATACAACCAAGCAACAACAACAAACCACTGACAAAGAACAAATCAAAACATTGTTTTTAGCGGTACATAAGTCATAACATAGGGCTTAAATAAGACATAAATTTAAGCAACAGGAGTATACAGAAAATTTACTCTTTGATTGTGTTTAGTTCCTGTCCTACTATGAATTCCCCATTATCATATTGTAGGGAGTGTGTTCAATGTATTACTTTTGTTACTGCATTTACTCTTTACAACAATTCTACAAGATACGGGAAACACACACACACACACACACACACACACACAAATACACTGCCAGAGAGTTACTGCTGATTCATAGCGACCCTATTGGACTGGGTAGAATTGTCCTTGTGAGTCTCTGAGACTGTAATATTTCACAGGAGTAAATAGATGGGTTTCTCCTGAGGAGGTGGTTTGAACGGCTGATCTTGAAGATGGCAGTCCAACTTGTTAACCACTACACCACCA
This sequence comes from Echinops telfairi, assembly GCF_000313985.2. Classification (NCBI taxonomy): domain Eukaryota; kingdom Metazoa; phylum Chordata; class Mammalia; order Afrosoricida; family Tenrecidae; genus Echinops; species Echinops telfairi. The sequence continues at coordinate 7,548,697 of NW_022109980.1, forward strand.
TGGATAGATACTATTACTATTCTTATTATATGGACAAGGAAATTGAGCTCCATAATTTTATCAGGCAAGACCTCTGTGCTGGAGGTAAGCATTGAAATAAAGGTACTCAAGCTTAACTCATAAAGCCTACTTCTTATTTTACCCTGGACAAGTTATAACTTCATCTTGGCTTTTTCATTTATAAAATTAAGATGTTGGATAAAGCTGTTTCTGTTTTCCCTTTGAGTCCTAAAATTATAATAAACTACTTTGTTTTCACATGTATTTGAGAAAATTAAATAATTTTTATTTTTCTATGCTTATAGGTTTAGTGTCCTATAATTTTTCATAAAATAATTTCTTTTCTTTAAATTAATATATAAAACTACTTCGATAAAAGCTCTAGATTCTCTATTTAGAAATTAGTGTAGACATAATTTCTTATCAAGAGGGTTTTAATCTATAGAACCTAGATATTATTTATTTTTAAAGGACTGAAATTATCTGAAGTATTCATAATTCTTGTACCCATCTGCACAGTAAATAGCCCAAAACTGAAATACCCCCATTTTAAAGCCACTTAAATGCCTTAGAATATTGGTTCCTTACCATTTCTAGGAAAGGGGAAAAGGGCCATTGAAAACCTCTCAATATCCACAGTGACACACCCCAACAGCAATTTAACAAAAACAAATCAAACAACAAAAAAGGGGGGCATTGGTATTCTAGCAATTCCAATGAGAATTATGGTTACAGAAATTTCACATGCCAGAAACATATGATTATGAATACATAAAATATAATAATATTTCATGTGACCAATCTGATACACCAATATGCTTCAAACTCCAACGTGTATAGGCATCTTCTAGGGCTATTAGCAAAATGCAGGTTTGGATTCAGTATCTAGATCTGTGTTGGCACTTGAGGATTAACATTTCTAACAAGCACCCAAATCATACAAGTGCTGCTGGCTCATAGGTCAATCTTTGAATAGAACAAAGTTAAGATGATTTTTTAAACCCACATTGATAAAATAGGTGCCTGGAGTGAAATCTAATCTAGGCCAGGTGTTGGCCAAAATATGAATAAGGAACATCATCTTCATCCCTCCTTCAGTTACCATTTCCATAACACTCTCGGGTATCTGAGTTTTGATGATTTATAGGCCCTAAGATCCAACCTCCCAGGCAGCACAAACTTTGACACAGCCCATTCTATGCCCATGTCAACTTTTGCTTCTCAGGAGAATGTGAACAGTACAAATACTGGGCATATCCAGAGCAAACCAAAAGTCTTTGTTTTTATATTTTATAAAAAATGAACTGTGGTTCTACCTTTTTGTTTGTAACTCTACACAGATTTGATGTTCTATTGATAAGGAGCCAATTTTCCTATTGTTTTTATTTAAATTATTATAAAATAACTCAACTCCTCTGTGAAATTATTTTATCCCTCTCCATAAGAGATCCCCTCATTTACAAATGTTGCATTAAATAATACATTTAAATACAAATAATAGAGGAACTGGAAATCTCCCTACCCTGGATTTTTCCATATTAAGCTCTAGTGTTAAGCAAAATTAATTTTGGTTAAAGTTCACTAGCATACCATCATCTAATTGTTCTAAACAAAATTGACTTCAACTCTACATATAAGGTTAAATGTCTAGCATTATTTAAAAGTTACTATAAAGACAATGGCTTTGCTCATTTTCTTGGATTTTGTGCAAATAGTCTGATATTAAATAGATCCATAACCTCCAGCCCCTACATGACAGCATTTTCTTTCAGTCAAATGCTGTGGAACAGTCCCTAATATGCAGTAGTTGAGAGAAGTTAAAGACATTTATATAGTCACCATGCTTCCTCAAAGTAACAAAACACTGAGTTATCATACAAGAGAACTCATATTGGATCACTAACCTTGGAGAAGTGTTCGTTAAAGAAGAAAACAATAATTTTGGTGCAGAGTGAAAAAGACAGATCAAAGAAAAACTGAACAACACATTAGTAAAGATGTGTATGGTACAGGGAAAGATAGCACTGTGGGAAATAAGTTGCAGTTTTATCCAGTCTAGGTCAGTTATATACAGTACAGGTCCAGATTGTCTGTCTCTATATAAGCTTATCGTCACATGCTGTTTCCTGCTCTTGCAAACATAATTATACACAAAGGATACTACGTTCAATAATTATTTGTTGAAGAGAAGTAATGATTTCTTTTTCTGTTTATGTTGCCGAAAAGCTTCCAACTAAATGTTACCTCTGTTGATTTGTATGTTTTGAGCTATTCATCACACCATATTTGAAATAACAGAGCTTTTTCAGTGAATGAGAAAATCGAAAGATCCTGGTATGAGGTTGCTAATCCGTCTAGACTCTCTGTTGCAAAGATTGATGATATTTGAAAATAAATTAATGGCAATAATCATTCCTATTTGTGACTCAAAGGGAAAATATGTAAAGTGACATATTATCAATCCATGGCATGAGTAGTGAAGACTTAGGCACAAATGTATTGTACTACTTTATTAAAGAAACAACTTGTTCTGTTATACACATCAAGAAAAGTTGGGAAATTGTCTGTATTCTGTTGTTATTTGAGAAGTATTTGAAAGTTATTGAAGAGAAGAATGTTTTCAAGATACAGGCAAACAGTACTCTCAAGAATGATCACTTCAAATCTAGCTCAGCTTATATATATATAAAAAGAACAATTTTATTTCTCTGTTTAAATACCCACACAACCATGACTTTTGAAAAAAGAATGAATATAAATATTCTACACGCAGCACTTTCTCTTAAATCCCACTTTCAGTACTTTTGACAAACAATAGTACAATGTGTTAGCTTAACTAAATCATATATTGCAGAATAATTCTGAATAAGAAGCATGAAAATAGAAGTTTTTAAAGAGAAATCAGAATCTGTTCCAACTGTGTAGGTTCACTTATGTATTCTAGAAGAAATTCAGATGCATGATAAAATTATATGATCAGAAAATCTATCAGTTGAGGACATATTTGTACCATAAAAATGAATTTTGGCCTTGCAAGCAAGATTTTAATGTGATCTTCATGCAGTTTTTGAAAGCAGAAGACAAAATGTACGGCATGAATCCATGGGATGTCACAGGACTGGGAAAGATTTTGACACATGGATATGACATCTATTTATTGACAGAAAAACAATTAGAATTTCCACAAAAGAAGGATAATGTTTATTTCAACCATTATTTCACACTAATCCATGCAAAGAATTCATAGTTCATTGCACTTTTTTATATACACGGTACAAATCAAATATTCATCTAAAGATTAGTGATGATAACAATTATAAACATTATTGTGCATTTCCTTAAATGTTCTTTCAATTTAGATTCATATTTGATTATGCCTCAAGGAAATCTTCCTATATTAAATGTGTAACATCAGAAGCTAAGATATCCTATTAAAAAACCAAAAATAATGCATGCAATTTCAGAGATTTGGTGAATCTCCAATTTATTCTTACTTTCTCACAAAGACCATGTTGGTTCCTTCAAGACAGTTAAAAACATAAGTGATAGCCAACGGGCTTTTTAGCATGAACAAGATTGATTTTTGGCAAGAAGAGCTAGAAATAAAAAGCTTTTAAGTTGGAAGAAGTGCATTACTGAAGGAATGCAATAGTTCATAAAATTGGCAAGGGTCTTATCTGTTGAATGGTAAACAGTGTGCTCTGATGACGAATATGTGCCTGGGCTATGGTGTTTAAAAGAAAAATAACAACAACAAGCTAGAATTAATGAAAGGAAAAAGTCAAAAGTCGACAATAAGAAGTGTCCTATTTTTCACGTCAGAATTTGGGGGACTTCTAAGCCATATAATAATGCTAAATAGATACTTATATTATTTAGCATTATTATATATAATCATATTATATTTAGCATTATCAAATATAATACCGCTATATATATATACACATACACACATACATATTGCATTTGTACATGTATAACTAGTCACTATCATATAAATAATTCCCAATACTATTCTCATATAGAACGTAGTATCAGGATTCTCCAAAGAAGCAGAACCAATAGAGCGTACATGGATATGTGTGAATAAAATACACAGTCATACAGATTGACTCACCGCCATCAAGTCCATGCTTACTCAAAGCAACTCTGTGCATTTCTGAAACTGTAACAGTTAATGTGAGTTGAAAGCACAGTCTTCCTCCCTCGGAGCTACTGGTGGTTTAGAACTGCTGACCATGTAGATCGCAGCCCAACACATAACCACTACACCACCAAGGCTTAGATATGAAAAAGAGACAATTTGTTTGAAGGTATTGGCTCATCTGATGGTAGGGATGACAAATCTGAAAACTGTATGACAGGCAGGCTGAAAATTCAGGCAGGACTTGTGCTCCAGTTGCTAGGCAGAATTCTTTCCCTCCTCCCCTGACCCCACTCCCCCACACCACACCCCCTATCCAAGAAACGTCGATTTTTGCTTATAAAGTTTTCAACTGAAGGGATGATGTCCACCTACACTATTGAGAGTAATATCCTTTGCTTAAATTCAAATGGTTGTAGATGCTAAGGACATTCACAAAATGGCTTCACTGCTGTGCCTAGATGAGTGTTTGAGTAAATCAATCGGTACTAATTATCTCCCAGGAGCCCTGGTCATTCGTTGGTTCAGTGCTGGGCTGCAATTGGGAAAGTAAGTGAATGACATCCCCCCGCAGTTCTGCGAGAATAGGAGGAGACAGTCAGCTTCTGTAAAGATTTTCAGTCTAGGAACCCCTTTTGGAGAAGTTCTACGCTAGCCTGTAGTTTGAATTGACTTGATAGCAGTGTATTTGGTTCAGGGGGTTTAATTATAATATAGTTGAGTTGACATATAACACTATCATAGATCTTATTTCTTCATCATAAACACAAGTAACTGAAAATCTTTGTGATGAAGAAAAGTGATTAATCTTTTATATATCAGGTTTTAATACAATGATGGAGGGCTATGTCATTCTAGGTTCTCTAGAGAAACAAGACCAGTCATCAGTATATATCAATTTTTGTCAAGAAAGTGACTCACTTACACTTAATCTGTACCCTAATCTTAGAACAATTAGTTCTTATGACAAGGTCCTACTCAATACTTGCACTCATGGAGAGATCACTGAAGATATGGGTGCTATAGCAAAGAGTAGCCACAAAATAAGATGGTGTTGGCCTATCAGACAGAATAGCCTTTGAGGTTCTTAAAGGCTTGTCTTAACAAGAGCAGTCATCTAAGTGAGGTATCCACTAAGACTCACAGAAGAAGCCCACCAAGCTGTGTGATTCAAGGACTACAAATAATAAAATCCAAATCTGAAGGTGAGAATTATATCAGAGCTTAAATTCTGAATACCTGCCTTGCAGAAGACGATGGATGACAAAGAAGCCCAAAAACCATTTGCAGGGTCCCCGTGTAGATTCACAACCAGAACAACAAAAACTTAAACACACTGCCATGGAGTCAATGCCAACTCACATTGACCTTATAGGACAGGATAAAACTGTCCTTGTGAGTTTCCAAGACAACGACTCTTTATGGGAGTATAAAGCCCAGTCTTTCTCCCCCTGAGAGGATGGTGGTTTCAAACTTCTGACCTTATGATTAACAGTAAATAACCTCTGACTATAAACTTTGGGTGTGAATAGCCTTGTTATCAGACAGAGTGCATTGTAAATTGGATTATTTGAGATGTAGTTAGGTTAAAATGTAACACTTTATCATTTGATATCCTTTTTGACCCATTTTAAATTTGCTCCAGTTTTTACTATTTTCTGCTTTCTTTTCAGTTGGGGTTTTTCTGTTTTATTTCGTCGTTTGCTTGCTTTTTGTTTTGTATGCTATTCTCCACATGAAATCCAGGATACACAAATCTATAGAGAGAGTACCTTTATTAGTATTTTCCTAGACGCATGGAAAGGAGGTTGAGGGGAACAGAGTAAATAGTTGGTCATTGAATGTTAAAACTGCACATTACTAAGATTACTCTATTTTACTCATCTGAGTTGAGTGTATACTATCATGTGTAATTTTAACTGTACCGTGGTCTTTAGGTCTTCCATTTATTTTAGTTTCTGGCCAATAGTTTTGATAAAAAGGATTCACAAATAGAATTGAGCTTGCCTTACAGAATTAAAAAAAATGCCAATCTGGTTACTGAAATAGAAGTTTTATTGCGGTTAGACTTACCTTCAAGAAAATGAGAACGCAGGGTAAAAATTAGCAAACAAACATTAAGAAATGCATCACAAACCACTGTAACATGATCAAATTGATAAAAATGATTTGAAAAGTAGTTTAAAGAAAGTATAGCCAGTGGCAATTCACGACTTCAGAAGACTGAAAGAACATTTTTAAAATATAAAAGAGAGAATACTAATGTAATAAATTCTGTACACTTCTTCATAGGACCTGGGCTGAAAACCCCTCACTGAGTCTGTTAATGCTTTCTTTCCCAGGCATGCAGTATACCCACATATCCATTTGTGTTCTTGTTTATAATACTTGGGGATAAAACAATGTTTTCAATGGAACTTTTACTGTTCTTAAAGGACATTATCCTTTTCCAGTCCAACCTCATTCTGTCATTCATGATAGAATCTGCTTTGAAATTCATCTCCAACAGGTATAAGATTTTAATGTTTATCTAGTTCAAATCTAGTAATTTATGGATGTAGAAATTTAGATCTGTTGCTTTGGCATGATGTTACGGTGATTTCAATTCATAAGAAGGCCTCATAATGCAATGATTAAATACTTGGCTGCTAACGAAGAAGTTAGAGGTTATGACCCATTCAACAGCTGCAGAGGAGAAAGCCCTGATAACCTGGGAAAGCCAGTACCAAACCCAAACCCACTGCCATCTAGCTGATTCCGACTCTTAGTAACCCTATGGGGCAGCTGAACTTGGTCACATAGGGTCATTATGAACTGTAGGCTAGAGAGCAACACTAACGTGCTTAAGGACAATGCACTCCACGAATGACAGATATGGCACTTAAACGGGTTTTTAGGTTTTCACAGAATGTTGAAAATGAGGCATAGTTAAGTAAATGAGTCTCTAGGATATTTTTGCCTTCGCCCTGCAAATTTGTACCATGGTTCTTCTTTTCTGGAACATACAAATGTGTGTCCTAGACAAAGTATTATGCAACATCCCTGGAACTTGTCTTACTAATCTTAATATATGAAGCGGGCTTCAAAAAGTTGGTAGAACATGGAATTAAAAGATAATGGATTTCTTCACAAAATTTTTGAAGTCTATTATCTTTTAATTACATTTGCCCATGAATTTTTTGAAACTCCTTAGTATATCTGTGATGTTGAACAAAATGTACCACACAATGTTGGTGCCCACTTAAAGTGGACTGAGTGAAAGGCTTCAATTATTGATGAAATATTATATGAAATAACACAATATGTAGAAACAATGTAGTTTCTTATATATTAATTGATAACTGCTAACATTTTTTGGTAAAAGCCGTGTGGATAAATGATTAAATGAAAGCTAAACTGTGTGAACTCAACAGCAGCTCTGTAAGAGAAAAGACCTTGTGATATGCTCCCGTGAAAAGCACAGGCTGTAATATTTATTTAGTATGGTGGTACTGCCTCCTAATCCAAAAGGAAAACACCAATGAACAGAACACAGGGAGCAACCACACTGAATAGAAAACACAAGACTAAAAACTCTCCTGACTTGCCCTAAATCTACATGGTAGGGCAGATTAGTTGTTCTACAGTTGTTTCCTACACGTTTATTACTGCTCCAGAAAATAAGAAAAATTGAAATTTAATCCAAACATAGATACCTTCAGTCATTTAAAAGGATAGCAGAGTAAATCTGTTGGTTCATTAATTATAGTAAAAGACATTTTGAGGAAATGTGTACATTCTGCAAGGCTTGCCTCCAAAAGTTAGATATTGCATTCTCACCAAAGGCATGCAAGAGAAGTATTTGCATCTCTATTCTCAGAACCAAGAGTGTCATAACACTTATGTCAGGTCCCAACGTGATACAATAGGCAGGCTCTATGTTTATGGCAGTTTTTAATGACTTAAGAGAAAAGGGGAGGAACGGATAGTTACAAAATTAACACTGTGACTTGGGCTAGAATAATTTTCACACAATATTTTCAAATGTCTTTTCTAATCATTTCAATATATAGTTATTTACTCAGTGAAATTTCTGAGAATGGAGGTAATTATTTTAATCCTACAATTATAAAAACTTCCCTCCACAGTTTTCTATAAATTTGTCTAGTTACTCCAGAAGCCTCAACTAATCTGAGATGGCCATTGCTTTCTTTTATTACTTCTTCATTAAAACCAAGAGGTTAACATAATCTCCAAAAATTATTCTGGTAGAACAAAGTGAGTATGAAGATACAACTATTACTTTGGACTATCTATCAAGGGAGGAACAGGTAACATATTTTGAGGAAGCAGATTCCTTGGGGAACAATCCCCAGGTGAATAATCAAGCAAACTTTTGTAACTGTAGATGAAAGTGGCATTTGTATGAATAAAAGTACAAGAATGAAAAAAAAATTCTTTTAAAACTGATGATGGTGGTGAATGTACAACTCTTCTTGATGAGATTGAACTACTGAATTGTATATATGAATTATATGCCAATAAAACTGTTTAAAAATACCTATCTCTCCATCTTTCTTTTTAACTCCAACTCTTCCTTTCTGTTTGAGCAGTTCAATTTTGTAATTGTTGATTAGTGTCCCAAAAAGTCACCTGACACTGAAATATCTGTGAGGGGAATTTAATGAAAAATGTTTTAATTATGAATTTTAACTAGAGTTCGAACAACAAACTCATAACTTGAAACCCAAATTGATATAAAATGAGATTGTATTTTAGAAATTAGATGGCCTGAATTGTAATTCTGACTCTGAAAATTATAAGCCCGATTTCCTGCACAATTCTTGATCTTGAAATTCCCCATCTGAGGAAGCAAGAAAATAATATTTCATTTGTCTGTATTCCTAGGCTATTGTGAGCATTATGTGAAAGTTGTTATGTAAAGATGTGTCTAGAATTGTCAAGTAGAATACAAAAATAAATAATTTATTAAATGGCAAAAAAACTATTGTGAAATATTGAATGTATCAATTCCAAGTAATTTTAAGGCAACATAATTTATTTTCAAGTCTATGAAATCGATCACATTAGTTTTACACTTTGCTAACTTATTTAATGAATATGAAAGGAATATTTAATGAATACTTAATAATTAGTTATCATTAAATCTCACATATAAAAGAAAGTGTTTAAAATCAATCATTTCTTTTCTTGAATGATCTAAATTTGAGATCTCCAATACAGTGTCCAGTGGTCCTAAGTCATTATTTAAATAGAAGAAATTAATATTTCTGCTGCTCAGATTTACTAGGCACTCAGTCAGTGCTCAGAGCTCGTCACATGAAGGTCCTGACTACTGTAGACCAGGCAGATCTAGCACTAAAGAATATGTCTTCATCATGCAAAGTTTTGTGAGTTGAGACTTAAAAAAGCAAATAGAACACCAATGAATGAAACATGTGAGCGTGTGTGTTTGTGTTTGGTCAACACTCATGTAAGTAGTCTCATTCCCCAAGAAATTTTATTTATGTTTTATTTTAGCAAAACTTTTATTTGTAGAAACCAAAATATTAAAATTTAACCCAAAATGAGAAGGATAAAATGTAGAACAAAACCCAAATTCTCCAAAAAGAGCCAACTTACTGGAGCAATAGAGTCTAGAGGGATCCCAGAGACTATTTTATATTTCTCCTCATTATGAAAGCCAAGGAAATAATTTATTTCCAGTTTTTTCATGAAATTATTTTCTCTAGTTTACTGATGATACAGCATGTGGAACTGTTTATGGAAGAGACTAGATTAAAAAAAAATATATAGGTATCCAAATGCTCTGAAAATATTGGTTAAAAAGTGATAAAATTGAATAGCAATGTTAAAAACATACCCGTTTCCTCCGTTCCAAAAGAGTGATTGAGTTTGATTATTATGTTTATATAAGTAGAAAGGTGTGTTAGTCGGGGTAGACTAGAGAACAAATCCAGAGACAGTGATATGTGTATAGGAAAGAGCTTCATATAAAATAGTAGTTGTATATTGAGAAACATCCCGACCCACTCCACATCAAGTCCATAACTCTGATAGTAGCCCATATGTCCAATACCAATCTATAAATTCCACTTCAGACTCACGCAGTATATGCAAAGACACCAAATGCAGGAAGATCACAGGGCAGTGGGTGGAAAGTTTTGTGGATCCATTGGCAGTGGAAGCATCTCAGCACTGGCAAAGGTCTGCACGTGGCTCCTTTAACTCCAGAGCTCTAGCGTAGTTCCATGTGTCTTTTCCACAGACATGTCTTTCAGGGAGTCAGTGTCTCCCACCTCCAGTGAGCTCTTTATCTCCTTAGTGCCTCCAAAAGAGGTCATGAAGCTGGGACCTGAATGACACGCTAAACTCTATCCCTTCACTCTTAAGTCTCAAATTGGCAACAGATTGTGTAACTACCACAGATCACCCCTTGTCAATTTTACACTTTCACACAACTCTTTAGCTATATATAGTACTCAAACAATAATAAAATCATATCTATACCAAACAATATAAAACTGAAATGCATAAAATTCAATATATGCCATCCTAATTTAAACATAATATTCTATAAGTGACAAAACAACAATATTCTATGTCTAACAATTTTATTTAAGTAACGCATACACTTTAATCCTATAATCCTATGAATATATTCCCTCACTTATGAACGTTTGTATCCAATCATTTCATGTTTTTATCCCCAAATTTTGGATATCCAATTTCTATTCTGCCCACTTATACCGACCCACAGCTCTGAGGAGAAAATCATATTCTTTTTTTTTAAACATTTTATTAGGGGCTCATACAACTCTTATCACAATCCATATACACATCAATTGTGTAAAGCGCATTTGTACATTCTTTCCCAAACATTTCCTCTCCACTTAAACCTCTGGCATTAGGTCCTCATTTTTCCCCTCCCTTCCCGGCTCCCCCCTCCCTCATGAGCCCTTGATAGTTTATAAATTGGTATTTTGTCATATCTTGCCCTGTCCAACGTCTCCCTTCACCCACTTTTCTGTGGTCCGTCCCCCAGGGAGGAGGTCACATATAGTTCCTTGTAATCGGTTCCCTCTTTCCTACCCACTCTTCCTTTACCCTCCCTATTTCGCCACTCACACCACTGGTCCTGTAGGGCTCATCCGCCCTGGATTCCCTGTATTTCCAGTTCCTATCTGTACCAGTGTACATCCTCTGGTCTAGCCAGACTTCAATACCTCATGATCACACAGGCTAGTATGCTTCTTCCATGTGGGCTTTTATTTGTGTCCTGCTAGATGGCTGCTTGTTCAACTTCAAGCCTTTAAGACCCCAGACGCTATATCTTTTGATAGCTGAGCACTCTCAACTGTCTTCACCACAATTGCTTATGCAATCATTTTTGTCTTTAGTGATCGTGTAGGGAAGGTGACTATCAAAGAGTGTCCAATGCTGTAATCTTTAAAGAATCTGACCTACCACATCTTCCTGCCAGGGACAGACAAGTAGGTTTAAGCTGCCTAAAAGTATAGTGCTTAACCACTGCATCATCATGTCCCCGTATACATTAGTAGGTACTTGACAATTGTCAGTTGAATATTCTAACAATAGACAACAACAAAGAAACCGAAATAAAGTGCAATGTGCTTTTGATTGAAAATGGACTTTTTCTTGATTTATGCGAATATTTTGAAAAAAAAGTAAAACATTCTAAAAATATATTAATGACCAACAGATTTCATTGCTTTCTTTGCCCAGACCTCCACCGCCTATTAACAAAATAATCTAACTTCAGAAGTCCACTGGAATATTTTGTTAAATCTGTTTGGTTTTTGAGTACCTTACATTTTTTCAGAGATAATGATGACCCTGTAAATATGTTTTAGGCTTCTTGAAGTCAGACTGTTACTCAACCATATGTTTCTCATTCTTTCTAGTCAATAGGGATCTGGTTGCCATGGAAACTGAGTTATGTAAAATGTTACAGAGCAACATTTGTTGACAGTTTCCAGTAGGATTACGGCCCAGCTAGACTCCTAGATAAAAAGATAGTGCATCATTCTAGTTTGATAGTTTTTTTTAAGCACATGTCAAAAGTATTCCTTATCCAAGATATCCTGGATGAAATAATCCACTTACATTTGCGGGGACATAAAAAAATAAATTTACTTGTCTCTTTTAAAGTGATTTCTCTGCATAACGGGTGCAATATGATTTGTAAAGTTTTATTTATGGTGAAAAGCTTCAACAAACTGTCATGTGAATATTTTTTTCTCATTCAACCCAGCACCTTGTGCAGGAGTAGTGTATGGACAAGTGAAAGGACAGAAGGGGCAGTTGCTCAAAATCATGGTCCTCTTCTAATTCTCATAATGATATTTTTAGTAAATAAAACATAGGAGACATAGGGGAAATTGTGTTTGTTATTCCTCATATTTATTTCTGGCTAAAATTAAACTCATTACCCTAGGGTTATATTCAAGTAAGCAACACTGGAAATATCTGTTATTGCAGTCCAGGAATGTATCAAAAGATCAATTAAATTATACTTAATAATACTTGCCTTGCATTTTTAAAATGACCATCCAGTTCGAACTTGTTTACACTCCAAGGCAAAGATTTGATTCACATGATTATGATCCATTCTATGTTCAGAAGGCATATTTTGAATGTCCAAAAGGCTCATATTCTGGCACTATATCTTACAATGTTCTGTTTCTATTCATAAGGTTTTCAGTATGTGACTACTTTTTCATGTTATCCATAAGGTTTTCAGTGGATAATTCCTATTACAAAAGAATTGGCTGCCCACTTCAGGAAAAGTAGCCATTTGAAATCTCAGAATTGAAACATTGTCAGACACAAGTCTTAATGGATGGAAGTAAAACATTGTTAGAGATAGTGTTGGAGGATGGGTCCCATGAGTGGGAAGGCACATGAAGTGTGACAAATGAGATGTTGCTTTCTCCAAGAAGAGTTGACCATGGTGAGTGGAGCCTTTCAGAACTTCATTTGCTAATGGGGCACAATTCAAGGTAAACAAAAACAGCTGCAAAAGTCTCCTAATTATTGGAATGTACAAAGTATGGAACTCGGAAAATTGTAAGTTGTCAAAAATGAAATGGAAAATATAAAGATTGCAATCTTAGACATTACTTAACTAAAAGGGAAGATTATTAGGCATTTTGAATCATAAAATCAAATGGTTTACTCTGGGATGCACGACACAATCAAGAGCAATGGCGTTACATTCATTGTCAGAAAAGACATCTCATATTTATTCTGGAGTACAATCCTGTCCGGGATACGAGTATATCTATTTTCCTTCAGGGAAATCTAATTGATACAATTATTATTATAAGTTATCCACCAAACAAGAAAGACAGTGATTAGGAAATTGAAGAATTCTAGCTATGTATTTAGTCTGAAATTGATCAAACATTTGACCAACATGCATCGATAATTATTATTGTTTGGAATGCAATAGTTGGAAACAAAGAGGAAGGAACAGTAGTTGGAAAATATGGTCTTGGTGATAGAAATATAGCTGGTGATTGCATATTATTTTACAGGATCAAATACATATTCATAGAAGATATTTGTTTTTCATCAATAGATTATGCACAAGAACTTCCCCTGTGGAATACACAGAAAACAAATTGACTATATCTGTGGGAACAGGTGATGAAGAAACTCTATGTAAGTAGATAAAACCAGGCCACTAGCTGACTGTGGAACAGACCATCAATCGCTCATATGTAAGTTCAAGTTGAAGCTGGTGAAAATGAAAAAAAATTCACAAGAGCAAAAATATGACCTTGAGTCTATCTCACCTGAATTTCAAGAACAAATTTGACTCATTCAACATTCATGATGTAAAATCTGGTGAGCTGTGGGTGACATCTAGAATGTCATACGTAAAGAAATCAAAAGCTCATTAAAGATACAGGAAAGAAAGAAAAGATCAAAGTGGATGTCACAAAAAATTCTGAAAAATGCTCTTAAATGTAGAGTAGGTATGGTAAATGCAAACACAAAATAAATAATGAAGTCAAAGAGCTGAATAGAATATTTCAAAGGGCAGCCAGAAAAGACAAAGTAAAATATTATATATGTACAAAGACCTGGAGTTAGAAACCAAAAAGAAAGAACACACACAGTATATTCTATAACTGAAAAAACTAAAGAAAAAGATGAAGCTTCAAGTTGCCACATTGAAAGATCCCATGGTAAAATATTGAATGATGCAGGAAGCATAAAAAATAGAAAGAATATAGTCATTGGACTAAAATAAAATAGTCAGGATTCAACCAATTAAAAAGGTAGAACATGATCAAGGACCAATGATACTGAAGGCAGTCCAAGATGCACTTAAAGTGTGAGCAAAAAAGCATGGCTTCAAGAATTGATGGAGTACCCTTGATATAGTTCAAGAATCTTATGAGATATTGGAAGTATCCTTTTGTCTATGCCAGTAAACTTGGGAACAGCTACTTAGCCAAATGACTCAAAAAGACCCACATTTTTACCAATTCTAAAGATAGGTGAGCCAACAGAATGTTCAAATTACTGAACAATATCATTGATCTCACATGAAAGAAAAATGTTGCTAAAGATTATCAAAAACTGTTGCAGCAGTACATTGACAGGGAACTGACAGAGGTTAGTCCTGGTTCAAAAGAGGGCATGGGACAAGGGATATGATTGCCTATGTCAGATTGATCTTGGCTCAAAGCAGAGAACACTGGAAAGACTATGTAAAAACATTAAACTGTAACAACAAACTATGAATAACCTTGAGAAGAATGGGAATTCTAGAACAGTTAGTACTCCTCATGTCTAATCTGCAGAGGGATCAAGATGCAATTGTGGGTATAGAACGAGGAGATATTGAGTGGTTTAAAATCAACAGTTTGGGGTCTTTTCACCACACTTTCTCAATCTGTATGCTGAGCAAATAAACAGAGAATCTGGCGTATATGAAGAAGAAAGAGCCATTGGGTTTCGACTCCACTGCTTGCTGAAAGTGAGAGGACTCGGCAATATGGGTTGCAACTGAATATAAACAAAACTGAAATCCTCCCAACTGACCCAATAGGTAACATCATTATATATGGGGAAAAGATATGAATTGTCAAGGATTTTGTCTTGCTTAGATTCATAATCAATGCTCACAGAAACAGTAGGAATCATTACATTTGCCAAATCAAGACCTTTGTAAAATGTTGACATCAAGAATGTTACTTTTAGGACTAAGGACCCAAGCCATGGCATTTTCACTTGCCTCATATGCATATGAAAATTGGATATTGAATAAGGAAGCCAGAAGCATTATGGATGCATTTGAATTGTGGTACTCTTAGAGAATATTTAGAGTACCAAGGACTGCCAAAGCAACACATTTTTCTTGAAAGAAGTATAGCCAGAATGCTCTTTAGAAACAAGGATTATGGGACTTCATCTCATGTACTTTGTATATGTTGTCAGGAGACCTTCATACTTGGTAAAGGAGAGCAGCAGTGAAAAAGAGGAAGAGCCCGTGCAAGATGAATTGACACAGTGACTGTACTGATGGGCTCAAACATAAGAACCGTTGTGAGGATGGTGTACGACTGGGCAGTACTCCTTTCTGTTGTACATAGGGTCCCTACAAGTAGGAACTGACTCAAGGGCACCTAACAACAACAAGGCAAAGAAGAAAATAAATTAAAATAGCACCTCAAACTTAAGCTACATTATAACAAAAATGATTTTGCAGTTACAGATCATGGAAAAGCTTGAGCGGTTCAGATAAGGAAAATGTAATGTGAGGAGGTTAAGCATTCTGATCAATGAAATGAAATATTCTTCCATTTATTTATATCTATTTTGGTTTCTTGTAATGATGGCCTGTAATTTTCTTTATACAAGACCTTTTTTCCCTCTTTGATCAGGTTTATTCCTAAGTATTTCATCATTGTTAATGATATTGTTTTCTTGATTTTTTTCATGGTTATTTTCATTAGTACACAGGATTTCAATTACTTTTTTTTTGGTTAATCTTGTACCTTGTCATGTTGCTGAATATTTCCATTGTTTTCAACATTTTATTGTTGTTGAGTTTTGGGGATTTTCTATGTATCAAATCATGTCATCTGAAAATAGAGTTTCACTTCTTTGCCCAATTTGATTATTTTTATTTCCTATTGTTATCTAAGCTTTCTGACACAGACATCTGGGACAAGGTTTAATAATAGTGGTGATAAGGGGTGTTGTAGCTTGGTTCCTGTTCTAAGGGAGAAACAAATCAAAGGTGCCCGGCAATATTTAATTTAACAAGCACAAATTATTAGAACATATTAGGGAGAGGGAGTATTGGAGAAATTACTGTAAACCAAAACCAAGCTCAGTGTGAGATACAGTGATGAAGTGAGTGGCCTTTTGAAACATATATAATCAACAGTGATCTGTTAGCTAAAGAGGATTGGTTACAGTGATTCTCAAAGTGTGATCTCCAGAGCAATAGCAGCACCAGCCTTGGGAAACCTGTTAGGAATAAAAATTCTTGGACTTCCCTTTGAACCAAGAGCAGGGTAATCAGAATCTTGTGATAGAGTCCTGAAATCTGTGTTGTAACAAGCCCACTACTAGATTTTTATTCAAGTTCATAGTTGAGAACTAATGAACTTAATAAAGACCTTTTTGCCATTTTAAAGAGTTCAAAATTTCCCCACTAGGCCAAATCCTTTGAAATAGTTTTGACATTGACATACAATAAGAAATGCAGATGACAGTGTGGCGATGCACATATGCATATCTATATCTCTTTATATATAAATATCTATAGAAACAATAATTGTAAAACAATTTTATATATGCTAAAGTTTCACATAATAATACCTATTCCTGAAAGACTTTGTTTTATTTCTAAAAATGGTGAACAGGGACTTCCAGGAAGATGCCATCGATGTAGGATGGCCTACATGAAGAGCTCACTGTGTGATCACCAGATGTGTGAGTGAGAAGGCAAAGGTGGGGGCTGGGATGTGAAACCAGGTTTCACAACACCCCAGGGCCCTCTTGTCAATTTTCCCACAGAGAGTGGAATTGTGGTCGTCATGTGTGCATTGCTTTCTCAGAGCATCTGCCCACACACAACTTGCATCCCTTGCAGGTGGGGCACCAACTACTAGCCTCTTTTCCCACCTAGCCTACCCCCTGTTCTGGGGCTCACCAGCAGAGGGGAATATCCCAGGATACACTATCCCTTGGGGCATCCCACAGACACCCACATGGACTCTTAGAGGGCCACAGGGTAGAGTTTCCATTGAGGAGAATCCCTAGCTGCGGCCCAGCTGGTTCCCCTGGTGGCAGAGGAATGACTGGGTTCTACAGATAGAATGATTGGGCTAGTTAGAGAGGGACCCAACACCAGAGAGAAGGAGGCGAGGCTGGAACCCACAGTGCAATGGGCTGCAGGAAGTTGTTAGGTACGTTGCTAGTTTGAGAAAGGAAATGCACAATTCCTGATCCTGCCAGAGGAAACAGAACACAGCATTTCTAACTTTTTCAGCAGCTTGTCCGCTTCTGACTAAGTAGCCTGTAAAACAGGGGCTGAACCAGATCGCCCTCTGGTCAAAAAATGACTCTTCCCTGCAGCGTCTACTACAAAAGCCCTTATCTACTGAGGACCACATGTAAGGAGTGGATAGTTCTGAGTTGCACAGGAATAAACTGTTAGAAGCACAATAATGGAAGGATTACAATCTCCCTACACCAACTCATTAATTGATTAATTAGTCAAATTAACCAATATCAAGGAAAAGGAGAGAATCATGAGAGCAGCTGGAGAGAAAAACACAGTCACATTTAAAGGTATAAAGATAAGAATAAGCTCAGACCTCTTTGTAGAGACTATACAGGAAAGAAGAAATTGGAGCAACATAGTCTGAAAGTTGAAAGATAACAACCGCAATCCAAGAATCCTTTATCAAGCAATGCTCTCCATTAAATTTCAGAGGATAAAACTAAAAGTTTTCTCAAACCAGGAAATATTTCGAGAATTTGTGAAAAACAAAACCAGCATTACAAAAAAGACTTTCCAGTTCTTTATGAGTAGAAAACCAACAAATAGCAGCACACATGGGACCACCACTGGGTGTCATACCACACTGAATCCAACACAGTAGAATCAATAACCAAAATATAACAGATCTAATGGAAAAACTAAGATAAGAATAAACTCCTCACACAAACCACCTTATAAAAAGGCAAGGAAGGAGAATACTAAACACAAATAGTACAAGATGACAGCAACTAAATTACATTTAGCGTATATACTCAAGTATAAGCCGACCCAAATATCACCTGCGGCACCTAATTTTATCACAAAAACTACATTAAAAATGTGCTGAAAAGCTCGTCTTATATACACGTATACATGGTAGATTTCATTACACTGAATGTTAATGGTGTAACTACACCTATTAAAAAACAAAGAACAGCACGCTGGATTAGACAACAAAATGCATCAATTTACTACCTTCAAGAGACACATCTCAAACTCACAGACAAAAATAGACTGAAAGTGAAAGGATTGAAAAATATTTGCCATGCTACTGGCAATTAAAACAAAATAAAAAAAAAAGGAGTGGTAATATTAATCTCTGACAAAATAGGCCTCATGTTACATGACATAAAGAGGGATATGGGCAGTACATTCTACTCAAGGGGTCAGTAGAATAAGAATCTAAAAACATAATAAATATAAACGCACCCAATGAAAGACCCTTGAAATATATTAACCAAAGCCTCAAAGAGAGAAAAAGAGAAATTACTGGATCAACAATTATAGTAGGTGATTTCAATACACTGCTTTCAAAAAAAGGTAGATCAATTGAAGAGCTGAACAACACACAAAAAAATCTTGACCTACTAGACATTTCGTAAGGTCTTTGACAAACACCAAAAATAACCCCACATTCTTCTCCAATGCACATGGCTCATATGTGAAAATAGATCACATGCTGGGACACAAGGCAAACATGAGAAAATTCAAATACATAGAGATCGTTCAAACAAACTTCTCTGGCCACAATGCCATAAAACTGGAAATCAACAATAGAAAGAACAAAAAACAAAGACAAACACTTGGAGACTCAATAATACTCTTCCCCCAAAATGGGTAAAAGTTCAAATTAGAAAGAAAATTAGGAATTCCTGGAAACCAATGAGAATGTTAATACAATATACTAAGACCTCTGAGATGCAGCAAAGACAGTTATCAGAGGTCAATTTATTGCAATAAATGCACATGAGAGAGAGAATTATGGCCAGCACCTTATCTCAGTACTTCCAGGGGCTAGACCAGAGTCAACAGCATAATCCTTCCAACATCAAAAGAAAGGAAATTATAAAAATTAGAGTGGAGATAAATGAAGTAAAAAACAGAAGATGAAAAAATTAACAGAGCTAAAAGTTTGTTCTTTGAAAGGATCAACAAAAATGACAAACTGCTACCAAACTTAACCAAGGAAAAGAAGGAACAGATGTCAATTTCTAGAAATAGGGATGAAACAGGGGAAGTCCTAACAGACCCTAATGAAATAAAAAGAATAATTTTGCAGTACTATGAAAGATTGTATTCTAAGGAATTCAATAATTTGGAAGATATGGACAAATACTTGGAAAATACTTTCTCTCTAAATGAATGCATATGGACATTAAGAATTTGAACAAACCAGTAGCAAAAGAAGGAACAAACGTCACCAAAGATCTCCAACTGAAAAAAGCCCCAAGGCTTCAAGAAGAGAATTCTAGCAAACATTCAAAGAAGAGCTGACACCAATAATACACAAATTCTTCCAGGACATAGAAAGGCTTAGCAAACTCCCAAACTCATTCTATGAAGCCAGCATTACGCTAATACCCAAACCAGGGAAAGACCACACCAGGATATATAATTACAGACCAATAGCTCTCAAAACATAGATGGAAAAATCCTCAACAAAAGTTGGCCAATAGAATGCAACAACATACCAAAAATATAATACATCATGACCAAGTGAGATTCATATCAGAGATACAGGATGGTTCAACATCTGAAAAACAATCAATGTACTCCGCCACATCAACAAGAAAAAGGACAAGAATCCTGTTGATAATATTAATTGATGCAGAAAAGGCATTTGGTAAAGTCCAACACCTATTGCTAAAAGTAGACTTTCAAGAAGATAGGATTTAGAAGGGAAAATCCTCAATACAATAAAAGCCATAAACAAAAAAACAATAGCTAAAATTATACCCAATGGAGAAAAGCTGAAAACATTTCCACTGAATACAGGAACCCGGTGAATATGTTCCTAATCTCCACTTCTATTTAAAATTGTGTTGGAAGATAAAGCCAATATGATAAGACAACAGAAAGATATCAAGTGTGCACGACTGGATAAAGAAGAAGTGAAGCTTTCACTATTTGTAGATGATATAATTTTATGTATTGAGAAGCCTAAGGAGTTCACAATAATATTGCTGGAAATAATAGAGGAGTTTAGTAGAGTAACAGGGTACTAGATTAACCAGCAGAAATCAATTGGATTTCTATATACCAGTTATGGGAATACAGAAAAGGATATCAAGGAATCAGTACCATTCACAGTAGCCACACAATACCTGAAATACCTAGTAATAAACCTAACCCAAAACAAAACAAAAACAAAAGACCTGCATGAAGTAAACAGCAGAACATTACAAGAAACCAAAAGGGATCTACACAAATGGAAGCATATTCGGTGTTCATGGATTAGAAGACTCAATATTATAAAAACGTCAATATTAGCTAAAGCAATCTACAAATTCAGTACAATCCCAATGCAAATTCCAGCATTATTCTTCAACAAAATGGAAACAACTGAGCACACACTTCATAGGGAAAGGGAAGAAGCCCAGAATAGGCAAAGCACTACTCAAGAAGAAGAATAAAGTAGTTGGTCTTGCCCTACTTAACCTCAAAACCTACTATACAGCCACAGTTGTCACAGTTTCACAGTTGTGAAAAACAAAACCAGCATTACAAAAAAGACTTTCCAGTTCTTTATGAGTAGAAAACCAACAAATAGCAGCACACATGGGACCACCACTGGGTGTCATACCACACTGAATCCAACACAGTAGAATCAATAACCAAAATATAACAGATCTAATGGAAAAACTAAGATAAGACATTATGGTGAATGAAGTTAGTCAAGCACAGAAGGACAAATAGTGTGTAAGTCCACTGCAGAAGGAACAATGGCAGAATGGGCACAAGATCAAGCTTTCAGGGCATCCAGTCTTCTGGCTGGGCACTAGACCAGACAGCCTGGTAAAGAGCTGGGCAAATGCTAATGAAGGACACACCATCCGCCCCAGGTAAGTATAATGTAAATTACTTGGCCAGTTTTTGCCTAACAACAGCTGGGATCAAATGGATGGGGGGTGGGGGTGCTGTCTGCTGAGTGGTAGCTATGTGGATGTTGGGTGAGGTCTCCCAGAGAGGGAGGCAGTCCTGTCAGAGGGATGAGGCCTGATGAGATGGGAGGGGCAGCACAGGAGAGGGGAGGGGGAATGGTCACATTTGGGGGAAACCCTGGTGAATGTTTGTTGAGGGGAGAGGAGGGAGGGCTGACCCAGGTGGGGGAAGGAGAGATGGAGGATGTTCTTAGAAACATTAGGTAAGGAGGATTTTTAGTGACTTGCAGCGCGTGGGCAGAATTGACCTAGGGCATCATGGGGTAAACAAGGAACACAGGCCAGGGGCCAAAGAGTGCAGGGTCACTGAATCTTGGATCTTCAGGACACACGACATGCTCCAGAAGCTGTATCGGTGAGGCCCCATATGGGAACTAAACTGGGTGAGCTGGACTCCACCTCAGGCACACTTGAATCCTGAGGATGCATGCTGAAAACACAGGGTTTCTGAGGATGCAGTATATGGTTGGTTGGCAGACAAACAAGGTCTTGCTACATCAGTGCTCTGTACGCTGTATTAAGATAGGCATTATTCTGGCAATCCTGTGATGGTCATTCTGCTATATTTTGCTTACGCTGGCTCATATTAGGGTGTATTTCAGAGGTGTGTAACCATTGGAGGTCATCTTCTTGAAGCTGAGTTATTTGTGTTTCTGTTTTTCTTTAAATGGAACCCAGGGACATTGAGCCTGAAGGGAAAACAAATGTAACTAGAGTTTTCTGGGGAGAGGGCATATAGGCATATAAGAGGTAGATGATTTCAAGAAGGCCAGGAAGTAAAAACATGTTTGGAAACTGATTATGGAAGCAGTTGTACAATTCTGTTTGACATGAATGAATTATGGAATTATTTGACATATGTAGTAAACTCCCACATTACAGCAAATTAAAAAAAACAAAAAAGAAAAAAATCAACATAGATCCAGGAATGGGTTTGGGGCTCACACTAAATCCTAGCTCTAATTTAAGAACAATTAGGTCTTACATCATGGCCCTGCTTGATACTCACCCTCAGGAAGGTACACAGATGATAAGGGTTCTACAGTAAAATGCGGCAAAGAATTTAGATGGTGCCCGGCTATCAGATAAAATAGCATCTGGGGTTTTAAAGGTTTGTCTCCAAACTAGTAGCCATCTAAGTGAGATGTCAACTAAGTCCACCTGGAAGAAGCCCACCATCATCACTCACTGAAGGATTATAATCCATATATTCTGAAATCAAAGGAGAGAATGGTGAGACTCTGCTTTGCAGAAGGCAGTGGATGATGGTGGGAGTCCAGGATTCCTTGGTGGAACTACATAGGAAATAAGCCTCTGGAAAACTCCCCCTGTCTAAAATTGAGGGATTTGAGGAAAGTTGTCATTAAACAGAATGCTTGGAAGGGATGAATATAGAAGATCAAAGGTATAAATGTGACTTGAACAGTTAAAACCTTGTCAGTTAATTCCCACTTTGATTCAGGCTGGACCTGATCTGGTTTCCAAAATTTTCTGTATCTTTGGTTTGTATTGTTTGGCTTGGTTTCCGTTAGTTTGTATTAGGGTGTATCACAAAGATAGTATGTCATTGGAGGTCACTCTCTTGAATTTATGTTAGATGTTTTTCTGAGTTTGGGGGGAATATGACCCCCAAGATTGATCAAACTATTGTGATAGCAAGTAGAATAAGGGTTTCAGGGGTGGGGTGGGGGGGGTTCAGGGGTGGGGTGGGGGGGGTTCAGTGGTGGGGTAAAAGGGAGATGATGTCAAAGAGTTAATTTAGAACAAGAATGTTTGGAAACTGATTGTGACAGCAATTGTACATTCTACTTGATATGTTTGAAATTTGGAATGATATATGTGTATTAAATCCCAACTAATAATTTTTAAAAAGAAAAGAAATGATAAAGAAATTCTTATGTTCAATGCATGCTGCAACGAGAATATTTTAATCAATTGAGCTTAGTGAAATCTGTAATTAAAATAAGTATTTCACCAAAAAAATCGTAAACAATAAAACTAAATTCTTAGTGGGTCAGAATTCCAGTTTTAAAATCATTACAGTAGGTAACGGAAAACTATTGAAATGTTTTCAACAGAAGTGTGTAAAGATATATTGGCATGTTAAAACTGCCAGAATTTTAGCTTTGAAAAATTGGACAGGACCGTGGGGATGCATTTAGAAACAGGAAATTCAAAGTGGAAACTGTTTTAGCAAACCTAGATAATGAGAGTTGCTGGGCAGACTAAGGTAGTAGCACTGGGGATGGAGAGGAATGAGCGTGCTTGAGAAATAGTTTAGAAGTTAGTTAGTTAAATATTGGTTATCTCATATAACCTTATAGTAAAAGAGAGAGAGCAGATAAAAATGTCTCTGACGGATCCATCTACCGTCATGTAATGGATACAAAAAATATCGACTTTCCTCCTCCCTTTTTATCTCTATGGGTCGGAACAACAGTGAAGACAGACCATTTCCTGGAATTTGCCAAACTTCTCTGGGAATGGTTTCCTAGAAATCTGGTCATCCCTCCATTATAAGGGGAGAAAACCTAAAGGTGAGAATAACCCAATCCACAGTATTTTCAATCACCTTACATGCATTTGAAAGTTGGACATTGAATAAGAAAGACTGAAGAAGACTAGATATATTTGAATTAGATGCAGGCAAAAAATACTGAAAGTGCCACACACTGCCAAAAGAAAAACAAACCCAGGTCTGTCTTAAAAGGAGTGCAGCCACAATTCTCCTTAGAATCAAAGATGATGAGATTTTCACTCATGGACTTCGGATATGTTGTCAGGAGAGATTAATCTCTGGAGAAGGACATCAAGCTTGGCAAAGTAAAGGGGCAATGTAAATTAGGAAGGACCTCGACAAGGTAGATATATGCAGTGGCTTCAACCATTGGCTCAAACATAAGACAAAGTATTAGGATGGCACAGGTCTGGGCAGTGTTCATTCTGTTGTAGATAGGGTCACTGTGAGTCTGGGATGACTCTGAGACTTCAGAAACTGGTAGATTAGGACATTCAGTAGTCTGATGGCATAAGTCCCCAACAATAGAGGTCAAGAGGAGACACGCCATACTCAGGATCTAGAGCAAGATACTTAACTTAGCCAAAGCCAAAATGAACTATGCTGAAGTGCAGCTGCTGACACTTGAAATGCTTGGAACTGAAAGAATGTCCCACATACAGGAACTCATGTCCTGGCCATCAGTCTTTGAAGGGGCTTCTGTTTGGTGTTCCTCATTGGTGAATCAGCACTAGTCTTCCGTGTCTTCTCAGCTGAGAATGGGAGGTCACAAAGATGCCATCTTGTCCATGGTCAAGGCTTCAATAGAGGTGTGGTTTTTGCCTTTTGACATCAAAAAGTTAGGTAGAAGACATATTGATCACTTCTACACATTTAAGTGTAGCCATGTCTAGTCTCAGCCAGTTCTGTCAGCCCAGCTCCTTACTTTGCTCAATCAAGCAGGTGATTTGGCTTTTAAGAGAGCCGCTTAAAACCAGAAGTTAGTTCTTGTTTAGCACAGACTACAACAGTAGTTGTAGAGTCTAGGGTATACAATACATAAAAAAATGGAGCACTAAGACTTTAGAGCCAGATTAAACAATTGACTACATTTCAACTATACACATACAAATATAATATACACACGTGTTTAGAGGTAAGTAAATAAAACTGTGAAAGCAAAATGGGGATACCAACAGGATGATACAAAAATGCAGAACCCATTGGATTGTATACACTTATTATTAGTGGACTACTAATTTATAATTTATTTTTAATACTTTCTAATGACAGAAGTGAACAGAGAAACCTGATTAAATATACAGGTCAGAAAAGCAATAGAGCTGAGCAAGTGACCTGGGGTTTTCTTTCCTAACAAGCAATTTCCTACTTTCACAAAGCAAATATTTCTTAGAGGTACAGGTGTGTCTCCATGTTCCCCGGGGGTGCAGCAAGTTATTTGCATTGCTACCTGAATCTCTTATTCTATCTGTTCTAGTTGCCTGATTTGTACTCAGCCATCCAGTGATAAAGTAAGTCGACAAGTTAGATGCTAATCCAAACCACATTTTATTTAAAATTATTTGAGAATCTATTATTGCTGCAAGTAGATTTTTCTGCTCAGCAGTTTCCATGGATATACTATCAAAACCATGTTGTGGATCATTTGGGTACATCAGGCACTTGATGTTCTATTGATATAGCAAGCATTGCAATTTCATCTTTAATATTAGACCCCCTAGAAGAATTTTAAAAATACCTCCCTTGCAATACAGTGAAGACCTCTTACTGCACTATTTAAACTCCCTTGACACTTCTCTCGGGAAGTTTTGGAATGATACCTAGTGATCAACTTATTGTCTTGAAATAAAAATAGTTTCTAGAAGGTTTTAAATAGCTCTATGGGTAACCAAAGGAAGCCTGGTGGCATAATGGTTATGTGATGGGCTCATAACTGCAAGGTTAGTGGTATTAAACCACTAGATGCTTCATAGAAGAAAGACAGAGTTTTCTACTCTCAAAGATTTATAGTCTCAGAAAGTTATAAGGGCAGAAACTTACAATGACCATAGGGTCATGGTGAGTTGGCACCGACTCTGTGGCAATGAGATGATAATGAACTCTGTGGCAATGAACTGTGGTAAGTTCAATGATATCTAAAACATTTGAAGGCAGTTCTCAAACTTTTTAGGTTATGTCCTGGTGTTACTGCTAGTGAACTTTAGTATCCAACAGTGCAAGAGTTACTATTTATATATATCCACAGTTAAATACTGTGAAATATTTACCATATGTATAAGTTTCCCCATACATACACACTGCCTTCAAATCTATTCCAAATCGTAGTAACCCCACTGGACAGACTAAAACTACTCCTTTGGATTTGTGAGGTCATAAATCTTTTGGAGAAGACAACTTCACCTTTATCTAGCAGAGGAGCTGCTGAGTTTGCGCCACTGGTCATGCTGTCACCAGCCCAATGCCTCACTCAAGTCCCACCCGGGCTCTTAGTTCCATACATATGAAGTCATGGTTTTCTCAAAGGCAAAGAAAATATCACTTCCAGAGGAATGGAATCAATAATACCCACACAAACTCACAGAGAAGCCTTAATGCTCCCAATAGCAAAAAACAAAACAAAACAAAAACCAATCATTTCAGTACCTTGGAATATTTTGAATTCCATTGCACTTACTTTTGAGACACATTTACAATAAGGCACTTAGCAATGCTAAGGACACTACAACAGAGTGACAAATCATAACTACCTTGCCAGTGTCTAGCAATTAAGATAGTAAATATAAATCAGTATTCTATATTTCTGCATGCTTCAAATGGCATCTACATTTTATCCCTGAAATGACAACATGTGAGGAATGCCCCTAGTGATCTTATTAGTTCTATGTTACATGTCCAACTAATAATATACCTAGGGAATTTTATGCCCTCATTTCTGAAATTTCTAAATATTGAAAAATAGCTTACTTCATGGATACATTGCAGTTTAGTAATTCTTACTGATAATATAGGATGCATAGATAACACTTTAGTGAAATATCTAGAATTAAAACTAAGGATAATGTTAAGACCATCAGGACCTTTATTTTAAGTAAATCACTATCAGTGGAAAAACAGAGATTTCTAAGGCAATAAAAATTTGTTGCAGTATTTATTGTGAGCATAGGATGGTAAAATAACAGATATGGCTGAGTATATGTAATCATTACAAGAAACATCCTTATAATCTAGTTGTGCAAATCATATATATGGATAAAGCCAAGAAATGTTTTATAAATCAATACATTAGAGGCAGTGTGCTGTGTAGAGCACTACACTGAGTCAAGTGTCCTGGATTCTGGTTCCAGGTGTTTGAAAAGAGGATTTTGCATTTCTGCTTATGCAAGTAATTATGATACTAGAAAGCCTAGATTACAAGATTACGGAAATGCTCAGAAAAGCTAGTCATAATTGTTTTGAAAAGTATAAAGTGCGCTATAAATGAAAGAACTTATTACATTATAAATGAAAGAACTTATTACATTGAGTACCAAGACAAAATCAGATTGAGTTATGTCCAAAAAGAATGACTCTAAAATGTTGTTAACCTTGGCTCACTTAAACAACAGGAAACTATCATAAATATTGTACTGTCAAAAGAGAAGTCTTTCCAATGACTTCAATCTCTATATAGTGCTCAAATACGTATGTAAATATACATAGTGTTTATATATGTGTGTCGGTGTGTGTAAGACAGAGAAATTTAAATAATCATGCAGTGACCAACAATCTAAATTTTAGGTGGCATATAATGTAATTTTAATGCCTAGTTAGACTATCCTGTCAGATCAGCACTTTGAAATAACCAGCTGCTCTGAGCGACAAAGACAAGGCGTTCTACTCTCATAACCAGTTACAGTCTCAGAAACCCACAGGAGCAGTTGTGCTCTGATTAACAGGATCCCTACGAGTAACTACTGACTTGTTGGTAGGGAGCTTGGTTTGACTTTGGTTTTTAATCAATTTGGGAATTATTAAGTGATCATTTGTCGAGCTTGAGTGTTGTGATGTTTAGATTTTATATCAACTTGCACTAGTGTAAAAGCGTATGGCTGGAGTCACATTTATCACTCAGGTCACAGCATGATGATGCAAATTTGGGTGTGTGACCTTTTTATAAGAGAGACACTGGGAACTTCTTTCTCCTCTTGATCTTCAAGCGATTCTGTAGGTGTCTGCAGGGGTGTCCCCACATGAGTCACCAGCATGGACAGCTGTTGGCATCCCACCATGTTTCTAATGACCCTGGATCGACACAACTCTGCACTCACCAGTTTGTGATTTCCCTGCTCTCCACTTCAGTTTTATGCATCACTGACCTGAAGTTGAGTGAGTCTGAAGAGGGTCCCAGGGAACATCAGACCATTGGACTTGAGTTGGACTGAGCTGGGATAAGATTGCTTCTGGATATAAAACTCTTTCTTATACGTATAAGTGTCTTGGTTCTATAGACAGTCCAGCCTAACACAGATGTGAATATTATAGTGACATAGAGAAACTTCATATAAGTACCTCTGTGGCACAAGATAAAGTATCAAATAATACATTGTATAAAACCTGACAGCAGAACACAATGCAAGCATCTCATCTACCCTAATCTGAAAACAATACAGTAGAATTATTTACAAAGAAATAATTTCCTATGTATGAAAATATAGAGAAAAGGATCATTTATTAGTAATAATCCAAAATGATTTCTGGCAATACCATGTGTTAGTCCGGCTAGACTAGAGAAACAAATCCATAGAAACTCATATATGTATGAGAGAGTTTTATGTAAAGGGTAATTGTATATTAAGAAAGTATCCCAACCCAGTCCAGTCCAAGCCCATAAATCTGATATTAGCCCATATGTCTGA
Organism: Echinops telfairi; assembly: GCF_000313985.2. Taxonomy (NCBI): domain Eukaryota; kingdom Metazoa; phylum Chordata; class Mammalia; order Afrosoricida; family Tenrecidae; genus Echinops; species Echinops telfairi. The sequence continues at coordinate 7,577,729 of NW_022109980.1, forward strand.
TACCAGTCTATAAAATCCTCTTCAGACACATGGAACACTTGCAATGATGCTGAATGCAAGATAATCGTAGGTCAGTGGATAGAAAGTCTTTGGATCCAATAGCGTTGTAAGCATCTCAGCGCTGGCTGGGGTCTCCACGTGGTTTCTCCAGCACCCAGGGCTGCATCAGGCTAGGTCCACGTGGCTTCTCCTCAGGGATGACTTGCAGAAAGTGAGCAGAGTGAGAGATAGTGTCTCTCGCCTCCAAGAAGGAATACAGATTTCCCAGAATTCTCAGGAAAAGGCCATGCCCACACAGAGGCTTCATTGGCTGTAATCAGATGTACAGACTAGACTCCATCCCTTCACTCTTAATTCTCTCAAGTCCAAACTGACACCAGATTATGTAACTAGCATATATGTTTATGTCTCACTGATCTTGGTTCTATAGACAACCTAGCCTAACACAGATGTGCATATTATAATGACAGAGAAACTTGATGTAAGTACATCTGTGATCTGTGGTACATGATAAAGTATCAAATAATACATTTTATAAAACCTGACAGTAGAACAACACAATGTAAGCATCTCACTTACCCTAATGTGAAATCAATACAGTAGAATTCTTTACAAACCAACCTTTTCTTATGTATGAAAATATAGAGACAAGGATCATTTATTAGTAATAATCCAAAATGATTCCTGGCAAGCTATATTCAGTTTGCCACTAATTAGAAAATGAAAAATATCAATACAAATCTGACTCAGCATATACTGAACACAGATAATGATAATATCTTTCCTGTACTAATAGAATAGAGGTAATCTTGATTATGTCTTACATCAGTAGTTTATTTGCTTATTCTTTAGTGTTGCTTTATTAATTGGGATCAATGTAAATATCAAATCATTCCATAGTTCATTCACATACAGCAGAATTGTACATTTGCTCCCACAATCAGTTTTCAGACAGTCTTTTTCTATATGGACACCTTGAGGTCATCATCCCTTCACCCTGCCACCACCTGTGTGCACCACTCCCCACAAAAAACCTTATTCCATTTGCTGAATCTGTAGGTTCATCAGTTCTGGTTGTCACACCCCACAAAATGATAAAAACAACAACAACATATACTGCAACATCAAGAGGGTGGCCTCCAATGACATAACACTTCTGAGCTTCCTCTAATATGTAGAAGCCAAAAGCAAACAAAGCAAAACAACCCCCCAAAACAAGATTTTTGTAACTAGATCCGGTCCAGCATGCATCCTAGGGGGAATCAGCTGACAAGTTTTAATTGTTCAAATTATCAAGGCATTCCGTTTAGTGACCTTTTTCCTCCTATCCCTCAATTGTGGATAGAGGGAATTCACTGGAGGTTTGTTTCCTGTATGGTACCACCAATGAATCTTGATCGCCTTCTGCAAACCAGATTCTCAGACTTTAATTTAGGGTCTGATATAAGTCCCTCCCATCAATGTCGCATTATAAACTTCACAATCCTTTGGTGGCTGATGATGGTGTGCTTCTTCCATGTGAACTTAGTTAACATCTCACTTAGCTGACTGCTTGTTTGGAGATAAGCCATTAATACCCCAGACGCAATTTTATCTGATAGCAGAACACCATTTAATTTCTTCACCACATTTTGCTATAGCACCCATCTCCTCCATGTCCCCTTCCTGGAGGGGAGTATTGGGCAGGGCCATGATGTAAGAACTAATTGTTTTTAAGTTGGTCCTAGGATTTAATGTGATCCCCAAACCTTGTTCCTGGATCTGTGTCTGTGTGTTTGGTCTTTCAATTTATTCTTACTTGGAAATTAACCCAAATGCCATGCAATTGCATCGTTCAATCTTGTCAAGCAGGATTGCACCATTGCTCCCATATTCAATTCTTAAGCATCCTATTTCTTTCAGAGTACCTTGACATCATCTCCTTTTCATTGCCCCCATACCCTACACCCCTACCCCGTCCCCCTTTTGCTACTTGCTATCCCTATAGTTCATCAACCATGGTTTTCATTTACCGAAGACCAAAAAATTCTTATTTCACCATAGCACCTCTGAGATAAACTCTGATATGAACAAACTAAAACCAAATACATTAGAATAATCATCACAGGCTTACCATAATAATACATATCTTAATACAACCTAGAGGGCATTGATGTAGCAAGATCTCATTTGTCCACCTACTGACAGCTCTCTCATGTTGGTACAGCTGTCTTCTGCTTCCTCGAACACCTTGTATTTTCTGGCTTTAGTCCTCAAATTCTAGGTGCATCTGAGGTAGAGTTCAATTCACCCAGTGGAATTCTTGTGTCTGCTCTCATTGGTGCAACCTCTGGAACATGTTGTGCACCCTGAAGATCCAGGATTCAGTGTCCCAATGCACCATAACACCCGGCCCGGGTCCTCAGCATGCAACCAGAAGCGCTGGTCAATGTGGTCCTTCCGGGGCCTGTCCTCAAAGGCCCTCCCGCAAAGCATTTGCACTCATTCTTCCCCAGAACTCTTTTGTGTTTTAAGCATAATTAACAATATATCTGTAATAGATTATGACCCAACCTTTGAATATATAGCTTAATTTTGAAAGACAGATAAATGAAACATTAAATAGTCTCAGGCTTAGAAACGTATATTTTATATAAAGTTCATGTATAGTTTATATGCAATGAAAAAACTTGATTTTCAGTATTTGGAAATATGGAAGAGGATATCTTGGTTCCCAGAATATTATTTGATTTAAAAAACAAAGGTCTTGATGGCCATTCTACTTGGCCTTTTAAAAATATTGTAGCCAAGAATAAATTTCTCATTGACTTAAGATGCTGACGGGTTTAATCATTGTCTCAACATTAAAATGAGGCAGGCCAATTGCGTTCTTCACTATAATAAAATGATGACAATGCTAAATAGTATTGTCTGAGGAAAACTGTAAGGGATACAATTTATAGTGATCTTTTCATTCTGCTTATTTTTATTTTCACTTGAAGTCTTCCAGTCTCAAAAGTGCCAAATGTCAATTTTTTTCACATTCTTCTTCCCTTCCTACTCATGTGGGAGCAGCTCATTAAGTGATAAGTATTAGCAGTTTCCATAAACAGGGACATTCACAGAGACAAGGTCTGAAATGCACATTTTCAAACATTGATATTTATATTCACCCAACTAACTTGTTAATGTCCTTATATTAGACCCGGAATATAAAAATACAATGCCAGGTTCATTAGTGTGTAGAATCTTGTCTGACTTACTTTATACATAAAGGTTCATAATTTTCCAGCTTCTTTGCAGAAGTAAACTGGAAAGAGTGGTAGAATCCTCACTTTCCATAAGGGAAGCCGAGTTTAGCTTCCTGGCCAATGCACTTTCTGCACAGTCACCACCTGCCCGTGGAGGTTTGCATATTACTGTAACACTGACCAGGTTTCAGTGGAGGTTATAGACAAATATGGATGAAGGAGAAAGGCTGGGCAATTTGCTTCCAAATTCTACCAGTGAAATCCCTGTGCACTGTCCTATCTGAAACAGAAATTGCTCAATCTCAATTAGGATAGCTCCGATTCATTATGTTAATGGTGCTGGAGATGACACTGGACTAAGCAGCTTTTTGTTCTGCTGTGCATGGTGTATCCAGGAGCCTGGGGACTAGCGGCACCAAAGCTGATAATAAATAGGATCAAAGCAATAGAGGCATTTGAGATAGAAACAACAACAACAAAGAAACCTCCCTAATAGCTATAGATTTGACCACAGAATAAGTAGATTGGGAGGAAAAAATTTTTTAAATATATTTATCTCTGTTCCCCCTTTCTCCCTCTCCTTCCCTCCACCCTCCCGCCATCTCCACTAACAGAGGACAAGGCCTACATGTGGCCTCCTCCCTGGGGGATGGAGAAGTGGGTGAGGGAGACGTTGGATGGGTAAGCTATGATAAAATAATAA
>NW_022109980.1:7582629-7622199 GCF_000313985.2 Echinops telfairi
AGGGAGGAGGTCACATACAGTTCCTTGTAATCGGTTCCCTCTTTCCAACCCACTCTCCCTCTACCCTCCCAGTATCGCCACTCATACCACTGGTCCTGTAGGGCTCATCCGCCCTGGATTCCCTGGATTTCCAGTTCCTATCTGTATCAGTGTACATCCTCTGGTCTAGCCAGACTTCAAGGTAGAATTGGGATCATGATAGTGGGGTGGGGGGGAGGAAACATTTAGGAACTAGCGGAAAGTTGCATTTTTCATCGTTGCTACATCATCGCACACTGGCTGGCTTGTCTCCTCCCCGATTTAAACTTTTTCCTACACTACTCACTACTATTTTCTCTGAGGTGTCTGATATTATCAGCCAAGTTTATATCTTTTACTTTCACTTTATATATATATATATATATACACACACACATTGATTTACACACATTTACATATATACTCACACATATATATCCTGATACATATATCTTAATATATAGGTAATATATTAGAATGTATATATCCTAATAGATATATGTATATATGACCTATGTATTAGGATATATGTATGTATCACAATATACATCAGGATGTATATGTGTGTGCCCATCTGTGTGTGTATACCTCATTCTCATGTGTATATATATATTTAATAGGTTTTTGAAGTGCAATATTTTCCCCTTTTGCTTGCCTCCCCAGATTATGTACTTCCAAATTCTAATCAGTCATCACTAGGTTCATAATTTTTTACAGGATTTACAGAAACACAATTTAATAGCATGAAATTGATGTATAATATTTGTTTCTTGATCGTTTATTTATCATGCAATAAACCCTGTGTTGATGAGAAAGAGCTATGGAAACATCTTAGTGAGTACAGCTATGTACAGAAGGATTTTGTCCTTGATTGTCATCTTACTTTCTTATTTAACTTGTGGAAATTGCTGTAACTATATATAAAGTGGTATAGCTCATACTTTATTTAATTGATTATATAATATAAACATTTAGGCTTATTATTTTTTAAATTCCATTCCTTTGCTCTACACTGCAGTAGCAAAATGTTCTCTCATATTGGTCTGTTTATTTCTGTAGGCTAGATTTATTCTGAGAAGCCCTCGTGACACAGTGATTAAGAGCTCTGTTGCTAACTGAAAGTTCAATGGTTCAAGGTCAAAAGCCATTTCATGGGAAAAAGATGTGGCAGTCTGCTTCCTTAAAGATTTACAGCCTTGGAAACTTTATGAGTAATTAAATAGTGCTGTGTTGCTGTGAGTCCAAATTGACTTGGTTTTAGTTTGGTGTATTCCCACTAGTGGAGCTGTGAGTTTTAAGTTTGTATTCATGTTACATTTCAGTTTATTGTGCCAAAAAACTTTTTCAAACAGCCTTAATTGTTCAAAATTAAATAAGTATAATAATTAAAAATTAAATTCCCAAACCTGCATCGGATGATAGCAATGCTCTTCACTATATTCTTTCCTTCATATGTAGGCCCTTCTTTTTACAAACCAAAAAATAATGTGTGAAAATGAATATTACTTTGGTATTTATATTTCTCTATTGATGAGTGAGCTTTTAAAATATATGTATTGACCCCTTGAATTATATTTTTATATTATTTTTGCATTTTTAGATTTAGGTGCTTCTGTTTTTTATTGTCAAATTCCTCAGTACATCGCTCTCAAAATCACTTAGCCACTTGTTAAAAATGCACTAGCTACAATGAGCTCTGGTGATGTAACAGGCTAGCTAATCGCAAGGTAACCAGTTAGGAGACCACCAGCCACTCTGAGGGAGAAAGATGAAACTTTCTGCTCCCTGAACGATTTTGAATGTCAGAAAGCCATCAGGTTTCTTCTCCTGGCCCTACAGTGTCACTAAGAGTCAGAATGAGTCGACTACATGGCAGGAAATGAGACACTGTACAAGATTCGGATTTGCATTTTCACAAGGTCCCAGTTTTACCAAGAAATGGGGGAAAAATGGGGGAGCCAAACACTAGATAAAGGTTGAATACTCAGAATTATAAATAACTTCTAGAGTAAAACAAGAAAAAAGATATACAACCCAATCAAATATGCCCAAGGACCTAAAGATATATTTTTTCTAAAGAAGAAATGTAAATTCCAATAGCTATATGTAAAGATAGTAAACATCATTAGTCACTGTTGTTAAGTTACCTTGAGTTTGTTATCACACACTACCCGATTCCATGCCATCCTGACTAATTGTTATGTTTGAGTCCACTATTGCAGCCATTGTGTCAATCCATGTCATTGTGGGTCTTCCTCTTTTTTTTTTACACTGACTTCTACTTTACCAAACATAATGTCCTACTGCAGAAACTGATCCTTCTTACTAACTTGTTCAAAGAATATATGATGCAATCGCACCATCACATTTCCAAGGAGCATCCTGGCTGTACTTCTTCCATAATATATTTGTTTGTTCTATGGCAGTCTAGGTTATAGTCAATATTTTTCACCATAAGCGACAAGCATCAGTTCTTTAGTTTTCCTTATCATTTGTTCAGCTTTCACATACTTATTACATAATTGAAAATAGGGTGGGTCAGGGACATCTTTGCTTTTTTATACTTTAAAGTGGCCTTTTCCATCAGATTTCTCAATGCAATACCTCATTTGATTTCTTGATTACTTCCATGGGCACTGAATGTCGATCCAAGTAAAATGAAGGAGTAGATATAACAAGACAATACCAAATGGACAATACCACTAAACTGGCAAATGCCAAGGAAATATTCTAATAATTAGCATGAGTTTTCTGTTAATTAGGACTGCATCACTATATCCTGTTTAGCAATAGAGCAGTAGATCAAAATGGATACACTTTCCAGATAAAAGTGTTTTACAAAATTCCACATGGAGAACATTTAGTCTGGAGGTTGACACTGCATCTACGCATGCATGCTACTTTTGGATTTCCAAACATTTGTGATTTTATATAATCATTAATTAATGGGAAAACATTTATGTCTATGGTTTATAGGTTCATGTGTGGAGTCATAAGTCATATATTGAGCTGTTCATTAGAATAAAGGCCAAAGAGTGGGGTTAAGCTTTGGGAAAAGAATAAATAGACTTCATTGGCAAGCTGACTTGTGTTTGAATCTCAGCACTTTCGCTTTTCCATCCTTGCTGAGCCTTCCTTTCTGTGGACTCTTCAGGCTTAAGGAGACCTGATGTAATCAGCATGTATAATTTACCCAGCACACCGCAAGTGCTCCATTCATTCTAATTGTTGGGGGATAATCACAATAACTTTAAATTATTTATTTCCCATTTTGTTTAATGTCACACTGAAGAACTATTCTATAAAAGAAAGGCATTTTGCTGCAATTTCCCAAAAAAGAACATTAGAGAGAAAGATTCCTTCATGTACAAGAGTAAACATCGAGGGACTTGGGAAGCTTTCATCAGGGCTGAGCCATTAGAACAGCAGACAAGGGAAAATACTTCCAACCTCTGCCCTATTGAGAAACTCTGATTCACAAAATAGAAAGACTAATTTTATAACAGAAAAGCAACGACTGAACAGCTCAAAGTCTGTAAAAATAAAAGAAGAGGGAGTTATTGCTATTCCTGTCTATTTGCTTATTTTGCCTATTTTTCTTTATTTCACAAAGCATGTATATTTTTAATGCTGAATGCAATGATCATTTCCATCGGTTACTTTTTCCAGATAAAACCTATCCGATAAAAGATTGCTACTGATTCTCTTTATGTATATGAGCAAAATGAGTCACAAAGATACTAACACAAGTTCACAAAATGATAGGCTTTGTTGATGACAGCCATGCAACCAGTAAGACTGACTTTAAATCGAAAGTTAAGTTCTGGTTCACGGAACATAGTGCAAACCTAAACCATATTTTAAGAAGACAGCACAATAATACAATCTCGAATGTAGTAAGCAATGTTTCCGCAGAGACCATACGCTGTACTAATCCACTTAAAATCATGTATGATCAGACAATTTATCAACATCGAACAAAACTGAGAAAGAAATTCAAAATGATCTCTGAGAATCAAAATAAGTAGTACAAGTCAGTGATGTTGGTCGGGCCGATGTCACCCAGGTTGGTAATTCAGGGTGTCACAACACCCTCGCAACTCCCCTCCCCCCTGCCCATATACACACAGTGAATTGAAAGGCACGCCTCTCCCTGGGCAGGGCCAAAAGTCAACCTTACAGGCACATCACTTCTGGCCCTGTCCCTAAGCTTCCCTCAACTCTTCTCTGCTCTTTTTGGCAAAGTTGCAAAAGAGAGAGGGGCAAAAAGCTTCCTCACTAGGTGACACGCAACATCATCCTAAGTGATGCCACTGTTGTGGTGGTCCCTCCATCTGTGCTGCCAGCCTACTTGCTCTTGCTGCTATGTACCCTAGGGTCACCTTGGCATCACCCCTTTCTGACACTGTCAGGGCAAACTCTGAGCCGCCTTTCCCCTGCTGCATCTCTCTAGGGACTTCGTTGGTACAGTGAATGAATGCATTTTTCATTTACCATAAGTTTGTTGAATTCCAGGCCCATACTAAGTTTTTTATATCTAAGGAAATTAATTTCTTGAGAGCTGACAATCTTCCCTTTATCTCCTCCTCAACATGTCCAATCCATCACCAAAATTTATCTGTTCATTCTCTAAAATATATCTCAAGTCAACTTGGTCTTTCTCCATATTCACTAATATCAACTTATCCCAGCTACCATCATCTCCCTCCTTTCACCTAAACTACTGAAGCAGCCACAGTAGACACCAAACTGGTGTCTCTTGTTACACTTTTACTTCATTATGTTCATTCTAAATATAGATAACCTCTATCATTCAAAAACAAGCCAAAACAACAAAAAGTATTTTTGCTGTATATTAAGCCCTGTAGGATCTGGTCTCTGTCTACCACTCCAACTCCTGATACCTTCTTGGCTCAGTGTGTCAATGGCCTAAACTGCTTTCACTTATTCCTTAATTGTCACTCAGCTATTACTTCCTCTTTTTAAAGTAAATTCACTTTAAATTCAATTTAAAGTAAGTTCACTTAACTATTTTTAAAGTAAATTCACCTGTTGTCTAGTTACTAAATAACATCCAATTATTTTGATTTCCCCTAACATCACATTCTTAATAACCTTATGCATTTATTAGTCCTTATCTATTGTTTTCTATTTTGCTACTCAATTCACTACAGTATAAATAAGTTTCTTTGAAAAAGAAAACCTTTTTTATTTTGAATTGGGTAAAACTTTGCAGAGCAGATCCGTTTGCCATTCAACAATTCTTATGCATTTTGTTTCATGTTACTAATTGCAATCTTCACATTGTAATATCTCTTATCCTACTTCTTCCCTGTGTTACCTGTCTCCATTCATTTTCCTATCTTAGCCTTTCTGAACTTTGTCCTTGAGTAAGTGCTGTCCTTTTGATCTCAAATGGTTGCTTATTCTAAGGTTGTGTACCTACCTAGTGTTATTGTTCCCTTTATAGACCTGACAGGTGCAACTAGTGATCTCTCCCTGCCAGAAAGAAAGAAGAGTGATGAGAATTGAAGTCACAGGAAAAAAAATTAGTCCAATGGATTGATAGACAACATTACAAGCTTCTTGAATGCAGGAATATCTATTGTTTTCCTATGTTGTATTTCTAGTTCCCAGAACAATGTCTTGATATAGTAGACCTTCTGTATCTATTTAATAAATCAACCTATATTTCTAAAATAGTTTCTTTCTATTTTATATGAATAATAAAAATATCTTTCCTGAAAAGAACAAGTTTTATTTATCTAGAAAATGTTTTTAAGGAACATTTTCCTGATGGTACACTAGTTAGTCTATATATCATGGTTTTAGATGCTTAAGTGCTTGAGATTCTATGGTAAGAAGTGCATAAATACATTTATATTCTAGGTTATCAGGAGTGTGTAGTCTGTAATAGATACTAATTAAATGGCATGGCTTGAATACATAGAAATAATAGAATTGAAATAGAGAGCAAAATTAAATCATGAAGAACATAAAAACTATTGATAATACTGATATTTAGAGATATATCAAGTTAGTTTGGAACAGACAATAACAACTAGATAAGAAAAGAGATACAGTTTTATTTTCTAGTTAACAGAAGTTTAATGTGAAAATTTTTCTATTTTAATTTTTGTCACATAACTTTTATAAAAGATATACTGGTACATGGATTTTGTAATCCATTATGCCTTTGTAAGCAAAATATAATGAACATTATGATATATTTGATGATTTGGGATTACACATGACTTAGAGCCTTCACTTGAGAATCAATACTTATAATCTTAGTTCCATTTTACTGAAAATATGATTATGTCCATAATGACTGAACACAGAGGAAAGGACTATTTGTTGACCATTTCAAATATTTAAATTAAAGGTTCTATGTCAGGAATTTCTAAACATGGTCTCACTCATTTTCTGTAATACTACTAAGATTATATATATATATATATATATATATATATATAATATTACTAGGATATATGTTATTCCTATTTGACTATGAAAGAAAATGAGCATAGGAGATTAGTGACATAGTAAATTGCAAAACAAGTTTTCCAACTATATTTTTTTAACTAAAAAAATCTGTATTTTTCCCCTGTATCACATTGCCTCCCTCTTTAAAATAATCCTCAGACCATGAAAATGATTTCACTATGACTCATTCTAGATGGTATTGAGATATAGAAAGATAAATATCTGATACTCATTCTACTTCTGTTAGAGGTGACTTAAAGACTAGTTCCTCAAATGTCTCACTCACAATGAAAGCAATTTAACATCAAACAAAATTGAGATGGAGTCTGACCCTACGGCGATGAGCACATACTCTGAATCAGGTGATATAAAAATATTTCAAGAAATTGAGAATATATACAGAAGAAAAGATTTCGGGAAGCATATGTTAGACAGGGTTCTCTAGAGAAACAAAACCAGGACACTTATAATTAGATGGATAGATAGATGATAGAGTCCACACAACAGAACAGATGGCTCAGTTCAACTCACTTCCTTGAAACAGCTAATATACTGGAAGTGCTTCAACTCATGAGGCCTTCTGGGTCCAAGGTCAAGGAAGCAGACAGCTGAGTCTTCTGTAGAGCAATTCAGGAAGTCCAGACACAGGCAGCAAACAGCAGGGAGGGTCACCAACAGTCAGCCAGATGACAGGATCCAACAGTTTCCAGCTCTGGCAATGTATACACCAACAGTGCAGTGAAGCAGATATTGAAGGAACCTTAAGCTATAGCAACATGGTTCATGGATTGGGTGTCCCACAAGTAGTGTCACTCACAAGATGAGGCAGAGAACTAGTTAAGGCAGCCACACACTGGTCTGATCACCAGAGAGCAAAAGACAGAAAGGTGAGGCTCGCCAAGCCATTTATCTCTTTGCCCTTCAATTAAACTGCGACCTTATTGATCCCACATGTTCTTATTGACCAAGTTGACATAATAAACCTACTTATCACAAAACCTAAGAACTGTTTTCTAAGACTTGAAGAGAAGAAGTGTACAATAAGAAGTCAATTTGGATGTTTAGATTGCAGAGGCTTGGTTTTTAGGTGTCATCAAGTTGATTCCAACCCATATTGACCCTATAGACAATAAAACAAAACACTACCAGGTTTTATCCCTCCTCACAATTGTTCTTATGTTTGAGCCCAGTGTTGCAGCCACTATGTTATTCTGTTTTGGTGAGCTTCTTCCTTTTTTCACAGTCCCTCTGCCATACCCTGGTGCCATAGAGATTTCATCCTTGGCTGCAATCCCTAAGCTCCACAATTTGAAATCACTAGCAACTCTGAGGAAAAAAGATCAGACTTTATATGCCCTTAAACAGTCTCAGAAAGTCACAGAGACAATTCTATCCTGACCTATAGGGTAGCTGTGAGTCTACATTGACTCAATGTCAGTGAGTTCTCCTCTACAAAGACGATGTTCTTTTCCAGGGACAATTCTGTCCTGATAACATGTCCGGAGTACTTGAGCAAAAGTATTGCTATCCTTGTTTCTAAGGAGTATTCTGTCTGTACTTCCAAGACATTTGTCTGTTCTTTGGGTAGTGTGTGGTACATTCACTATTCTTCACCAGCATGATAATTCAGATGCATCAATTATTCCTCCATCTTCCTTATTCAGTGTTTAATTTTCACATGCATATGAGGTCATGGAAAATGTCATGGCTTGAGTCAGGCACATCTCTTTCCTTCAAAACTTTAAAGAGTTCTTGTGCTGCAGATTTACTGAGTGCCATGCATAATTTGATCCCTTTCCTGGTGCTTCCATGAGCATTCATTGTGGCCCCAGCAAGACAAAATCCTTGGTTACTTCAATTTTTTTTTCTTTTCTCATGATGTCACCTATTGGTTTCTTTGTGAAGATATTAGTCTTATTTATCTTAAGTTGTAATCCATATTGAAGGCTACAATCCTTGACCTTCATCAGCAAGTGCTTTAAGTCCTCCTCATTTTTAGCAAGCAAGATTGTGTCCTTTGCATATCCCTTGCATAAAGCATATTGCCTAATAAGCTTTCCTCCAAAAAAATGGCTCATTCTTCATATACTCTGCTTCTCTGAGCATTTGCTCAGCATACAAATTGAATAAGTGTGGTGAGAGGACACAATACTGATACACAGTTTTCTTGATTTTAAACCATGCAATATTCCACATTTCTAGTCAAACAACTTCTTCATGATCTGTGTAGAGGTTCTACACAAGTACAATTAAATATCATAGAATTCCCATTCTTCTCAAGGCTAACCATAGTTTGTTATGGTGTACACAGTCGAATGCCTTTGCATCATCAATAAAATGCAAGTAAACCTCTTCCTGCTATTCTCTGCTTTCAACCAAGATCCACCTGACATCAGTAATGATATCCCTTGTTCCGCAACCTTATCTGAATCTGAATCACCCCTCTGGCAGCTCTCTGGCAATGCACTGCTGCAACAATTGTTGGATGATCTTCAGCAAAATTTTACTTGCATCTGATATTAATGATATTACTATATAATTGGCCAATTCTGTGGGTCATCTTTCTTTGGAATGGGTAAAAAGACGGATCTCTGCCAGGCAGCTGTTCAGGCAACTGTCTCCCAGTTTCTTGGCATATATGAGTGGGTGTTTTTAGTGGATCTTGAAACATTTTCGATTGTTTTTCCATCAATTCCTGGAGACTTGCTTTTGACTATTGCCTTCAGTATAGCATGGATTTCCTTCTTCAGTACCATTGGTTCTGGAAATAGTTGAATAACTACTAGTTTTTTTGATAGAGTGACCATGTAATCTTGCAATCTTCTTGTGATGCTTCCTGCTTCATACAAAAAATTTTTCTCATAGACTCTTTTAATATGGCAACTCAAGAGTTGAATTTTTCTTCAATTCTTTCAGTTTAAGAGACGCTGAATGTATTCTTCCTTTTTGGTTTTCCAACTCTAGGGTTTTGCACATTTTGTTATATTTTACTTTGTCTTCTTGAAGTGACCTTTGAATTTTTTTCCTCAGCTCTTTTATTCATCATTTCTTCCATTCACCTTAGCTACTCTGAGGAAGTTTATTGTGCCAACCTAGCCGATAAGCATATGTGAGATTAATTGAAGGGCAAAGAGATAAATGGCTCGGCAAGTCTTGCCTTTTTTGTCCCTTGCTCGTTGATCATCGGACCAGTGTGTGGCTGCCTTGCTTGTTCTTTGCCTCAATTTGGAAGCTACACTATCTGTGGGACACCTAACCCGTGGACTGTGTCACTGTAATTTGAGGTTCCTTCAAGACCTGTGTCACCACACTATTGGAATTTACATCTCTTGAGCTGGGGACTGTCAGACCCTGTCATCTGGCTGTTAGTGACCTGTCTTGCTGTTTGCTGCCTGTGCCCGGATAGCCTGAATTGCTCTACAGAGGACTACCTGGTGACCCTCAAGACTTGAAGGACTTCCAGTGTCTCACAACTGTCTCATGGGAGTGAGTTGCACTGAGCCATTTGTTCTGCTTTATAATTTAATTAACTGTTTAATTCCTATGTTATATATCTATCTGTATAAATGTATATTAAATTATTAGCATTCGGGTTTTGTTTCTGTAGAGAACCCTAACACATACTCTATGATTAAGTGCAAAGTTCAGAGGATCTTCTAACGTTGACCTTTTTTTCCCCTTTTCTATCTATTTAATGGCCTTTTACTTTCCTGATGCATGATGTTCTTGATGTCATCTCACAGCTCATCCCATCTGTCTATAGTGTGCAATGCCTCAAATCTGTTCTTGAGATGTTTTGAAAATTCAAGTGTGACATACTCAAGGTCATATTTTGGCTCTTGTGGAATAGTTTTAAATTTCTTCAGCTTCAACCTGAATGTATATAGGTGTAACTGATGATCCATTGCCTTCTCCGTCATCTCTTCCCACAGATGTAGTCTATTTTATTTCTGTGTATTCTATCTGGAGAATTCCAGGTGTATAGTCACCATTTTTGTTGTTGAGAAAAGTTATTTGCCAGGAAGAAGTTTTTGGTTTTGCAAAAGCCTACCAATGTGAAATCCAGCTACTCTTCCTTCCTCTTCGTTTCCAGCTTTTGCTTTCCAATTGCCAAAAATTATAAATGCATCTTGATTGCATTTTTGAACCATTACATAATGAAGATATTGGTAAAATTCTTCAATTTCATTTTCACTAGATTTATTGGTTTATGCATAAATTTGAATACGTTTTATTGACTGAATTTTCTTGTATTCAGATAGATACTACCCTATCACAGACAGGCGTTCCATTTAAGATAAATATTGAAATGCCCTCTTAGATGATGAATACGAAACTATTCCTCTGGAATCTGTTAATTATCTTACATGAATGTCTAATTAAAAGTGGCTAATACCAGCCTCTTTCAGTTCACTAATACCAAAGATACAAATCTTTGTGTGTTGTATTTCATTTCTGACAACTTCCTATTTTCCCAGATACATAACTCATACATTCCAAATTCCAATTATTCGCAGATATTTGTAATTATTTCTTCACATTTTGAACCATATCACATCAGTGAGTAAAGATCCCAAAGGTTATACTCCTACAGCCTTAATTTCATCCACATCATTATGGTAGAATCTATTTTGAGGAGGCAGCACTTCTTCAGTCTTATTTTGAGTGCCTCATCTTCTGGCACTATTTCTGAGAAGGTTCTGTTGCTATTTATGTCATGGTCACAATTTGACAATGTTCTGCTGCTCTTTATAAGGTTCTCAGTGGCTACTTTCTCAGAAAATGATATTCTACTCCTTCATACTCTGAAAGCTCTGCTGAAACCTGTTGACTTTGGGTGATTCTGCTGGTATTTAAAATTCCAGCTTCCACATCAGAGCAACAAAAAAGCCACCACAGTAGGACATATTGACAGACAAGGGTTAATTAGTTGATGAAGCACTAGGAATATTTAATGAGAGTAAAGAATAATATTCAGAGAAGTAGTTCAGTCCAAACAAGGGCAAATTTTCCCAAGTGATAGAAAATTTTTATTTTCTAGAAGATCCCTTGTGTATTACTGGGTGATGCCTTGGACTGATAGACAATTAGCCACAAGGTCAGCAGTTCAAAATCACCAGCTGAGGAAATATGATGATTTCTACTGCCCTGAAGATTTGTGGTCTTGGAAACCCAAAGAGCAGTTCTACTCTAACGTATATAGTCCTTATGAGTCAAAATTGACTTGATTGTATTGAGTTTGGTTTGGTTTATTGGAAAGGCACTTAAAGACTTAAAGATCCCTGTTGGTGTAGTGGGTGAGGAATTATTGGGAACTCTGAAAGAGAAGGTAGGAGATTTCTGCTTCTGGAACGATTTACAGCCTCTGACTTTCTAGGGAGTAGTTCTACTCTCCCCAGTAGAGTCACTATGTCAGAATTAACTAGATAGCAATGGATCTGGGTTTTTACCTGATGATGGCTGACAACACAGGTGGTATGTTTTTGTCTAGATAATCTTTCAAGCTCCTTAGCATTCAAGTATACTCTGATCTTAGCGCTCTCTAGAATTGAAGATCTGGAAGTTCTTGGATTTAGGACCATATGTAAACCTATGCAAACACAATCTGAAGTGACAACACTAAAAATGTAACTCAATCAATTTCTAAAAATCATTATGCCCTTTTGGCTTCCTAAAAAATTATAACAGCATGTTTGGCTTTCTATTGGGTCAACTTGGTTAGGATGGAGCTTTCAGAATCTTTCCTGTGCAAAGTTATGGATTCAAATGGACCAAAAGAGAAATATTTGGCCTAAGATCAGAGAGTAATCATGTAGCAGCAGCCATTTTCTTTTTGCTTTTAGAAGGTCGATTCAGGTAAGGTTTCATCCCATGCTTGCTGTAGCTTATCTATTGGCTCACCTTGTTGGCATGGGCAGAAAACCAGGTCTACATTTTTCATTGATCTCCTTCAGTTTCTCTGACTTTTGAGACAAGTGTGTGTTTAGCACTGGAATGAAGGTCATCAGTTTCTCTTGCAAGAAACCCCTTATTAAAATTGGAAGCTTTGAGGTAGTGAGAGACTCATGCAGCTTCCACTTCATCCTTTTATGTTTCATTTAACCCTGGCAGTTTCTATTTGATCAGCTCTACACATATTACACTTCCATCTTCCCTCCCCTCTTTGCTGACTTCAGGCTCCAGAATCAGCAGCCATGCACAGGTTGTCTAGTTATCCCACACACTTGCTTAAAGGCAATCCCAATCATAAGACGGATATATGTAATTATATATTATGTACACATATAACACACACACGCATTCTGATAAAGACTTCAGTGTTATAAAAGAGAATGATTTAAGTGATTTGAGAGCTTTTTTGCCTTTGATTAATTGAGGCTGTGCCCTGCATTCCAATGAAAGGTATTATTTGACCAGGAGTATATAAAATGCGCATAATAACGAGCTCTCTATGACGGGGTTCAAAGCTAAGGGCTTCAATGCCATTACAGTCTATATAAAAAAAGTAGACATTACAATTGATGTCAGGGTAATATATTTCCTTCCAGTGCTTGTTAATGAGTAGCATATAATTCCCTTTGTCTTTTTCTAAGATATATACATTTTTGGGGGGACACGCATATTCACCACTGAAAACATCAATGAATATATTGATTAAATTATACAACTGATGCCAATCTAGATGTGCATAAGTGGAAATGTATTTCAAGTATTTCTGTGGAAATAGCAACAAAAATTGCTTCGATTACTAGAAGCATTGTTCCAGCTGGTGATGGGGGGAGTGGCTCAGTACTAAGGGTACCTTTTTCACTGTCAAAATGATAAATACATTTGTCCTTGACTGCCTGTGAGCATACACACACACACACACACACACACACACACACACACACACACACCTCAATACTATGCAATGTCCCCAGTATCAAATCCCTCTAACTAACTGGCAAAAGTATACTTAAACTTGTTGGAAACCATAGATCACCACATCCTCATATTTTATCAAATAAAATACACAGTGTCATCATTACATACCTATTTTCTATGTCAAGTGGCAAAGCTTCTTCGTCAAATAGATTAACATGTGCATAAGTACATGCTGTGATGTGCTATCTTGACAGGTAACAGAATTAACTTGTGGAATTAGCTCAGGAATTGAATTTTCTGAGTAAAACTTATCAGAGCTTCAACAAGATACTCACAGAGCAGAGATTATGGAGACTTCTCAGTGGATGACTATTAAAAAAAAAGTTCGGCATACAGAAGCTTAGTTCTCTACATCACCTCTTTACATCTGCTCTATTATTGTATTATTCTCTTTCATATTTCATTTGGTTTTTCCTACGGGTATGTGTTTTATGCTCAATTCTTTACAACTTATGACTCTGGCGTAAAACATTTATCTTCATGAAACCTTCCAGAGTCTTTAATTTTAATAATACTTAAGGCTGGCAAAATTGAGATGAACTCTTCTCTCTGTACTGTCAGTATGGTCACAGTTTAGTAAGTATAATAGATGAACTGATTTTGTTGTCTTCCTTGTCTGAAGCACTTTATTTTGCAAAGAACTTGGTGATTGGATTCCGATGGAGAATTCCCCCCTAGGTCTTCTCTCCCTCTTTTACCAGTTTACTCATTCTTTCTCTTCTTGTTTAATCGTTTATATGACACCATGTCTAAGTTGTGCAGACACTTTCTCTTCTCTTGATTGATATTATGTTCTCAAAGAGTAATTATTCAGCAAATAATAAAGCATCCGTTTATAACATCCTTCAGGTTTAGTGTACTCCCTGAATTTTTTGCTTATAATGGGACTATTCACCTTCTGGGAGCCCTGGTGACATAGTTGGGCCACAGTGCAGCCCAGATTGGCCACTCAAACCCACCAGTTGCTCAGCAGAGAACCTAGGGAGCAGTTCTACTCTGTCTGATACGGTTCTATGAGTGGGAATCAGCTCAGTGGCAGTGGGGTTCTGTTTTCTTGGGTTATTTATCTTCTTAATTCTGTGTGATATTGTTGTGATTTTAAAAAATTGAAGACACACTCAATATGCAGCTATGATCACTTTGCATTTCAAATGGGTAGACCCAGGTTGTCATCAGGCTTAATTTCCCAGTGACTAACACAGTATATGACATTGACTAAAGGATTTGTAAGTATTGCTGAGAGGAACTGAGCTAAAATGAATGAACAGATCCAGGTTTAAATGGTTGCATATTATCAGTGGCCTTTGTTAATTTTATCCAGTGTTTCTCTCAGTGGGCAATATCTTCTCGTGAATAAGAGGTGAATGATCCAGGGGTGGTTGCCAAGGAATATACCCATAATTTACCCTAGACCATGGCTATAGTACAAATGTCTTTAGATGCCAGTGGGTGCTATAATAAGGTGAGTTGTCTAGAGACAAAAAAATGGTGACATTGATCTATGTATACGAAAAACTTTATTTCAAGAAGCATCCAAAAAGCACGATTAAGGGGGATTCATACAAAATATACAAGGATGGTTTAGTACTAGAAAACAATCCATGTAATTGATGTCGTAAAAAAAATAAATGAGAAGATCCGTATAATTATATCAACAGGTACAACATTGCATTTGATAAGATTTTACATCCATTCCTAATTTTAAAAACCACTCAATGAAATAGGAATATAAGGGAAATTTATCATCATACTTAAAGCCATATATACAAAACCAATAGTCTGCATCTCACTTAATAGATAGAAACTGAAAACATTTCCTCTTTGAATGTGAAGTAGACAAGGTTGCCCATTCTCACAACTCTTATTTAATATAGTCTTGGATAATTTAGTTAGATCCATAATATATCAGTGAGATATTAAAGATATTCACATAGGCACAGAATATATAAAAATCCATCTGCAGACAGCATAATCCTATAAAAACTGCAGATATTCAATTAAAAATATTTGAACATATATGTTCATTGGCCATTCGGATTTGCACCCTTGTGAAACTTCTGTTCAGGTCTTTTGCTCACTTCCTCAGTGGCCTCTTTTTTTTTTCTTGTTGTAGGTTAGCAGAGTATTGTATATTTTAGTAATAATCCCTGTGTCTATTGTATCATTGCTAAAGATGTTTTCCCAATGTGTGGGCTATCTTATTACTCTCTTAGTGAACTCTTTCGATGTACACAGGTGTGTTATCTTCAGTATATCCCACTTGTCAATTCTAGCCTCCTCTGTGTTTGTGTCCTTCCCTATTTCTGATACCCTGTATATTCCCTGCACCAGAGTTCTTAGATTTGTCCCAATTCCCTCATTGATGGCCCTAATAGTTTGGAGTCTTACTTCGAAGTCTGTGATTCTCCTCAACTTTATTCTTGTGCATGGAGTGAGGTGAGAGTCTTGCTTTATTTTTCTGCAGGTAGATATCCATTTTTTGCATCATTTTTTGAAGGGGGTGTCTGATTCCCATTTGATATTTTTCAGGCCTGAATCAAAGATCAGTTGTCTGTATGCTGATGATTTTATTTCTGGATGGACTTTCTGTTCTTTTCCATTGGTCTGAGTATCTGTCATTATATCAATACCATGCTGTTTTGACCCCTTTGGCTGTATAATAAGTGACATGATTGCTGAAGACAATGGGAACATAAACAAATGTGTTGAAGAGAGCAGATGGTGCCTGGCTATCAAAAGGTAAAGTGTCTGGGGTCTTAAAGGCTTGAAGTCAAACAAGCAGTCATTCAGCAGGAAAGCAAATAAGCCCACATGGAAGAAGCACACCAGTCTGTGTGATCATGAGGTGTTGACAAGACCAGGTATTAAAAGATTCAAAACAAACAACTATATGGATGCAAACAAGGGGGGTTGGAGTGGAGAACCAAAGCCCATCTCTGGATAATTGGCTATCCCCCCACAGAAGGTTTACAAGGGAGGGATGATTCAACCAAGGTGTAGTATAGCACTGTTGAATCACACATCAGTCCTCTAGTTCCTGAACACTTCTCCCCACCCCCTACTCCCCACTACCATGACCCAGTTCTACCTTACAAATCTGGCTAGACCGGAGAACACACATTGGTACATATAAGAGCTCTCAACACGAAATTCAGGCCAGATAAACCCCTCAGGAACAGTAGTGGGAATAATGATATCATGAGAGTATGGGGATGGTTGGGGAGGGGGAAGAGGGAGAAAGGGGAACCCATCACAAGTTTGGATATATAGCTCTCCCTCTCTGAAAGGGATGAAAAACAGAAATGTGGGTGAAGGGAGACAATGGACAGTGTAAGATACAAAATAATAATAATAATTGATCAAGGATTCACAAGGGTGGAGTAGGGAAGGGGGGAAAAGAGGAGCTTGTACCAAGGGCTCAAGCAGAAATTTTTTTGGAATGGATGATGGCAACATATGCACAAATATGCTTGATAAAATTGATGTATGGAATGTTATAAGAGATGTAAGAACCCCAATAAAATGATTTTTTTAAATGTTTGAACTCATTGGAGAATTTAGCAGTGTTGCAGGATTAAAATCAATTTAAAAAATCAGTGGGATTATTTAATGTTAAGATTTATGATACTGAAAAAAAATCAAAAGAAAAATGCCATTTACAATAACTGCACAAAAGATAAAACATGTAGAAATAAATCTTATGAGAGAAACAAAAGACTTATACAAGGAAAATTACAAAACACCCCTATAAGCCACCAAAAGAAATTTACACAAATAGAACAAACTACCATGTTCCTAGATTGGTGGACTACACATTATGAAAATGCCAATATTACCAAAAACATCTTACAATTTCTGTGTAATTATGTTCTAAATCCCACCACAGTTTTTCAAATGACTGGGAAAACTAATCACCAATGTTATATAGAAAGGACAGTAACACTGAATTGAAAAACAAAACACTATTAAAAAATAAATGCAAAATAGGAGAACTTTCACTCCCAGTCTTTAAAACTCATATAGCAGAAATCAGAGCAGCCTTTTTACCAGTACAATTATAGATATGAAGACCAAGGGATTAGAATTGAGAACTCAGAAGTGCAACCAAGTATCTATAGATACCTAATCTTTGATAAAGGACTAAAACACATTAAATCAGATGATATAACCTTTTCAATAAAAGATGTTGGAAAAACTGGGTCTTAATCTGCAAAGGAATGAAACAGGACCCATACTTCACTCCATATACAAAAATGAACTCAAGATGTACCAAAGACCTAAATATGAACAAGAGTTATAAATATCATCAATGACAATATTAAGATGAACATAAGGACCCTAATACAAGGCACAAACACACTACTGAACATAATGAAAAATATCCATACTATAGAAGACAAAATAAAAAACTGGAGCCTACTAAAAATACAACATATATGCATCAAAAGACTTCATGAAAAGAGTTGTATTAATCTGGGTTGACCAGAGACACTCATATGTGTCAGAGAAAGCTTCATATCAAATAGCAATTGTATATTGAGAAAACATCCCAGGCCAGGCCAAATCAAGTCGATAAATCCTACATTAGCCCATATGTCTGATACTAGTTCATGAATCCCTCTGACTCACGCAGCACATGCAATGATGTCTAATGCAAGAAGATCACAGGCCAGTGGGCGAAAAGTCTCGTGTATCCAGGAGCAGTGGCAGCTTCTCAGCACTGGTATGTGTCTTCATGTGGGCTCTCCAGCTGTCTGAATGTGGCTTTCAGCAGGAAGGTGAAGCAGAGAGTGTATGGCTCATCTCCAGGAAGAAAGAGAGGAAGTTTTGAGAATCCTCATGAGGAAGCAGTGCCCACAAAGAGGGATCATCAGGCTGTGACCTGGTTGAGATGCTGGACTCCACCCCTACCCTGATTTATCAAATTGACATGAAATTATGTAACTACAACAAGAGTCAACGAAGACCTCACAGATTGGGCAAAAATGTTCAGTAATAATACATCAATAAGATAGTTAAAGTTTATTGTGCCAACCTGGTTGATAAACACGTGCAGTGTTAATTGAATGGTGGAGAGATAAATGACTCGGTGAACCTCTTCTTTCTAGTTCTCGGGTCTCTTGCTTTGTGATGGTTGGACCAGGCTGAAGCTGCCTTAGCCGGTGCCCTGCTTCAGCTAGCAAGGCTCACTTCCTGCAAGACATCCCTGAGGAGAAGTCACATGGACCTAGCCCTGTGCAGCCCTGGGTGCTGGAGCACCTGTATGGAGACCCCTGCCAGCACTGAGATGCTTACACATTCACTGACTCAGCCTTCCTTCTGCTATAGGCATCATTGCGTGTATTTTGTGAGATGGAGGAGGACTTTGTGGATTGGTGTAGACATATGGGCTAATGTTGGACTTGTGGGCTTGGGCAGCACTGGGTTGGGGTATTTTCTTGATGTGAACTTACCCTTTATATAAAACTCTCTCTTAAACATATGAGTTTCTATGGATTCTCTGATGTACATAGACTAACACAATCAGATAAAGGGTTAATATCCAAAATATATAGAGAACTACAACATCTTAACAAGAAAAATAAAAACTCCGTCAAGAAATGGGCACAAGATATGAACAGACAACTTACCCAAAATGACAACAACCATATGAAATAATGCTCTCATTCATTAGCAATAGGAGACATACAAATTAAAACAATGAGCTATCTCCTGACACTGACACCTTTGGCAAAATTCAAAGCAGAAAATAAATGTCAGAGTAGAGGTGAAGAAATAAGAACAGTTTTACATAGCTGCTGGGATTGCAGAATTGCGCAACCACTACGGAAATCAGTGTGGCTCTTCCTTAAGCTAATGCAAATACAAGTGAATTATGATCCAGCAAGCTCTCTTCTAGATGTATACCCTAAAGAAATAAACATACAACAAAAACAGACTTTTTTGCACCTATGTCTTGTGCAGCAATTTCCATAATAGCAACAACATAGAAACAACAAAAAAAATTATAGAATAATGGTAAATAAGCACTGTTGCATCCATATAATGGGATATTATGCATCAATATAAAACAGTGACAACTATCATAAACATCACAATACATGGCCAAACTAAAGAACATTTATGCTTAGAAATCTTAGTCATCTTACAAGGATAAATATTTAATAACATCATTATCAGAAGGAAAAACAAAGAAGAAATGTGGTTTAGAGACCAGAAACATGGTGAAGAGACAAGACTTTGGTGACTACAACAAGGCCAGGGTTGGGGACTGGCTAAAGGGAGAGTGGAAGGATAGGATACTGAGAATGGAAGGAAGAAGGATGATGGGGCAGACGTGGGTGGGGGGAGCACGAGAACCAAACATATGGAAGTTTGCAAAGGATATTGTTGTTGATATCAGTACTTGAGATGGGCTGTTTAAGATATATACAGTATATTTATTTAAAACAAAACAGAATCAGAATCGACTCCACTTTGGTTTGTTTTGGGTTTATGGCAATGAGCTCAAAGGTAACAGTGATTGTGAGGAGGGCCAGGTCGAGGCAGGCCTTTGTTGTGTTGCATATGTAAATTCACTATGAGTCCGAACCAAGTGGAGGGCACCTATCAACAATGACTGTGGGCTTTGGACCCACAGGTGTCTCTGCCAGTTCAGTTTCCTGTCATGCAGCCAGCTCCGTGTCCTGTTCTATATAAAATAGGCACGATAACATGAAGGCATGAACAAACAAAGCTGTCTTGGAAGAGGTAAAGCTAGTATGTGAGACAGTTTCACATACTTTGACAGGTGATCTGGAGGGCCCGGTCTGAAGGACATCGTACATGGTAAAGGAGAGGGTCAGTGAAGAAGAAGATGACCCTCGGGGAGATGACTTGGCACAGTGGCTGCAACAATGGGCTCCAGTATAATAGCTTTGGAGATGACAAAGACTGACTACAACATTAGCAACATAGACTTTCGCGGTGTGGCTGTACAGAAAAAAGGAAAGATTGTTCAAAGCAAACTGATGCAATAATGATCCCGTGAATGGGGACTGTCGTGATTGCTATTCCTACTACCTTTATTATATGATCTTTCAGGTGCATTTACTATTATTTATATTATTATTACTCAGCCAACTTGTCCATTCAGAGATGAGTGGCAGGGACAATAGAAGAGGTTACATGGGCAGGACCAGCTACAGAGTTTGTGGGAGCCAGAACACAGTGAAAATTGCAGGACCCCTCCATTATTTAATTTGTTTGTTTTAAGAATTTCAAGATGTGAATGGTGAAATCCTTGTCAGGAGAACCCCCTCTGATGCACTTTGGGTCTGATCTCATTTTCAACATTTAATATGTGGGTTTTTGTTTCTGTTTTTTTATACTGGGGCTTATCTCAGACATATTTTGTCATTAGTGGTAACCCTCTTGAGTATTTGTTATATATTTTTATGTTCTTTTGAATATTAAACCCAGGATTAATGAACTTATAGAAACAGTAAATAGAACAAGGTTTCCTGGGGGGTGCAGTGGGGAAGGAGGCATAGGGGACCTGATATCAAGGAGCTCAAGAAGGAAGAGAATGTTTTGAACCTACTTGTGGTAGCCATTGTGCAATACTACTTGATGTAATTAAACTAGGAAATGATATGATATCTGTATTAGTTCCCACTAAAATGTTTTGGGGGAAGTGAAAAAAGAAATCAAACTGCATTGAGTCGAAATAAAATGTGCATTGAATAAAGCACATGCCCTGTTCCACCATTGGAACGAATTCAGGGACAAAACTTACACCAGCCTCGGTTCACGTACTGATGGTTCAAGGTTTTTGTCTACAAGCAAGATGAATCATCATTTTAGCATTCTGTGTTTGTCTTTATTGTTATTTTTTCTGTTTAACAAGATGCTAAGTGTAAATCCTCTCATGCATGGTATTGATTGGCCAGACAATATAATCTCAAAGCCAAAAATGTATACAATGTCATATAATATTGAATGCTATAATTACTGCTAATATACGTTTGCAAAAAGGTATGCTTAGAGTCCGGATCAGGACAACATCAATCAGTATTTTAAAGGTTTGTCTGTTTCGTGTTGAGCAGTCCCATGGCCAAATTAAGTCTCTACTGACCATATCTGAATGACTGTAAATCACTTCTACATAAAGTATCTTAGCATGATTTTTGGCTTACGATTAGCATAACTGTGATGGTAAATGTATGTTTGATATTGCAGTTTGATAGCGTCCTTAATAAAGACTCCTAGTCTCAGAAAATAAAAAAAATAATAAAAAATAATAAAACAAAAGAGAAAAACACCTCCAGATTCCTTATCCCTCAAGCCTAGTTTTCTGAGTGGGTAAAAACCAACCAACCAACAACAACAAAAAAAAGTCAAGCAAATGTAAAACTGAAATGAACTTGGAGTCTTTAGTGACAAGTTCATCTCAAAAATTAAAGGTTAGCTAGGTACCTTCCAGGGCAGTGATTTTATGTTAATTGGGGGGTGGGGGTGGAGAACAACATGGAATCAATGGCACTGTATGGTGGAACTAAAAAAAAATTTATTGATATATATTTCATTGGGTGTATTCTCAACATCAACAAAATGAAAAATTTTAAAACTTGAACATTTTAACTCAGTTCCAATCCATGTATAATTTTACCCATACAACTATACAACTTTATTATGGCCATTAGGAAGTACACTAATATAAATTGTCAAAGAATTTGTGAGAGAATCAATAACTATGTATAACTATTAGGGTGTTTTTCTGTGAGACAGATAATACATGGTCATGGCAAAAAAGTAAAAAAAGAAAGAAAATAAAAGAAGTAAATATCAAGAAAGCATATAAGTCCAGTGCAACTTAAGTCCATGGGTCTGGTGCTAGCTTGAGCCACAGTTGCATTCAGATTCACAGTTACAGGCTGATGATGACTCAGAAGGGTGAAGTGGCATGCAGGCACGTGGGTGCAGAGTTGCAAAGATCCAAGGTCAGTGGAAATATAGGCAGCCCACATGTGTTGGCCTTTAGAGACAGAGAAAGTCCCAGTGACATCCCAGTCAGAAGGAAGGTGAAAGGGCAGAGAGAGGTTGGTTTCCAGTGTCTCTCATTCTTATACAAAGACCACACCCTAAGAAGGTATCATCAGGCTCCCACTTGAGTGGGACATGTCAAATTGACATAAAATTTAACTGCCACCACCCGTGCCTTGTCGACTTCATACCTGTCCACAACTCTATAACAATACATGCATAATCTTTAAACAAAAAAAATGATAAAATCACATTTATGCCTAAGAGGATAAAACTAACATGGATAACTGAAAATACACCAGGTTCATCTAGATCTTACATTCTATAAGCGAAAAACACAAAAAATATTCCATGCTTTAAAATTTCAGGTTTGTAATTATCAACTCCTTAATCTCATAATCCAATCAACAGCTTCCCCCAACCCTGAAAGTTTGTACGCAGCCACTTCATGCCTTTATCTCCTAGCATGGGGAGTATGTACATTTTAAATTGCCCATTTTTATCAACCCAGTGCTCTGAGGAGAAAGCATGTTCTCTGATGTGAAGAAATGTCATTCCACTTGGAACCTATTGTCTACATCCATAAGCAAAGTCCAATCTGGAGCAGGCCACCCATTATTCAGCAAGCAAAGTGCACCAGCTCACAGTGCCAACCATCTTCCTTCCTCTTCTGGTCTCGTCATGGTTAACCCAGTCCTTGTCATTCCACCTTAGGTAGATGAGTACCTTAGTAAGCCAGGGAGTCTCCCACACAACTCCACCTGCATTTCGAACGACCAGTCCCTTCACTTATCCATAGATTCAGGTTCCACACAACTCTTTAAACTTTAGATCAACCAGTCTGTTCTTTTCTCTCCTCTAGTTCCTGTGAATCAGGGCCACAAGTATCAGTGACCTGACTCAACCCATCTCTACATGACTGCATTTCCTCCACTTCAACTCAACAAATGGATTCAGAGAATAATTTAGGAAGCAATTTCAGCCTGCCTGCAGGCTCCATTTAATGTGCAGTCTCGAGGCGAGTTCTTTCATGGGCACAGATTTTTCCAGTCTAGATGCATCCATAAACAAACTACTTATTCAAGAACTAAAAAGCCAGTAACTTTTTTTAGTCATCCAGCAATTCTAGTTGCATATCTTTTCACATACAAATACCCTGACAATTCAAAACACTGGGCGGAGCTGACCCTTTCTAGGTCTACTACTTAGGCTTCAAAAAGAAAAAGCCATTTCTAGATCCAATTTTTTTAATGGATCCTATAGTAATGATTGAAAGCTGTCTCTGAAAATAATTTGCAATATTCATTTTTATCCCATTGTCAAAAACAGTAAATCAATATAACCTAATAAATCAATATAACCTAATACAATATAAATCAATATAACCTAATACAACCAGATCTTAAATGAATTTTTTTTTATTTAGAAAACTAGAGGATCCCATTCATATGCAATATGGACTTAGGCCTGTGGCAGGATCATAGCAGTGGCCTGAGCTTCTATTAGTCATTTTATTTAAATAGCTTGGCTCTTGCTTCGGTTAAAATGCTGCATTACTCCCCTGAGCTTCATCTTAAGATACATTAAAATCCTTTGTGCCATTTTAGGTGGGAATAACTACACACAGCCTCTAAGAATCAAAACCTAAACTTCCCATGCCCTTTCCAGATAAGAACTGAGAAATATCTGACCATATCTGAATTTTTCCAGGTATCTAAAGGAGAAGGAAAATTGGAGACCACCCTAATGCCTTGAGGTAGAGGCCCGACAAGACTCCACTCTTCATTTTTATTATTTGTTTCTCTAGGCTTCACTCCTGGTACCATAATATGTTAGACATAGTTGTCTAAAGAAACAAAATAGTGACATTCATCTATGTATAAGGCTACCATCCTAGATCTTCATCAGCAAGTGCTTTAATTATTCCTTACTTTCAGCAAGCAAGGCTGTGTCATCTGCAAATTGCAAGTTGTTAGTACGTCTTCCTCCAATTCTGATGTCACAATATTCTTTATATAATCCAGCTTCTTTGAAGATTTGCTCAGCATAAAGATTGAACACATATGGTGAGAGGATACAATCCTGGTGAACACCTTTCCTCATTTTAACCTGCAATGTTCAATTGTTCTGTTCATATAACGCCTTTTGATCCATGTACAAGTTCTGAGAATGAGGACAATGAAGCACTCTGGAATTCTCATCCTTCTCAAAGTTAAGCACAGTTTATTATTATCCACACATTTGAATATCTTTGCATAATCAATTAAACACAAGTAAATATCTTTCTGGTATTCTCTACTTTGCTTAAGATCCATCTGACATCATCTGACATTCTTAATATGATTATTGCTGTTTTCAGGACCTCATCATTTTTATAAAATAAATATCTACTCTAATGTACAATTACTTTTACACATTTTTGCTTTGACAGGATATATATTTTTTCTCAATGGTTTATTTCAATTCAGTGGAATTATTGCAACCTTATTTCAAGGCATTTTAGATTCCACATAGAACAATGTCTGAGGACTTTGATCTAAGAAAAGGATGCAACTGCATTATTTTGCTAAATTAACATAACCTTATATGCAAAGAAAACAAAACAGCTGATCCTAGTAAGGTAGTCGAGAGGCGCCAGAGACCAAATCAGTCGAATTAGAACAAACAGGCTTTATTAGGGAAAAAAACAGCCTGGGCGAAGTCCCACAGTCCACAGTGTCCAAGCCGGGGGAGTCACACTCCAGGATACAGGGGTGGTGCTTATATGGACAGGTATGTCCGGGTTTCTGGAATGTAAGGTGTCTTCCTGGTTCCGGGTGTATTCATGCCAGGTGCAGAGTGGTGGGCGAGAAAAAAAGCAGGCACCGAGCCAAACGATCCCTGCTGGTGCCAGCTGCAGAGTGGCGGGTTGAGAATAAAGTGGGCCATTAACCAGCTCTGGTCAGCTCCGCAGGTGTGTGTGGGAGGTTCAAGGTCACTCGCTGCTAGTTGTTTCAGCTAGCTCTGGTCAGCTCCGCATGGCTGGGGGAGATTCAAGGTCACTTGCTGCTAGAAGCCGGCCTACTATTGATCCAGCCATACAATCCTTTTTTGCATCACTGATTTGGGTAAATAATAACATTCATATAATAAGATCAATATATTTCTTTATGTTTTAGGTTATGGGGTTTTTCATGATAGATCATTTCTTGTCACCTGTAGTATTGTTTATATATGCCTAAAATTAAAATAATTCCTTGAATGCTGTGTCCACAGCTTTATATTAGTTATGAATATCTCAGTGTCTCCTAAAAAGTTCTAGAATGACAACACGAATTCTTTAAGAAAAATGTTAAATTGAAATCAATATGAAGGAATGTATAAAATGCATAAAATGTATAAAAATGAGCTTAGTTAAATGGGAATTTAACTTAGTTAACTTAGTTAAATGGGAAATTCTTTGAAATTATCTTCGTTTAGGAAAATATCTGCTGTATATTTTCAGCTTGACTTAGTTATACTCAAATTATTATCATTGGTGTGAGGCCTAAGGTTGATTTTCATCTGGAATAGTGAATTTTTACTCAAACCATTTTGCAAAAACCAACAGCCATATGCACTTATGGTAGATAAAAATACAATAAAATAATAGAGAACATTTATGGAGTTATTATGTAGCAAGCATTATAAAACTCTATAAATTCTCTGAATAGTTTGAATTTCAATTTGAATACAACCCTAGGAAGCAGATATTTTTCAATCTCCAATTTACCATCAAGGAAACTGAGTCAAAACCAGCTCAATAACTAACCCCCAATCATTCCATTAGTAAGTGGGGAATGAAGGCAATATGAAAAAAGTAATTTGTGCTTAAGAGGCATGTTCTTAACTGCCACCCTATTGCTTTTAGTTAGGCCACCAAGCTGCTCCACTCAAGATATAAGAACAAGAAAATATAATAAATATAGAAGAATTTCTGTTTCTGAGATTCGATGAGTTTCAGTAGCTAAAGCTACATGTCTACAGTAAGATTTTATCTAATCTAATTGCTTCAAGCATCACTTTCATGGCGACATTTTCCTGTGCAAAAAGGTTTAGTTCATTAGAGAATTAAGTTCACAAATCTCAGTCTGGCTTTCAAAGCTGAATGTATGCTAACTCACTTGCACTGCACTCATTTGCACAACCTATTGGACTGTCTGTCCTGTAAGAAATCTTTGAATGTGTATGAAGCCTCATCAGCCCCTCAAGGTACGATTGTCTTCCTTTGAAAATATCTACCACTGCTTTGGGGAAAACATTCACATTTACCTATTTTAAAGACCTATTTAAACTTTCTTCTCTGAAGACACATCTTGAATTCATTTCAGATTAACAGCAAAATTCTTCTGTTTAGGTACATTTATCTAACATCATTGTGTATGTAACTATACACAGTCAGCATGTACTCATATGAAATTGGACTGAAAACGGTCTGCATTGATTGGCTCTATTTTCATTCTCAGGAAAATATACCACTGACCCAAGTCTTTGACATAGCAATGATTGGTCATGATTTTAGTATAAACTAACAGATAATTCATGTTTCATAATTGACTGGATGACAACATTGAGGATATTGTTAAATTTAGTAGTTTTATCTTGTATTGACATGCCCCAATAGTCTATCGTCTTTCTTTGCCCTGGTCATCCCAGGATTCTAAAAATCATGCTTTTGTTGTTGCTAGATGCCCTTTATTGAGATCGGACCCTATGTATTACAGAAGAAGACAACATCTTGTTTGCCTCTGCCATCCTCACAGGATAGTTGCTGTTTGAGCCCCTTGTTGCAGCTACTGTGTCAATCCTTCTAGTTGAAGGTTTTCCTCTTCCTCTCTGACCCTCTGCCAAGCATGATGTATTTTTTTTCAGGGACCGGTCCCTCCTGGTAATGTGTTCAAAGTAAATGAGATGAAGTCTTGCTAGCCTTGCTTCTAAGGAGCATTCTAGCTGTATTTCTTCCAAGACAAATCTGTTCCTTATTCTGATCTGTGGTATGTCTATTGTTTGTCAGTGCTATAATTCAAAGATACCAAGTCTTCTTTGGTCTGCCTTATTTATTGTCCAGCTTGCAAGCACCATGGCTTAGATAAAGCACATCTTCTTGCACAAAATGACGTCTTTGCTCTTTCACATTTAAAGAGGTATTTTACTGAACATTTGCCCTTTGCAATATTTCATTTGATTTAGTGATTGCTGCTTGCGGAGTGTGGGTTTGGGATGCATATAAAATGAAATCCTTAACAATTTTAACATTTTATCCATTTATAGTGATGTTTTGTTGGTCCATGCCTAAGGCAGTAGTCTTTGATCTTCTTCAGTAAGTGCATTGTCTTCCTTGCTTTCAGCAAGCCACGTGGTATTACCTGCATATCACAGGTTATAGCTGAGCCCTTCTGCAAACCTGATGTCTTGTTGTTCTTTATATAATCCTGATTCTTAAATTATTTGCTCAGGACAAAATTTGTGACACCTTCACAATATTAAGCTTTCCTATTCACAAACATTAAAAATAGAATAAATATGGTGAAAGGAAACAATCTTGATGGACACACACTTTTTCTGAGTTTAAACCATATACAAAGATCCCCCTTCGGTTCTTCCAGCTTAAGTAATGCTTATTATGTTCTTACCTTTTGATTGTCAACTCCAGGTCTTTGCACGTTTATACTTCAGTATATACTTCATTGATAATCCTTTAGCCTCCTTTTGAAATCTTCTGGTCAGCCCGTTTACTTCCTTATTCATCCATTTGCTCTAGTTTCTCTGTGTTTCAAATGAAGGTTCATAGTCTTTTCAGGCATCCATTTTGTTCTTTCTTTTCTTTTTAATGATCTTCTGTTTTCTGCATGTGTGATGTTCTTGATATCATCCCAGAAGTCCTCTAATCTTTGGTCATTCATATTCAACATGCAAAATCTATTCTTGAGATGTCCCCTAAAATTACATGGGATATACTCTGGTTTGTACTTTGGTGCTCATGGCTCTGTTTACATTTCTTTAGCTTCAACTTGAACTGGCATATGAGAAATTGATGTTATGCTCTATAGTTGCCCCCTGCCCTTTTGTATAGTTATGTTTATGATATGCAAATTTCCCCAGTTTCAAAGTCTTAGGAAAAAAATAGAAAACATCACAGTATAAAATGCGTTTAAAATATTAGCGGGAAAAATTACTTAAGTCCCCACCACAAAAATGGACCCTTTGACATCTAGTGCTAGTACTATTCAGAGGCTACTTTGGGTTTTTTTGTTTGGTTTGGTTTTGATTTTTAACATGTACCTGGAGTAAGCTAATATGAAATGGCCAACATGTTTTATAAAAATATTTCCAGTGAAGTGGTTAAAAACAAATTAAAGAAAAAAGAGGAGTGAAGAGACAGGGTCCATCCCTGTTTATTATAGGTTTAAATCCAAATGTCTTTCGTTTCTCTGCATGAAAGTTTTTCTTTTATCTTAAAAGAATGTCAAATTCAGCAAAGGATCACTAAACCAAAGTTTTGTATTTATTTTTATTATTTTATTTAGTATCTTCCGCATCTCTCAAGGACCATTTCTAGGAAATAGCCTTCTGTGACGAACTCATTTGTCTATGGTAGGCAACTTAAAGAAACTATGTTAGTTGCTTTCCAGTTGACTCTGACTCATAGCAATCCCATGTTCCCAGAGGAGAGCTACTCCATAGAGGGTTCAAGGTTGTGATCTTTGTGAAGCAGATTGCCAAACCTGTCTTTCAAGAGTTTAGGTGTGGTTTTTAAATCATGAACCTTTCCCTTGGCAGTACAGAGCTGAAATGCCTGCACTGCCCAATGGCTCATAAAGAAATAGAGATTCAAATGATCACGAAGTCTTCTGTGTCTGTCCATCATGTTCTATTCAATGACCACACTTGGAGGCTAAGAGAGAAGGCAGAGAGAAAGCAGAGCTGCCGGAAAAATGAAGGCATAGAATATATTGCAATAGACAGGTTAGGTTGATACATTACATGCATGGTGCTACTTTTACCTGTATCTGTATAAATTAGGACTATAAAGGTTATAATAAGTAATTTTATTTTACAGATGGAGAAATAAGAATGGAATAGTTATTTGATGTATTAAGGTCACACAACCAGGTTGTTATGAAAATTAAGACATTAATGTAAGTAAACTCCTAGCACAAAGTTCTCATTTAACCTTACAGCTGACATATCTGACAGAAGCCAAGGAAAAGAAAGAAAGATAGCAAAGCCTCACTGCCATAGAGTCAATTCTGACTCACAGCGACCCCCTGTGGATTTCTGAAACTATATCTGTTTACATGAGTAGAAAGCCCAGTCTTTCACAGAACTGCTGGTGGGTTCAAACTGCCAACCATGCTGTTTGCAGCCCAGTGCATAACCACTACACCACTAAGGCTCCTCTCTGACAGAGGAAAGGCTTAAGTGATGGTTAACTCTTTTTATGTGACTAACAGTGCAATCTAAAATCCACAAAACAACTTTTGTATTTACTGTAAGGAAATATTTCTCTTTAATCAGAAATGTTTTGTACCACCCTCCTTGGACTTAATAAAATTCCATGTAAACCACCTTCTGTTAAGATCCACTGGGAATACAGTTTCCATACCATTTCTTTTCCCTCTTTTACATACAAGACTACATTTTCCAGTTCCCTTGCATCAAGGTAAAGGCATATGAATGACTAGTTCTAGACAGACTATGGGAATGAATGAGAATTATCACTTTCATGTCCGGCTGCTAATAAGCCACATGATAATTCAGTCTCATTCTCCTCTCTCTCTCTCTCTTTCTCTCTCTCTATCTCTCTCTCTCTCTCTTTCATCGTTATGCATTCAAAAAATGCTGAATGCACTATCTAACACAATTTTCAGAGTATGCTCCATGGGATGTTAGAGGTAATAAAAAGAAGGAGTCTGGAATCTTGAGGCATTAATTGGGGAAGGTAAGTGGAAAAGAGACCTACATCCAAGAATATTTGCTTTTGCATGAGTCATGGAAGATTTGTGCATAGTGATTATTGATTACCTAAACAATGAAGATTTTTTTCCTCCCAGTTTTTATTGAGGATGTGTGCATTAGATACATAAAATCCAATGGTCACCAATCACTACAAAGTACTCTGTGTACAAAAGAAATGTCACCATTGCTAATGCCAAATGTAATCGGAGGTGATGGGTGTGTAAATATTGAATTATGCACACTGCTGATTTCTTTATGCCTTAAAATAGTATCTGTGGTGTTTCTTAAAAAATAGCATGTTTTCACTCCATTTAGAACTATAATTCCCTGCAGCTGTGGATGCTGCGACACCATTTAATCTTGTCTCAACACTATACTCTGAAAGAGTGAATTCTAATTGCAGGATCTTAATAACTAGGGCATAGGTCACAAAAATGCCCTAGTAGCTAATAGTGTGATTGTAATGTAATTATAAACACTTTACTACATTTGCACATGCTATAACCTCTGTCCAAAAGACTTCAATGCTTATGTCTTCCTGGTAGTTTCCACGTGTCCTTCATTACCTTGCTATAAAAGTAGATATGTCTAGATTCATGCGTATTTTACATAAACAATGGATTCTTTTGTGGGTAGTAAAGAGGAAACTTTGAGTTTCTGAAGACGCTCTTTTTCTCATTTTACACATGAGATAAGTCACTCCTGAAACACAGAAATGCATTCGAACATGTGGAAGACACGGTGCTAACCCTATGCTTTCCTGGCACAATTCCCAAGCCAACCCAGCCACTAAGCTTTTGCACACACAGAGCCTACAATTTGATTTTTACTTCAATTATTTAAGTCTGTTCTAAACACCTAAGTTTATATTAATACATTTCTCATTTGCTTTCTCTGTAAGTCACTTATCTCTAACATTTTTCAAATAAAATTACCACAAAAATATGTGAGTGCAAGTAATGTATACATTAACTATCTTTATGCAGTCAGTGCAGTCTATGCTGTGAATACCCGTGAATTCACCGGGCCTTCTTTTGGAATATGCATCTTTGTTTCATATTTACTGATATTTAGTGATCAGTTACTGTCACCTGAACCTTCTTGTAATCCATTGAATTTCAATCCATTCAATTCACCCTCAATGGTTTGATAGTCTCCTGAATTCTCCATATGTCTTTCCCTCCCTTTTCTTGAAGTACTGATTGAACTGACTTCATCTTCTCTTCCAATTTCAATTGCATACTGTTTTTCAGGGATCTGTTTTTCCATTCATTTCTTTTGTCCTTATTTTGCCCATTCTTTTCTGGTTGGGGCTATTGTAATAGTTTCCTTTGCCCCCAGTTCCTACTATCATTAAACTATCCTTCACATTCCTAATTGCTACATTTAAAAATTGTTCATGACATTCTGTTTTTCTAAAACTATTATTTGACTTTCAAATATGATCTAAATTTATCATTGTAATATTCACAATCCCCACAACCAGTCTCAACCTAACTTTTCAGTCTGTTTGCTGGCATCCTCTTCTCTGCTCCAGATATTTCGGATTGTTCACATTTGACTCTCTAGTTTTTCTTTTATTGATCTTTACCTGGAATGATCTTTTCTGTTCCATTTCTGCTTATAAATGTTGTAATACCAATAAGGCTTACTCATTTGTGTTAGGCAGGGTTCTCTAGAGAAACAAAATCAGGACAATTATGTTTTATATAAATATGTATGTATATAAGTAAAATATATATTATACATATGTGTGTTAGTCTGGGTACTTCAGAGGAACAAATCCACAGAAACTCATGTATAAGAGAGAGTTTTATATAAAGATTAAGTGTGCATCAAGAAAATATCCCAACCCAGTGCTGCCCAAGCCCACAAGTCCAACATTAACCCATTAACCCGTATGTCCAACACCAATCCACAAAGTCCTTCTCCATCTCACAAATGTGTAAACATCTCAGCAGTGACAGCGGTCTCCACACGGGTGCTCAAGCACCCAGGGCTGCATCGGGGTAGGTCCATGTGGTTTCTCCTCAGGGATGTCTTGCAGGAAGTGAGTATTACCAGCTAAAGCAGGGCACTGGCTAAAGCAGCTGCACCCTGGTCTGACCATCAGAAAACAAGAGACCCAAGAAATAGAAAGGCGAGGCTCACTGAGCCATTTATCCCTCCGCCCTTCAATTAACCCCACATGTGTTTGTCGGCCAGGTTGGCACAATAAACTAATTACATCAATATGTTTATACAGCCAGAAGGTATATAACAGCTAATTAGTTCACAAAGTAGTACAGTGGGCTCAGTTGAACTTACTTTCGGGCAACAGTAAATTTACTGGAAGCCCTTTGACTCATGTGTGCTGCGGTGTCCAAGGTCTAGGAAGCAGACAAAGGGAGTCCTCCCTCCCTCATGCAAGGTAGGCAGAGTCTGGCCAAAAGCAGCAAACAGCAGGGTGAAGCGGTAAAAGTCAGTAGCTCAGGAGCTTAGCTAAGCAGGCCTGGATGGGATATAGAACTCAAGCAAAGCAAGGCAACAGGATCCACCAGCCTCAAGTTCAAGTGATGTATGCACATGAAGCATGGCGAAGCAGGTGTTGTAGAAGCCTTAAG
Organism: Echinops telfairi; assembly: GCF_000313985.2. Lineage (NCBI taxonomy): Eukaryota > Metazoa > Chordata > Mammalia > Afrosoricida > Tenrecidae > Echinops > Echinops telfairi. Next base: position 7,615,665 of record NW_022109980.1, read on the forward strand.
CTCTAGTGATATGATCCATGAGTTGGCTTGGCCTACAGGTGGTGTAGCGCACAGGTTAAGGCAGAGAATTAGCTAAAGCATCTGCATGCTGATTTGATCACCAGAGAGCAAGAGAAACAAGGGTGGGCCTTGCAGAGCCCTTTATCACTTTGCCCTTCAATCAAACTGTGACATGATTAATCACATGTTCCTATTGGCCAGGTTGGCACAATAAGCCTAACTATCACACATTGAAGTTAATAACTTTATTGTCTTGTCTTAGAATACACTTTTTCTAGATTTCTCTTATGCTGCTCTCTAAGCAGAGCAGGGTACATGTTGGGCTGCTAAGCCGAAGGTCAGCTGTTTGAAATCACCAGCTGCTTTGAAGAAGAAAGATGAGGTATTTGTTCCCATTAAGATTTACAGCATGGAACACTTACAGGGCCAGTTCTACTTCACCCTTTCTGTGAGTCAGAACTGACTCAATGTCAGTGAGTTTGATTTTACTTTATTCTTTATATTCTGCTTTCTAGTAATTACATGTCAACCCTATATTAGTTTCTTATCTCACTTTGTTTCCTTTTCTGGACTCTGAATCACTTGCATGCAGAAATTATTTCATATCCTTGTGTATATATCCAAAAACAATGACATCAGCTATTCAATAATACAAATGTTTTTACACTGATATAGCCTATTAACTATTATTATTGTGTTTCTGGGATAGGATTTCAAGGGTAATCTCCTATTCATCTATACATGGAATAGAAGTGTCATACCCAGTCTTTGGCTCAACTATCCCCTTGACTAAACATTAATCTATTTGCTAACACTGGTGCATATCCAACAAGCACAAAAGGCTTTTCTAGTCATCAAGAATCTGGGCACGGTGTGGGGGGGCGGTGTTACCCATCCTTTTGTTAACTAATTATGACATCATCCATAGAAATGAATAGATATTTAATCCTATGTTTGTAAACATGCCATTCACAACTAGAAAGTAAAATCAGACAAAGAAGCAGATCCCAACATAACTGTAATTGGGAAGTTTTGGTTTGTTTGTTTTTGTTTTTCACAAATAAACATGAGCAGCACATGGACAAGAGAGTGCTTAGAAAAATTATGAGAAATGGAGAATGTTACTAGATAAGTTAGAGAAGCAAGAATTAGAAATGGCTGCCTTTGCTTTACTCTATCTAACAAAACAAAAACAAAACAATCCACTGTATCAAATCAATTCTGACTCATAGTGACCCTGTAAGTTCTTTTTATAATAAAATGTTTATTATCATAAGTTTTTCTCACTTTGTTAATGATACTCAGTTTTTGGATGCAATGTATTACACAAAACAGTAGACTTTAGCTGGTAACATATTAATATCAGCTAGAGAAAGAAGAATAACTTGAAAGGTGAAGTTTCCCCCCTTCTTTTAAAGGTAGAACTGTTACTATTAATCAAATGAACATTTATTGAGCTGACAGCAGGAACATAATACTGCTTGAGGTACCAAGAAGTTGTCTGAATCTTCTTAGAGAAGGATCACAAGGTAGAGAGGAGCCAGTCAGTACAGCACTGTCAGTATAGCACTGATGAAACATATACCTTTCCTCTAGTTCATTAATGCTCCCCCCTACTATCCTGACCCTGATTCTTCCTGACAAATCTGGCTAGATCAAAGCATGCACATTTGTACAGATAAGAACTGGAAACACAGGGAATCCAGGACAGATAAACCCCTCAGGACCAGTAATGAGAGTAGCAATACCAGGCTGGTAAGGTGAAGCTGGGGGGACAAAGGGGGAACCGATGACAGTGATCTACATATAACACCCTACTATGGGGACAGACAACAGAAAAATGAGTGAGGGAGACAGAGGTCCATGTAAGACATTATTATGTGAAAAAAATAATAACAATTTATAAATTATCAATGGTTCATGAGGGAGGGAGGGTAAAAAGTGAGGAACTGATACCAAAGACTCAAGTAGAAAGAAAATGTTTTGAAAATGATGATAGCAACATATGTACACATGTGCTTGACACAATGGATGCATGCATGGATTGTGATAAGAGCTGTACAAGTCCCCAATATAATGATTAAAAAATAAATAAATAAGATGGTGACCATCTGAGAAAACTTGCAGTCAATGAACTGAAGTAAAGATCTTTAAATGAAAGTAAATAAAGGGAAATTTTAAGAAAAGCACTGAAGGTATGCATTCTGCTGAAAACAAATAAACAGACAAAAAATAAATCATCTGAAAAGTCCTGACACAAAGTAGCTCAAAACCTATTATGTATAAATTTAAACATTCAATACATTTATATAAAGACTATACTTGTTGGCTCATAGACCAGAGAGTGTTGAGCTGGACAGGATAGTTTCCACTAGTCAGTGGGGTTGTCATTTTGAGGCTCCTTTTCTTTGCCCTTTAAATATTTTATTTAGGTTTGGGAACAAAAAGAAGTCAGAAAAGGCTAAATCAGGACTTAAAAGGTGGTAACTCTCACAAAATTGTCCTTGTTTAATGTTAGGAATGAGCAGAAGCTTTCCTTTGAGTTTCTGGTGAAGCTTCCCTCTATGTTTTTCTGCTAAAGCAAGCTTTCTCAAAACATTCTCCTAATAAGCAGATGTTATCATTCCTTTTCCCTCCAGAGCAAAGAGTGTATGTATGCCCTTTGCTCTTGACCAGTTGCTTTTGCTTTATGACTTATACTTCTTTTTTTAAATCATTTCATTGGGGCTTATACAACTCTTATCACAATCCTTGCATACATTAATTGTGTCAAGCTCCTTTTTAGAGTGGTTGTGAGCTGGACCAGGAGGAAGGCACTATCCAGAAGATATATCCATTCATATTATATTAATGTACTCAAAACTCAATTAAGGGAGAGGCAGCAGAAAGTATTCACAATGTCTCTGGCTGTGCTGTGTTAGAGAAGACTCTCATTCAGGTGGGCTGAAGGACCTAAAAAGATTGCCTGCTTGACCGCAGGGATCATTTTTGCAATGTTAACTCCTGTCCCTACAATACTCTGTTCTAGATTGTATGCATACTCATACATGCAATCTGCTTATATATTCAACCTCTGATCGTGATAGTGGACATGGCTCAGTCAATATTTTTGGTTCATATTAAGCTTTGCATTTAGAAAAAAAAGAAAACAAGCAAAAACCTCCACCCAATGTGATAAAGACAGGTTAATCTTATGATCAAGATGTACCTAAAGGGAAATTGTATATTGAAGGGGAAAACCTTCAAATAATTTCATTTCAGAACTAGTAAGACCTCATGATGAGGTCTTAGAAAGTCTGACCTGGTTTCAGTATAAGTAAACTCTGTGGAAAAATTAGTTTCTCCTGGGTCTGGATCCCCTATGTAGCTTGCCAACCTCCTAGTCTTTGGGCGAACAACAGCTGCCTGCCATTTTCTCAATTGAGCCAGATTGCCTGCTGATCTTGGGTTCATCAGCTTCTGCAGCTAGGAGAGTCCAGAGAATCCTCTAGTCGCAGGCATCCTCAAACTACACACTGCGGGACACATGCGGCCCTCAGAGGACATTTATACAGCCTGCTGGGTCTTTTTGCCCAGTTTGGTTTTCCACTTCAAAATAAGATATGTGCGATATGCATAGGAATTTGTTCATAGTTTTTTGTAACCTATAGTCAGGCCCTCCAATGGGTCTGAGGGACAGTCAACTGGTCCCCTGTTGAAAAAATGTGAGGACCCCAACGTCTAGTGTTAACATCTGCCCCATGGACTTCCACAATGATGTGAGCTCTTTTCTTAATATAAACTTCCCTATATGCACATATGTCAGCTTCACTGATTTTGCTTTAATAGAGAACTCAGTCTAAGACAAAGTGCCTGATGTTTATGATCAGATAACAAACAAGCAAAATTTTAAGATGCAATAACTTTGGGGGAGATTTTACTCAAAGTAATATAATTGAATAACGTGTACATGGTTAGACTCACTATAAGCTAGAATTATTTCATTTAGAATAAATATCTCAGTGCCAACGGTATTCTCTCTTTCATTTCTCATGTTTTCTCCAAAATATATATGATTGTTCATCCCTGATCAAATGTATCTGAATGGGTAAACTAAGATAGAAGCTCAAGTTTGACTTGAGATTGTGACCACATAGGGTAAAATGACTTTACTCACATTTCACATCTTTATTTTGTATACCTGATATAGTGAAGTTTCAAAGTCAATTATTTAATGAAACATGTACTACTGAACGAGAAGCTAAAAGTTTTGATCATGGCTTGGTAAATCCATTGAATCAATCTACTTGTTATTTTAGTTCTCTGTAAAAAGAGAGGGCTACATTCTTTTGAATGGGTCTTCTAGTTTTAAAACATTGTCTCAATATTACAGCTTACTTTATATACACAGAAATATGTTAAAATATGGAAATAAATCTTACCATAATATTGCATTGGATATTCAAGGATAAAATATATTACTTTATAAAAATTCTATATTATTTTCAACCACATTCAGAAATTGAAAAGCTAAGGTAGAATATTCAGTGATTTCACTGATTTTTATTTGTTAGAGCATAGAACATAGGTATAGGATCTCTGAACTTTGAAACCAATATGTTAACTCCTCAGAAAGAGCTCCTTTATGTCATAGTAGCTTATGTTATTTCCCTAATTTGTGTCTATAGAGAGAGATTTAGTTTTCCTCAGTATGGAAATGTTAGTAGACCTCTTGTAGCCTAACAATACCCTCATATGCTTGAGCCCAACAGTATTAAGTGTGGGTTTATAAAGAAATTCCTTTGGAGAAATGACAAACTGAATGAAATATACATGGGATTTCTCTGTATATTTTGTGGACTTCATGTGTGGGATTATAAAGAGACTTTTCCCCAGCTTTGTCTCCCACAAAGATATGCCAAACATTAGAGGCTATTTGCCAGTATATAGTGGGAGGTCAGATGCTTGGAGACATCCTCCCTGAAGGCAGTCAGTTGCCAGACCATTGTCTGGTCCCACCACAAGAGGGGCCCACTCCCTGCTGTTAAGAACAATGGGCTACCTCTTCTCTAAAGGCTGGAGACCATTATTGTGATCCCTGTAGGTGGGGTTTGCACCCTGGTGATAATGGTTTCTCTAGTGATCCAGAGAACAGGTCAAACCTGCTCAGTGGCATCCAAAATTAGGCTGCCATCGTGAATCTAGGATCCATCCATCTTGTCACATATATACCCCCAATCTCTCCTCTTCCTATTGTGTGTATATCCCTAGATTGTCCCCCTCTCATTTCTGTATTACCCATAGTACAAGCCTTCCCTGTGACATATGTCTTTACCTGTAATTAGTGGGCTTGCATGCCCCCCAAAGATATATAAACTTTAGTTAGCAATAAAGATTCTCCTTGGCCTCCCTAAGCTCTTGTCCTCTCTCCCCTGTCCTTGCCCCCCTGTTCCCTTTCCCCTTGTCCTGCTTGCCCCACCTCTCCTGCCTTCTAGTCTTCTATCTTCACTTGAAACACCAAGCAGGCAAGGTGAGCATGCTACTTTGAAATGTGTCTGACTCAAATTATTTCAATCTCTCATCTATCTCTCATGCTCTCTATGACTTTATTATCATCTTTATATATATTAACCATACAATTGTGCCTATTGAACCCACAATTAGTTGTGGGAAGCTGTTCTTTCCCCCACACTTCATGCAAACTGATAATTATTTTAAAATTAAATCTTAAAAACAATCATATGGGAATGGCAGAAACTATGCTTAACCAAGTGATTTTAATGACCCAATCTCAAGCACAAATAATATACTTATACAAGTACTAATTTAAATAGTTATAAAAATTTGACAATATAGAGTAAGACTCTCCTGGAAGATAAAAACAAAATCTATCCATATATTTAATAGGGATTTCTATTCGAGTTACTTAGGGGTTAATATGAGGAAGATCCTCCTAAAATGCATAAATTATTCTTGAAAATCAAAAATTTCAGCCTATCTATTTTTTCTTGGGAAAAAAAATAGCCATTATCTTAGTAATACAGACTAGTTTATGGGAGGGTGGAGATGCAGACAGGGGGGATATGACTGTTGGAAATCTTTATCAAAGCATTAACACCCTAACGTTAAGTACAATAATCAATACATTCCAAATCTGCATATAACTTTTCCAATTGAGTGGCACAGTGCTTAAATGCTAGGAGGATGACCAAAATATTGGTAGTGTGAACCCACCAGCTGCTCTGCAGAAGAAGAATATGGCAGTGTGCTTTGCTAAATATCACAGCCTAAGGAATCCTACGGAGAAGTGAGACTCTGTTACGGAGAGTTGCTACAAATTGGAATTGAATTGATAGCAGTGTGTTAGCTTCATTGGTCTAAAGACTAAAGAATAGACAGCCAAGGATCAACAAATCATTGAAAAATGGATGCAACATTAGCAAAACAAAACAGAATAATAATATCAATGATATTCTCAGAAAAGTAAAATAAGTTATTTAATCCAAGAAATAAAGATGGTTTCTTTAATTTAAAAAAAAATCTTTGTTATTTCTAA